>NC_132895.1:20890946-21220446 GCF_030463535.1 Salminus brasiliensis
ATATTTTTCAGTAGTCCACTGGTAGTGCTGCATAGCCCAGGATAGCCTGCTTTTCTTATTTTACCATCTTAGCAAGGACTTTCTGACTGCTACTCCACCTGTTACAATTGGAGCTCCAAGTCCTCTCTCCAAAGCTGAAACTGAGACTCTGTCCAGTGATAAGCTTTGCTACAAGGTGTTGTCATGTGAGCCACCTATCCCACACAAGCTGTTGACTCTACGAAACTTGTCTTTTGATGCTGTTGTTGAATTGAGTCAGCCAAACCTCTTCCTGGCAGTTTTCTCCAATTTACAAGAGCCTTCTGGTGGTGTTGGAACACTGTACTCATGAAACTCTGACTGTAGTTGTGATTGGACAGAGACAGGACAGAGCTGCACTTTTTCTTTGTTACTTACTGTAATTATGATCCACAGTCTGCTCCAACACAGCTTTTATACAGACAAACCAGCTGTAAGTTGTTAACTAATGACTTCTTCTCTATTTTTTTGGTTATTTGTTTGCTTATATAGGTTTTTGATTATTTTTGTCCACCAAATCCCACCAGGTGAACACTGGACTGTGCCATTTCCAGTGATTAACTAAAGTTGCACTGCTTAAATATGATTACAAACTACAAATGGACCTTACAGACCTTATGCTGTACTTTTGAGGTCACATTTACACTGTTTGGGCCTTGAGGAAAAAACACGTATCTGCCCAGTACCTTTTCATCCAACAAGTTTGAACTGAACCTGAATGTTTGGTTCAATTTGTCTGTCCTCAATGTCTGATTTCTTTCACAGTTCACTGCTTCTTTCAAAGCATTCCCATTAGATTCAACAAGTAAACAAGTACTCCTCCTGCCCATCATAGCATGAAGGATATTTCAACTACCACTCGACCACACTTAACACATGTTGATCAATGCAAATGGTAAAGACTTTGCTGATCTCCCTCAATATGACTACAAGGAGCGGTTCTAGTCTTGGTTAATATAAATAGCCATAGCTGTACCTACGCCTACATTCAAGATGCCATGTACACCTATTTGCCCTGCAGTGTCATGCAGTTGCATTCAACACCTATTAATGTAAAAAAAAACACAGGTCAAAAAAAAAAGCATAAATAGATGAAAAATGGAGCACAGCCTTGAACCAGCTTATATTCATCACTGAGTCACGATAGTGCACATGTATTCTGAGAGAAGTGTTCTCAAGGAACTATCCACTTTGGCCCCTCATACACCCTTCAGTCAAGGATGTTTTTCCCCTGGCTAGTGGTTAAAGGTGACGGGGCATGGCTAATTCTCCGGTGCCAGGAGGTAACATTTGCGTCCCCATTATACCTTAAAAGCTTTTCTCCTTTTGAAAGGCCGACAGAGAGGCAGGAGGTCTTGGAACAGGAAGCAATGGGGCCATTACCGTCATTATAACACAAAGCGGTGTGGAGTGAAACAAAAAAAGAAACTCTTTTCCCTTCATATTAATTTTGCCAGTACGCCTCAGCTGTCAGCTCTTGTTATTGCCGAGAGCGAAGGAAGAGGCAAGCGTTTGTTTGGAAGGCAGGCGAGCGGTTCAGATTAGACAAGGAGGACTAAGAAACAAATCCGCATGTGCAGACTGCACGCCTCAGCTTGTGTTCATCATTCCAGCTCGAGAGAAGAGCATATGATCACGCATTAAGCTGCTTATCTTTTCTATCGGCATTTGGTAATAAGTGCCACTTCGGCAGAAGGAAAAGAGAGGATTGTGGCATTTGAGTGTGTAGATTGTGTGCTTGCCTACAGACATCAATTCGGTAACTAATCATGTTTTCCGCAAACTTTTCTGTTATGTGCTTTTCTACAATCGGCTTTGTGTCTGAACTAAGCATTTAATGTTACGCACACAGCAATAGAGACAACAAAAACCCTAACCTGTAATCCTACAGAACTAAAGGTGCCAAAAGGCTTTGTTGAAGCAACACCGGAAGAACCACTTTTGTTGCCTTAAAGAACCTGACATTGTTTTTCAGATAACTATTTTTTGTATTTGTGAAAAACGTGTTTTAAGGAGAGCCCACATGATGTAAACGCTCTTGTGCCATGTGCCTGAGATCCAAGAGTCGAGAAGCAGCGAAGGACAGGACCAAGCTCCAGAACCATTGGTCTCATTCACCAATATCTTCTTAAATTTGTTCTTGAGAAAAGTCAGATGTCAGATTCATGATGTTTTTTTTTTTGTTTGTTTTTTTAATAATTTCAAATTTTCGACCTAATTTATGAGGCAAATTACCCAATCCCTGTCCATGTGAACTCTCCCATCACTAGCAATGCCCCAACATTAGGAGGGTGAAGACTAGCACAATCTTCTCCAACACATGTGAAGCCAGCCGCTGCCTCTTTTCAAACTGCTAGGTAGTCAGCCAGAAAAGTGTGGTTCCCCAGCTCCAATTCAACATCTAACAGATGCCTATGCTGACCAACACCACACTAGGACTGATGTGGGGAGGAAGTGCCATCAATCCAATCCCTAATAGAACAAGGTCAATTGTGCTCTCTCTTACTTGCTAAGAGTCCTGCGAGACCTGCATCCTCATATCAAAGTGGCAGTGCCTTAGTCGACTGAAGCACTCGGCGCCCCTCTCATGAACTGTAGAGGTGTTCATAGCTCTGCTCTTATAATGATGGATCCCATTGTCCTCATAAATTGAACAAATCTCAAATAAGAAAACACTGGTGAATGTCAGAATCAATCCTGGCAGCAGTGCTGCCCGTGCAGTGCAGGTGAATGGGAGGTGGAGCAACGTTTCTCTCCAGCTCTCTCCATCAGGTGCCTGAGCTGATTAGGATCAGCTGGAGCTGATTAGCCAGAGGCAGTGCGGGCCCCTTTAAAAATGGAGCACAGAGACGGAAGAGGGAGGAGAGAGGCAGCAGTAAGAGAACTTGAAAGAGCTGAAAAGCTCCTTCAAGCTTTACAGGCTGGGTTTGTGCTGAAGGACTGGTGAAAAACAGCTGCCTGGACTGAAAATATAAGTGGTTCCGTTTGATTTTAGAGGCAAATGCTGGCGTCCCCAACCCAGGCTCCTCCTTCTTCCTGGGTTGGCTGGAGTGCCACAGTTCTATTACCAATTACATGTTTTTGAGCAGATTTGAGCAGGTGTCTCATTTCATAATGTTGGTACAACTCTTTTGAGACCTCTAAGTCCTCTTAGAAGTGTCTTAACCTCTACATTCTTATGAATAAATGTGCTTCAAACAGTCTAAGCATGTTTCCCAAGTTAAAGCAACAATGTGTAGCATTACTCTCTTAAAATAGCAGCTTCAAAATCATGTTGATGCACCATTGACCTGTAATAGGGAGTGTAGAAATGAAAGCAGCAGATACTGCAGTATTAATCTTGGTCAAAGTGGGCAGGATAACGCTCATGAGACTCCGTAAAGCTGCATGGCCCGAGTCATATTTGTGTAAAATCCTTTAATATTACACTGCCCAGTCCACAAAATTCTTTCACTTATAATTTGTTTATTGAATTTTAACGGGTTAATGTCAAAAATTAACCCACCCGTTCATAGTTCCCCCTAGTACTAGAAATGCTCCAGCCACAGGAAGGGTAAGAACTCAACACGTCTCCTCCGGTTTATGTAAAGCCAGCCACTGCCTCTTTTCAAAGTCAGGCAGCCGACACACATATAGGAAAGCTCTGGGTCAATACCTTTGCCACATTTGCTAACAACTTCGCTTTTAGAGTGATAAGGGGAGAAAACACCATCTACCCAACCAGAGAGCAGACCAATTATGCAATCAGCTGCTGATCACAAAGCAACATGGCTCCAGATTTGAACTCGCGACCGACCCGACTGTCGTGGCAGCGCATTAGACAACTGAGTCACTGAGAGCCCTAAGTTCCACTTGCTTCTGTAGGGGGAGCCCAGGAGCAAGCAATGCCCATGATCACGTAGTGCGACTATAATGTATGATTGCTAGTTTTTTTATCAAGGAAGCAGTGTCTTTTTTCTAGTCACAGATTAACTGGCAGACATGGTCTTCCACACATGGGCCCAGTTGTTCTGAATTGGTTATTCTGCTTAGGCTTTCTGCTATTATACCTGCTACAGACTTAAATAAATCATTTCCGTCCATTTCCCCATGCTGATAGGTTGCAGTACAACCTGCCGGAACAAAATAAAAACATGAAAAAGCAAAAACGTGTCTATCATGGGCTAAATTTAAGCCGCACTGATGAAAGAACACATTGTAATTTGGTGTAGCTGTTCACTGCAGACTCTGTTTGGAACTCATTTATTTACTAGATCTCTTCTGAAGTCAAGTTACACCCTCAGACAAAGTTTCTCTCTGATGGAAAGGAAAAGGCTTTTTCATGTATTTACAGTTTTTAGTTAAATTCATACCTGTTTAGAATGAAAATGCCTGGCAGTCTTTTACTTTTTGCCGTGTGCTCAATGTATACCTTGAAAAATACGCAGAACAGACTCCTCCACAACCTCCCACAGTGAGCTTTCTCAGGTTTATGCGAGTGGCCAGGTCTGGTCGCCAGAGTGTGAAAGAGTCTGGGTTGTCAGAGTCTAAAACGTGGCATGCAGTTATGTCTTTTGAGTTTCCCTCAACTAATTACAAGTTCTGTCAGGCAGCTTCAGTCAGGGTGAACCGAGGAGGTAAAACCTGTCAGATTTCCCAACATTTTAGCGCTGCTGGAGCCAGCCTTGGCAAGGCCATGCTAACAGAGCTGCTCCCTTGGTTAGTGAAAAGTCCTGACTTGTCAGTCAGCATTATTTATGCACATCCAAATTAATCCTCCATTAGCAGAGCCTTTTTTTTTCTTCTCAGCACTGGAACACAACACTCTAAACGTAAACTTCTACTTATTTGTCAGCATTTTTGCTTTGTGTATTGAAATCATGCACAATGAGATTGGGACGGGGATAAAGGAGCATATTAGCACCTGGCACTCTCACAGCTCCAAGGGCCGTGTGAAAATTACAACTCATCATCTTTTTCTTCTTAAATCACCCTTAATTGCTTTTATTTGCGTTGTCATGGCAACTGTGGGGGCACTGTGAATCGGTTTCACATAGCATGCAGGAACTCGAGCACACAGCTAACCTGTGGCAGAGCCTTATGAGCTGTGTCCAAAAATGTTAAATATGGTACACCACAACAGTAGAATGCTCTATGGAAATGCATGTGGAGTAAACCATTGTCGGGAGCATTGCCTGTGATAGGTGGAGAATATATATGGGTTGGGTAATTGGCGATCCAAATTGGGGAGAAAAAGAGGAATAAATGAGAAAAAAGGTGTGTGTAGGACTGTGGGTCACTAAAGCCAAGAACATCCAAGAAATGCCGACTTCCTCGGCTGCATCCAGGGCTTTGAGACATAGCTTGACTCATAATGAGCATCGATTCAGAGTTGCAAAACCCCTCCACAGAAGTACAGCGTGTTTAGCAGGATGAGGGAAGCGGTATACAAAAGATAGTTCCACCCTACTGCTTAGCCCAATTTTTATTTTGGGTTCTGCACATAATGGTTAGCATTATTCCACACAGTCTTTTCCATAAAAAGAATAAATTTTTAACTAAAATAAAAATTTATTTCCCTGCATATATGAGTTGTTTCATCTGTTAGGAGGCAGTATGGGCTTTCATCTAGTGTAAGCTCTTATCCTTACTTTTTTTTTAAATAAATGGTGAAGTTCCAACACAGCACATGATGACACACCTAAGAAGCAAAGCATCTTTCTGTAGCCATGGCGACTATAGCTTCATCCTTGTGTCTGGAGTTGTTACAAGGGCGTCCCAAAGTTTTCTCATTAATTTTTACTCTCTCCTCTCCTCTCCCATTAGGAGTGCACTCCACAGCAGCGAGTGTAACTTCATGTGGAGTGACACTCCATCACAGAGTGTTAATGGGGAGGGACCGGTTGGGGAAAGGCTATACATCATCACAACCAGTGGCTAAGCTCTGTGGCAGAGACATAAAGTGGCCAAGAGGGCACTGTGTAGCATCCATAGCATTCCATGCTAACATATTATATAGCACATATAGGAGTCTGATATCTGATATGATTTTTTTTATCATTTCAAAATAGTAACTACTTGATTAATTACTGCTTTTTTTCTTCTTCTTCTTCTCGGCACTAAACAACACAACAATTTAAACGGAAACTTAGCACCTGGCACTCTCACAGCTCCAAGGACCATGTGAAAATTACAACTCATCATCTTTTTCTTCTTAAATCACCCTTAATTGTTTTTTTTTTGTGTTGTCAGGGCAACTGTGGGGGGGACTGTTACATCACAGTTTGGGGGTTTAGGAACTGGGCCGTTTTATAGCTCTGTTTTACTTATGCTGGTTTCACTTTTGAAAGAGATTTGAGGTCCACAGTTTGTCAGTTTGTCTTTAGTTCAATTATTCAACCAAAGTAAACACATCTGTCCATTCCAGGGCAGCTTTAAACTAAAACTTTAAACCAACACCATGTGATCTCTTTACATATATTTTTAAATTTAGTTTAAGACACTTGTAAACCATTTCATCTGACACCTCCTTAGAAACACCACGGCATGTCTTTGCACACTTTCAATGTTATACAGATGTGGATACTTCTAATACTTCTACTATGCATCTACTGTTAGAAGAATGTTGTGTTTATGGACACATTAATCTCTCTGGAGTACTACGGGGAATGGTATTCATCAATATGCAAGCTGTGAATGTGCTTTAAAAAAAAAAAAAAGAAAATTGATTTTGATTTTGGTCACGACATTATAATAAGTGAGCAAGCAGTTAGCTGTTATAGACAGAATGCTTAATAATTGTTACACCAAGGTGAAAACAGCTACACTGAGCTTCTGGAATATTTATTATCAAAGACAGTCTGCCTGAAACATTCCACGCTCCAAGTGCTGCACTAAATAAGCCAGGAAAATAGCCTGTTGTGCTCTTGCAAAAGAGTGTGTGGTGTACAGTACTTGAGTTTGGATGCACCCGTATCCATAATGGAGTGAAGCAGTGAAAAGCTGTTGTGTTTTTGAGGTTTATCAGAGCTTTAGAACGCTGGAAATGATTGGCACTGAGTGACCCTGAAAACTGGAATGGAGAGGTTCCAGCGCTCACTGCATCCACAGAAGACTAATTAGTAGTGTTAGAGAGTCAGCAGTTTGCTGCCAGAGTTAAGATAGCAGTCGTCAAAAGGCTCAATTAATTCAGTGATGACTGTGCTGAATGATGGATCGCATAAAGAGGAAGCAGATGGGGAACGGCTTTCATTTCGGTTTCCTCTCTGTCTGTACGCACGCACACACACACACACACACACACACACACACACACACACACACACACACACATCATAATGTGAACTTAATGTAGTAGAAAAAGTGATGGCCAGTTTAGCACTTGTTTGTTGGCAGAAACAGTAATGTCAGGCGATAGCACACTACACCAGCTACCAGCTTTGTGATGCACAGCTTAGCCCAGAAAACTGATATTTGCATCCTGTCAACCTCGAATAGACCCTAAAAGAAAAACTCTCAAAGTTCAAACAATAAATACACACTGTCCAAAAGTTTGTAATCACTTATCATTTCAACAATGAATGCTGCAGATGCTGAGCACCACTAGCTATTAAATGATTGCTATTTATTGCTAATTATTGGGTATTATCAAAACCAATAGTGCCCTCTTGTTGAGAATTGTCTGACTGCTTAACTTGAGTGAATGAGTTTGTGAGTGCGTGAGTTCGTTAGTGAGTGAGTGAGTGAATGAGGAAGTGTTTTACATGTTGTTTCCTCGGTGGTCCTGCCTCTTCATTATTCTGCCTACCTGTGTTTAGTTTGTAGTCTGTAACCCCACCCTCTCATCAGTATTGCTTGTGTTTCATGCCTGGGCTACACTACAAGATATTCAGGCCAATTTAGATGTTGGGAGAGGCTGATATACCCTTTCCTAACAATCATAAAACATGACCCGATTTCAGGTTGGTATTAAACTGTTATCTTATCAAATGGTCCTGTGGTTTGGGGTGTGAATAATCCCATCTATACTCTTTCTCCAGTCGCAGACATCTTATATTTATGACTCCACATCCAGAAGTATTGGGAAAATACTTGTACATGTTTTTATGTTTACATACGATTGTATTTCTAAAGGCATCACTTTTCTTTTTTCATATTATTTATTTATTTATTTGTGAGTGTGGGGGGGGTGGTATGTCATACCCTATCAAAATCTAAATCCTGACATGGCAAAGTTGTTCATAAAATGCTGCTCGCATGAGTTTTAACCAGAAGTGTGGGAAAACAGCAGGTAACGCACTTTGTCTCTCTGAGTAAATGTGATGTACAAAGATGGCACATCTACAAGCACTTAGCTCAGTTCTCCACCTTCCTCAAGCTGTCAGCTCTGTCTGCAAGATGGAGGAAAAACACCCTCATCTAGATTCACTCTCTGTTGGGGCAGCACGCTGATGCATAATACATTAAATAACGCAATGAATAATTTGTAATCTGACAATTAGCAACGTGTTGGGGGTTCCGGATTTAAAGAGTGGTGGACGAGGCCAGTGTTGTAGCGTTATTTAAATATTGTTTTATTCAGTAGCTACACAAAACTTACAGCATACCGCAAAACAAGAGACTGGACAAAAAAAAAAAAACAAATATTTGGAAAAATAAAGTGTAGTGCTGAGTGGGGAATAGCATGTTAGGATTTTCAGATGGTTTTCTCCTACTATGCTTTGCTGGTGTCATAAAAAACTGGAAGGCAAAACAGCATAGGCTATAACTCAGATAGTAAATTATGCATTAGGCAGCTTCGATGTACAATGAATAGTAATTTGCCTCTTTACTGCGTCATTCATGGAAAGCACATAATGAATTACTCTATGCATTAAACATTTCACAAGGGCTCTCGGATGTAGGAGGATTAAAGGATGGCAAAGACAACTCAGCTGTAGAATGCAGTTTTTCTTTGTTGTGATTGAATGAGACTTTATTGATACTAGTGGAGAGCAGGGCTGGTTGGGTCCCCAAAATAGAACATATTTATAATTGTCTCCAATATCTGAAGGCCAATATATGTTAATGTAAGGACATATGTTTTGTGTCAAAACAAAAATGTTTCTACTTAAATAAATACCATTTATAAATAATTTACACAGATATAATAAGAATCATTTTACAACTGTAATATCAGCTAAACATATATTTTTGCCATTCTCATTTGGGCACAAATTTCCTCACAAAACACTGTGAATCAAGTGGATTAAGGGACTTTTTGGTGAACTCATTGCTGTCAGTGTTTTGTCAAAGTTAAGGGGCATCAAACATTAATAAAGGCTTTAAAAATAAAATATTTAACCTGCACTCTTAGCTAGACTAAGACTAACTTCACATACAATTGCATCACTTGCTTGGAACAATTATTACTTAACAATAAGTGGAAGAGCTCAAGATTTTTTTAGTGTCCAGTAAAATACTAAATATACCACGGTTAGTTCAGACCTCGCAATGAGACTGGCTTAGAGGCCTTGTGCCTTTGCCGTCTATATGCTTGTGCTAATATTTTACAGCAAAGCATGACATGTCCTTGTAAAGCTAAGTAAACTCATTCAAAGTGTGCCTCAAAAGAGTTAAATGTTCCCTGATTAAATGTTGTTGATTTTTTATTTATTGACTAAATATTTATGGATTATGGTGTATGGAAAACCTATTGTAGACAGTTCATATTTAGCAGCATCTTGTAGATGGTTCTCTATATCACCAAAAGTGTTCTACTATTGTCACTTATACCTTTTTTTAGTCCTATATAACCTTTTTGCTTAGGGTGTATTATTTAAAGAAACTCTGTGATATCAGAGGAAAATCAGGGTTTCAATATCAGTATTGGGGAGGGAAGGAAAACAGTGATATCATACCACCTCTACTCCAAACAGAAGCAGAAACAGTAACAGGTCACTGGGTTCTTTCCAGGTGTGACGTTTTGACTTGCGAATCTGCCTAAACTGTGTTATTAGAGATAATAGCATAATTATTGGCTATAGATGGAGAAAGGGACCTTTATGAACACATACTGAGAGTAAATTATCACCCTTCCAATGCATCTTTAAAACTGCATCTGGGCCTGGAGCTGCAGAGACAATAGCTCAGTACCGCAGAAAGATTCACAGATCTTTAGTCTTCTTCTCTGGTGTTTTTCCTTTTCACTCGAGATAAACACTGTACATTTGCTGCAACATCACTTACAAAAGAGGAGCAGAGCACTATTAAAACACTAACAGCCGTGTTTTCTATAGGCTAGCGTGTTGTTACTATTGTTATTTTTGTTCTTTTCCATTCTGAGTTCTCTTATCTCCAAGGGTAAGTTTTCAAAAGCACTCAGTGCAAGCAGGCCGATTTCCCTCAGAGTCTCCCTCATGTCTAAAAAGCACTGCGTGGGCTTCTGCAGCACAGTAGAACCTGCAGCACAATGAATAAGGAACCCTTTGACTCGTTTAAAAACAGTTGCCATTGGACCCCAAGTCTCATGTGCTGTGGAGCGCAACTAATCGCAGCGTTTACTCAAATTTGGACGGCTCGCATCTTTTGCCTGCCAGAAATCCTTCGGCTTTTTCCAGTCTGTTGAGCGAGCTCGACTCTGCATATGGTCGTCTGAGATCATTCCTCACTGAGTGTCTGCATGGCTGCAGCTCCAGCCCCAGAAGAGTCTTCCTAATGGCTCTCAATGGCCATTAAACTCAATGACTTTTACCAGCTTCAGGGATACCATTAAAGCTAACTCAATCCCAATTCCAATAATGGGGTGTCTTTTTAAGATACCAGTAGGCCTACTAATATGAAGCCTCTCCGAGCTGCATTTCAGACAAATCCTTACTTTCAACATGTGTAGGCAGACATGTGCATGACTTCATAACAACTTTTGTCAAGGACCCGCAGTCATTTCTGACACTTGGCATTTTAAACATCATGCAGTTACAGTTTTTTTTATTGTGATTTTACTCTGCTTATTGAATATACTGTAATTAATAACAAGATGAATTCAAGTCACATTCTGTATTGACAAGTTTGTGTCTGCACTTCTGCACGTGTTTTTTATTTCCTTCATCAGAAACATCAATACTGATTCCCTGCACACACACACACACACACACACGCGCAGACTATAGTTAGCTTACTGTCTGCCGTGAACGGAAAAAAAGTCACTGGGAGAAGATCCTCTTTAGAATTGCAGCGTCTCTAGACAATTTCACACAAGCTTGATTTCGCTCCCACAAAGCAGTAATCTAACTGTGATCACACAGCTCTGTGCTTCTGTGTGGCGTAGAAAGAGAGAAAGAGAGCGAGAGCGAGAGAGAGAGAGAGAGAGAGAGAGAGAGAGAGAGAGAAAGAGGCAAAGACAAAGTGAAAGAGACAGAGAGAAAAGGCCAGAGACAGAGCAGAAGGGCCAGAGACAGAGAGGAAATGGACAGAATTGGACAGTATGAATTAGTGAGAAATATATATATATATATATATATATATATATATATATATATATATATATATATATATATATATATATATATATATATGAGAAAGCAAAAGAGAGACAGAGAGAAAGAGAGAGAGGGAGAGAGAGAGAGAGAGAGAGAGAGAGAGAGAGAGAGAGATTGTGTTGATTGTGCTGACAGGCTAAAACAGGGGATGAAAGCTGAACGCACTGTACTGTCCTTTGGGAGATGTACACACCATTCTGATCTTAACAACAGAGGTGTAAAGGCTCGCATGACTGCGAGTGTTTTGTGGGTGAAATGAGAGCCACGGTTGAGTGAGCTCTGATACAGTTTGGCTGAGAAAAGGTTTGATATATTTAAAAATAAATAAATAAATAAACAAGCAGAGTTGCTTTTGTTTTCGTGGCTGAAGGACACACAGAAACGTCCAGAATGCCAGGCCTGTAAAGGCCATAAGAAAATTATCTATTATCACGGTGCCATTTCCGTCTATCGATTGCACTGATGAGCAGAGGACACCCTCTGATAGCACTGTTTTGAGAAGCTTTTATTAGGCTGTCGCTCTTGTTCTTGATTTGACACCCCATGTATTAGTGAGGCTGTGTGTTGTCACTGGTCTGTCCCTGTCCGTGGTGCTGAAAGTCACTGTAGGGAGGACATAGCAGTTCGCTTGGCTGGACCACATGATAGAGTGAATCATTATCGCACCCTGCAAGTGAAAGCCCACTCATTTCAGTCCTGCATCCCCACTTTCTCTCTTTCTCTCTCTCCCTCTCTCTCTCTCTTTCTCTATGCCTAAGTCTATGTCTCTCTCACCGTCTCTGGGCTACTGACCAAAGTACAGGCTCACACCAGACACTGAAAGATGCTTTTAGTCATGCAGATGGTTGTTTCTTACTACTCTGGCAAGGATGAAAGAGGAAGCAGGTTATGGAATGGTAGAGATAAGTACAGTTAGAGTGTGAGTGTGGTCACACATACATTCCTAAAAATAAAGGGATTAAAAGGTTCTTGATGCCATGGAGGAATGGCACTTTCAGTTCACCAAAGAAGCACACAATGGATAAAGCATTTCTGTCAGTAACATCTGCAGAGTGAAGAATCTTTTACAAGTTTAAAAAAAAATTTCTCCAATGTCCAAGCAAAGAACCATGTACAATTGTATTTATTGTAGATTGTATATTTAATAGGGGCAGCGGCACTGCCAGAGATTTTGGGCCCAATAAAAAGATATTACACTGGGCCCCACAACTCTATTATTTCTGCCAAGAAATTCAGTTAATACATTTTTAGGTCCACTGCCAGTCACAGGCCCTAGAATTATCTCCAACACCCCCCCTCTCCCTCGCCCCATCCAATCGGCAGCACCCCTGAGTACAGATATAACGATATGTGTTTCCGTATCTGGAACTTTAAGCTGTAAGCGGTTGGATTTGCTTGGTATTGTGGGAACTGTTCTTTTCTTTTCTGTAAATACATCTTTCAGCTCTTTATTACCTTTATTACCTTTAGTACTTTCTACTTTTTTTTTAATTTATCCCCTACCCTATTTATTGTTTAGTGTAATTTTCCTTTAGTTTAAGACTGTGTTCTGTGTTTCTTTGTTACTTGTCATACGTGTTGCTCTCACCAAGACAAATTCCTTGTATGGGTAACATACTTGGTGAAATAAAGAGATTCTGATTCTGATTCTGATTCTGAACTGTAGTGAATTGTGGAGTATCACGCTGCTTTAGTCTTGTTTGCCTTGTAACTTATTTGTCTTGTTTCACTTTTGTGTAACGTTTCACCCCTAATATTTAATATACTACAAGCTAAAAGCTAACATAAACAAAAAGATTTATGGCAAAAGATTATGCCTATACTATGAATATAAATATAGGAATAAACTGTGATTATCTCATAATAATGGTGCTTTTCAAGGTCTGGGATATATGCTAGTTTTTGTAAGTAATGTGAATAAAAGGCTAATTATTAAAAGTTATGCTAACTCATAATGATAAATTAACTGATAACAGAGAATTTTTGTTTTGTTAACTCAATTTAGTTTAGTCAAATATTCTCCTTAATCACATTTATTAGTTTCTTTGGGTTAAGTGAGGCACCTAACCTAAACAGATAGGAAAAAAACAGTAATCAAGTTGTAGGGATGGTACACAGACTAAATGAAATATTTCAGCTGCACCACATTTACTAATGTTCTGACGTCATCCATCTGACTTAATTTAACTCAAAATAACACTGTATAAAAGACTGTCATTTGTTTACAGTGTGTTGAATGCAGGAGGAATGGACAGACGTAAAGACCTGAGGGACTTTGACAAGACTCAAATCGTTATGGCCAGACAACCCAGTCTGCCAAGGCTTGTGGAGTGGCTGTCAGCAGTGCTGAGTACCTATTGAAAATGGTCCAAGGAGAGACGAACCACAAACCGGCGACAGGATGTTAAACCCCCAAGGCTCATCGATGCGTGAGGGCAGCGAAAGCTATCCCATCTGGGCCAAACTGACAGAAGGCGAGAGTTAGATGAACATGCTGGGTATAAAACTAAGCATTAGCATGCCCACAAAAATGCAGAAGTGGCAACAACAGTGAGCTTGAGGAAAGCTTTTGACTGCTACCTCTCAAGGCTTAGGCTCCTCCTACAATTACAGCAGCAAGGATTTGATCGGGCAGTGGTCCACATCTTATTAAAAATAGTAAACAGACACACCTGGGAAGGAAGATACACAATCACAGGCACATGTCTGTGGTCTCAAAGTGAAGGCTAACGCAGAGGTATGAGAGAGCCTACTAGCGCTGGCTTCTCTTCAGTGTTCCATCACACATATGTCCTAAAAAATTTTTAAAAAAAAGTACAAATGATAACATTTTCATAACGGAGTCTGGTGCAGGAGCAGCTCGCCCACTCACAGCTGTTTGAATTTTCTGGAGTACTGCCAACAAAGCAGAAATTACAGCACTGTGCAATGACATATTGGCAGCACTGTTTACAAAAGAGTTCAAAGATAAAGGACTATCATAATTAGAGGCTTCCAGAGTTAGGCAGAATACTTTGATGTTTTTTATTTACTTAAAATACAATATAAATAAACATTTCCATAAACAATTCCCAACATTTCCCAACAGCAGAGTTTGCCAATCCAGTGGGCAGCTATTAACATGTATGTAACATCACGCCATGAATGTCACTTATGTCTGTATGAAATGTACACATTTCCTAAGGTGAGAAAAGTGAGCTGGTTATGTGATCACATTCACAACAGTTGCATCCAGAAGTCATTTCAGTTCAGGTGAAGCAAAGTTTCAACCACTTGATTTACAAAATATTTGATACTTTCAGAAAGAGATTAATAACTACTGAAGGATCAAAACAGAGACGTTTATCGGGGCGAGACTAAAATGATCAGACCTCCGCTGAGTTCACTAACAACAGTATGTTATTTGTCCTGTAATTTTCACAGAGGAAACACAGACGTGGTCGATACAGACAAAAGCAAGACCACAGAAGAACAACGTACAAGAGCGAATTACCCCAGGACCCCATGGAAATTGAACGCTATCGGAATAGGGATTATGCTCTGTGGCTAGCCGAGTGAGGAATTAAAGGCCCCCATAGAGATCCTTACTGTGTTAAAAATAATGTTTCCAATATGGTTCTTTGTTTGAATGTTTCAGCTTCAGCTTCAACTTCAACTTTAACTGGGTAACAACCTTTACATCAGACAATGCTATGCATGCTTTAGCACTGGGTGCTAGCTCAGAATTTCAATCAAACATGTTTAATGTTATCTTGTTTAATGAAAACATAGGAGCATAGTCTGTTCCAGAAAGTTGGTGCTGCAACTGCAAAAGCTCAGTCACCTCTGAGCTTCAGCTGAGAGGTGGAATAGCCAAAAGCAAAAGCATCCTCAGTGATGAAACCTTCAAGTCCATATTGGCGAAGCTTGTTGTTCACCAGCTTGTTCCCAATGGCAGAACACCTGACTACCACATGAGAGAGGAACATCTCTCCCTCCTCCTCTGTTTCATTGAGTTTCACCAGCGGGGCATTTCACCAACCCTACGCATAAAACAACAGCTCACTTTGGGTACCTTTGGCCTCCAGCTTGTTTGTATCAAAGCTGTGCTCACTGCTCATGTTTGGTAATTGCTCACAGTTTCGGAGCACACAGGCTTCTAGACAAACGCAGGCATCATCTAATTGCATAACAACAAAATAATGAAAAATATTTTGCAGTGACTACATGTAAACATATATACATATGTATATGTATGTATGTGTATATATATATATATGTATATGTATGTATGTGTATATATATATATATATACACACACACAGACACGCACTATTTCATCTCTGTATATATATTTGTATATTTGTATTTTGTATTTTTTTCTATATTTTCATATTTTTATATTTTATTCTTTAATTTAAATGTAACTTATTCTATTTTTATTTTCTTCATTTTTATTTTATTTTTCTTTTGCACTTTTGCACTTCATTAAGTTAAGGTTTAGTTAAGTTTAAATGCAGATTTTTATTGTATAGCTTGATGTGGGCAGACTGTCAAAAAAGCATTTCACTGCAAGTTATACTGTGTATGACTATGTATGTGACAAATAAAATTTGATTTGATTTGATTTGATAAACATATTTCTTCTCTTTATTTTGAAAGTTTCTTTGCAAAAGTAATTACCTGCACATATCTCCCATTAAGGAGAAAACTATCAGCGATGATAATACGCACTCCAAACATGGGGAAAAAATGCTCTCAGGTAGGAGGAACAGCGTTTATCAGAGCTAAACTGACTGAGTAGGAGGAGATTGTACCTGTTTATTCAGCAACATGCTCATATTAGCTAATTATGAAACAATAAATAATGTCCTTGACTTTACACCATCAAAACCAACATCTTAAATACACTTCTACATTTAAACACAATGCTCTCAGCACACTTAGCTGCTATGCTCATTACCTGCACTGTACACTTTAATATGACATCTGTGATGCCGTTTCCAACATTCAAAACAACACTCTACAAAACATGCACTCCAGAACCTGGCTCCCTCAACTACTGTACACTGCATGCACACATTCGTATATCTATAGTTCTGCACATATGATTAGGAGTAAATTATTGTATTTACTGTCTGTAAAAACTTGTCTTATGTATTGTCAATTGTCTCTGCACTGCTGTTTTTTTTATAGTTCATCTAATTTTTATTTTTGCTGCAGTGTTTTGTTGAACCCTGTATTGGTTTAATGACATTATAATTAAATTGCATTGAATTGAATTATAATCAGATACTGGTTTATCAGTACATTGGAAGTTGTAAATGAAAGCTCTAGCAATCTTCAGCCAATCACCAGCCTCCACCTCTGTTAAAAGAGCTGTAATTTCACACTTTATTTGCTGCTTTCAGAAGTGACATCACGTCTCTCCCTCCTTTCTCCCTACCGGCACAAGTTTGGTCACGAGTCCTGATGGTGTGAGACCTGGGCTGATGACGGGGGCCTACGCCAAAGATAATTAACAGTTCTAACTTGCTCACATCGTTCCCATCTCATTAATTGCCAAGATTACATTTACGATATACTACGATATAGTCTTCTGGTAAAAATAGCTTTACTGTTCAGTCTATCGCCTGTGCCAAAAGGCAAGTTTGTAGTCTTAACTCTCTGCTCACGCAATTGCATCACCGCTGATACTTGAAGAACAGAAGTTGAGCAATAGCTTAATTAGTGATTTGGGACCAACTAGTATTTTACATAAGCGAAATGCTTGGGGAAATGGATTCACCAAGGGTTCTTTTGTAATGACAATATATATCACAGTTTTAACACAGTTGGAACTTAACAAAAGATGCGAAAAACATTCTAAACCTTAATGTAATAATAAAAAATTCAAATGACCATTTCTGTTAGCCCATTCATCATGAAATTTCAGACAGTGCAAGGCGTACCTGGACTTTTAATATAAAAAGTCACAAAAGTAAAAAATATTAAAATGACCAAAACGAAATATACAATTTACAGAGATGATATACAAAACCACAACAACTCAAAGCCATTTAAATGCTTCAGTAGCTTTTTACCTGATACATCCATGAGAGATGTAAGATTCTAAGGCAGTGAAATGTTTCCACTGTTATGAGTCAAACCCCTCTCATAGTCCTCTACAGAGCCCTTTTTGTTGAGTGTTCCTCTTAACTTTGTGAACCTCAGCCAGAGCGAAGAAGAAAGAGGAACATATACTCACTGTCCACTTTATCAGAAATGACTACTTTCTACTTGCGCTCACAGACGTTAGGACCACTTTGTTAGGAACACTTACCACATATTTTCACTCTCTGGCCACTTTGTTTGAGTAGGTGCACCTACTTTATAATTCCAGTGGAATTCCACTACATACTGTACACTATATGTACAATTCCAGACTGTGGTCCATCTATAAGCCACCCTCTACCACATTTTATTTGAGCCGTGAGTGATACTTATTATAAAAACTTGAAACTTGTTGAAAAGAGGTTGAAAAGTCAGGTCTTGCCAGACGTCGCAACGACATTGAGATTTAGTTGAAAAGTGACAGATGAAAAGCTGGCATTAAAAAGATGTCTAGATAAAGATATCCCTTCTACCTCTAAATTTGGCTCAAAAGTGAGAGGTGAAAAGATGTCTTTTAAACTGTCTAAGCAAGTTGAATTCAACCCAACCAATTAACCATGAATTCCAGAATTACATATTTTATTCATCAGATATTATATTCATCATTACTCTATGAAGTAGACAACTGACTGTACCAGTAGAATGTACCTGTACCAGTACTGTACCAGTAGAATGTTTATTTCAGTTAAGCCATTTCCACACATATAAACTGTGTAAAAAAATGTACAGAGCTGCCCTTTCACACATGTAGCACAGAGCCGGTCAGACACGTTCCCGGGTCAGACACGTTATCACTACAGGAAATGTTCAGTGAGGCAAGAGGCGGCGCCTGTGAAACGTGCAGGGGGCACAACATGACACAAGAAGTATGCAGCTAATCCAATAGCTTGGATTCGCAGTTGGAAAACGTTGCCAACACGCTGTGGATTTCCAGAAAATGACCAGCTCTGTTTACTCATGGGCTCACTCGGACATTACCCAGACTCTGTACTAGGGGACTGGCTGTGTAAAATCTGTGTAATGTCTGGTACAACTGATTCAGACATTTGCAGTCCCACATACAGCAGGTTGCAGGTGTAGCCTCCACCATGATGGCACAGGAAATCTCATGTTCTGCTTACCAGTGCTCCAAATCAAACAGGCCATCTTTACACTGCAAGTCCAGCTGTGGCCTTAGAAATTCAGTTTAAATCTACTGCTGCAGAACAATGTGCTAACTAGGCTAACAGTGACATGCTCATTTGGCACTATCTTTAGTTTTTCAGGTTCAGTCAAACAGGGGTTTTATGCTCTTGGCTTGAGTTTGAAGAGAAGGTGAAGTTAGTCAGTTGTAGCTGCATATGAAGGACTGCTGAGCTGTACCATGAAATACAAAAGATAGTTTAAGGTCTCACATTAATGTATGTGTTCATTTTCATTTGTAATAATAAAGGCCAAGTTTACAGTCTCGGTTTCTATATGTGAATAATGTATAGATCATTTCATACATTTCAACATTTCTGCAAAGTAACTTGGCCAGTCAAACGATAAAGTAGAGAGGAGAAGCGAGAGGAAGGCATAGGAGAGAGTTGAGAACTCTAGAGCCAAGCCTGAGGGAGCACAGCTGCGAGGAGCTTCTGCTTATCTTTGGGCCTCTCCTAGAGGAGTCAGCAGTGCTCTTTCTTTTCCTCGCTCACTAACTCACTCAGTCACCCATATCGCTAAATATAAGAACATGGCAGTATTCTAAAAAGAAATTATTTGGGCTTCAGTTTCCCAGAGCTGGGAGCTCTTCTCTGCAAGGGGTAATTAGAGCTCAAAGTTGTCGTAAACTTCACAAAAAAGCCTCAAGTTCATCTCGCTCCATGGTCAACATCCTCTCAAAGCTTACTTCATAGATGGTCATTAATACAGAGCGGGAAACAAATGACCTTTTCTGAGCCACAGTGAGGAAATGAAACCCATTAAAAAGTTTGGGGGATCACACACATTACCACACAATATAAAAAAACCAAGGAGCCACTGAACGCTGCTGGCAGCTTTTCTAATCTCATGCATAACATAAATAAATAAACATAAAGCCGAATTATAAGCGCCACTTGTCCACGGTTCTGGTAGTTCCGTGGAGTGGTAATTAATGTCAAAGCAGGCGTACTAATGAGGGTTAGTGAGAAGCTCCGCAGGACGGAGAGCGATTGGTGAGAAAACTGCAGAGTCTGAGGAGATTAGAAAGCGGAAGTGTGATTGGAGGGAGAGGCCGAAATAGACAGATGATGTATAGGTTTAATGACTTGATTATACAACACATGCTCCAATTATTTTGATTAGACCACATTGGAGGGCTTGTTCTAATCATTTATTTTCCTCTGGGCCTCAAGAGTTCGGGCAGATGAAAGACTCTTGATCTCCACGGGCATCTGTTTATCTGTTGTTTGGGCATCATATGGCTCAGATTAAAGAAGTACATGTAGTACATGTATGTACAGAACATTCTATATATCTAGAACATTTAATAAGGTTTGCATATTACATATGACATATATATATATATATATATGGATGTCATATGTAATATGCAAACCTTATTGAATGTTCAGGATCTCTCTCCACCTATAATCCACTTCAATAAAAACCTACATCATCATAATGAACCTTACACCTTATACACTAGTTATCCATTTATCCAATATATCTCCTTTTTACTGCCCTCTGACTGACTTGCACATACACTATATATCACTTCAGAAGTGTACAGGTGTTGTGATGCACAATGGATTGGTCACTCTCGACCCCATTCATCACTGGTCAGTTTATGACTACAGGGTCTGACTAGATATCACTAATTGGGAGCTTCATCAGCAGCAAAAGTGCTATGTATGGCAGAGTGTGTGTGTGGAGTATGAGTGTATCAGGCACAGCACTGTTGCTGAAGTTATTATGTTCATCACTGTTAGCGCTAGATCATTTAATTAATTATGAAGTGAATTCAGTCATGAGTAGAGTTGTGGTCAGAAACTGACCTTTGATGAAAGTGGATGACCGATGCCAGGGAAGTAGGGGGCGTCCACACAAAAAATATCAGTATTGCATACTTGATGCAAGGCATAGATCAAAGTTTCAAGGTTGATCAGTATACTAAAATATTTATTATGCATATATATTTTTTCCCGAGTATGATTTGGAAAAAAATTAACAATAACAGTCAATTGCAAGTGCAGAAGCAACAGCGGCAGGAGAAGGGCATGTTTTGGCATTGCAGCACCTTATTACTTGGTGCGAAACAGATTAGTGTGTTAATACTTTGTGTACTAACCTCCTAAGCCAACACTATTAAGTATATTATCATTCTATAGGATATACCTTATGGTATTGGTGTATAATGCACTATTGGGACTCACCGTAGGTCACTCACTAAGAAGTACGAGATGGCCCCGGATTACCGCTGTGTATTTCAGTGGTTTCAGTATCTTGCCCAGTTATTATTGCCAGGTGTAGCCCTTTGTAGCCCTGTAGCATTGAATCCTTGTTGAGGGGGTTCGCTCAGGGCACCACACAAACTAAAAACGACTGATAAACTGCAGTCAGGTGCCTAACATACAATAGGTAGGTGTATCTAATAAGGAGGCCTGGAAGTGTACATAGACATAACGTACATATACATTACAAGTAAGCACAGTATTAAATGTTATTCAAATTGCTGTAAATGATATGGTATATAGATCAGTTTATAGGTATGGGTCCTCATGTCTTGTGCAAATGCTGCAGGAACGGCATACAATAGCATGTATCATTTATGTCTGATAGAATGTGCACTGAGTCAACGTGATTTGTTACAGCGTTGTCCATTACGTTTATACACTCAAGCACCCGGGCTAGCAGCACTTTGTCGCATTGTGCGAGCCAGCGTACTTTGTGGTAATCACAAGCATATGCATTATTCACTTAATGCATTATTCACTTCTAGTGGGCACACACTCTATAAAGTACAAAGGTAGAATGCTTCAAAGCTTAACTGCTCACTGCACCTTTTCCCTCCACAGTGAGGAAGTGGATGTTTTAAGCTATGAGAAAGGGGAGGTAAGGGGGTTACAAGACAGAGCTTTGAAGCACTTACATTTGATAAAATCCATTTTACACTTTTAAACTGAGCAGTCATTTACTAAAGCAGCTGTGGCTGACTTTGGTAAGGCACAATTGGGCCTCATTACGCTGCTCAGAGTTTTAATGTGGCCATTCTGTCTCTTTCAACCATTTTCATGTGATTTCTCCCCAGTTATCATAGCCAATTTCAAAATGTATTATGCTTCCCCCCAGTTGTACCACTACACCACCACATTGGTAGATCAGAGGCTAGCATATGCCTCTTGCAGTGAGCATGAAGCTTGTTTTTTGTTTTTTTGTTTTTGAGCTACTGGCTATGTAGAACTGCCAAGCACTTTAGTGCACAGAGGAGTGCTGTACGCTGCCATGCAGCGCTGCAAACACTTGACTGGGTTTCATGTTACATAGCAATGGGGGAGAGAGTGACTGTCATTTTTGCTCCCAGTATTGGTGGTTATCGCTTCGTCTAGCTTGTCCTCATAAAACAGCACACAACACAGAGCATAGCTGGAAGAAAACATCAAATTCCAGTTGTAAGACTGACCACTACAATTCATTATCCACTTTATTTCTATGATTTGTGCTGCCTTGCATGGCTTATGGACAGAACATCCAGCAGACAATGGGTTTGTTTGACTTAATGACCAATTACCGCCTGGCTCAGAATGGCCCTATCACTCTGAATAGCAGGCATGTAAGTAGCATTCTTTGTTTGGAAAGCTGCAGTATTTCCATTAACACAATCTGAAAAAGCTTGTACTTGAAGGCTGTCTTTTATTACTGGAGGGTTAGCCTTATGCTAACGTGGTCAGCCCTCTCTGGGGAACTTGCCCTTAGGGGACCCTCAGGGAAGTTGCTGTAGTGGGCAAACACAATTTTAGCCCCATGAATAACATTCCAGTAACCCACAAATGGCCAATATGTTTCACTACATTTCTCCCCTATCCATGTAAACCAGGAGGTCCTGGGTCTAGGTGCCACTTTCATAAGCAGTTCCCTCACCAATGACCAGGCTTATGTGATTTGTTCCACCCACATTTTTGTACTCTGTTCAATCAGATACATTTATAACCAAAAGCTTGCAAGTTATGTCTGCCTCTCTGCTGATTTTGTCCATTTGTTCATTTGCCTGATGCCCACGTTCAAATAGTACTCCCTGAATGCACAACTTGCAGTAAAGTAAAGCTTGCCTTCACCACAGCACTCTTTGGTTTCTCTCTTTGGAACCACGGTTTTGTAGTGAGTAGACACAGTGGGATCTACAACACCACCTGCATGTGTGAAAGACACTGTTGCATTCATTTCTCTCCATTCTGGTCGCACTATTGTCTTTAGTTCAGCTGCAGAAGGCTTGGAGGTTTAGACAGAGAGATGGCAAACCATGCTTATTTGAAAATAAGGGCCATTCTGAAGACATAAAAGCAGTAAATTGTAAATTCAGCCCATGGCCAGCCCAGGTCAGGCAACACTGGGAATCTCGCAGATCCATTGGGACCAAACTGGTGGCAGTGGGGAGGATGGAGGCTGTGATGTGATGATCGTTCTGAAGCAGCAAAAACCCAATAAATCTTGTTTGAGTGAAGATTCACTATATATTTTATCTATTAAAATTCTGTGCCGTGGCTGGATGCTTTACTGTTGAAGAATATATTTGTGGACAGAGCATAGAGGCATGTAGGCCCCATAATGCCCATATCTGCATCCTTAGTTAAATGCTAAAAGCTAAATGAGACAAGAGCAATATTTCAAACCAAGGTTGTTAGACTTCTTTATCTATTCAGACAAAATTAATTACCAGAAATGATGATAAATTACTGTCCGGTACCAGTGCTGTACAGATGCTTCCACAGATCAGCTAGCATTTGCTCCCATTACAGCGAACAACATCAGCAGAAAAATAGCAAAGCAACCTCACTCAGTGATTACTCTTTCAACCCATGCTTTTCTAAAGCAATTCCCACTCAGTGACCCCTAAAGTATGATGACTGCACCAACTCGTTTTTTAATTGTTTCATTATGTTTATTGGCTCCTTATGTCCACATAAACCTCCTCTGTTGCTTCCCAAAAAAAAATTACTATCAAACCTGCTGTGCCAAGCGCACGCCCTGTTACTTCATTAACACGCAAAAAATTTGAATGTGTTCATTAGACTTGCAAATGCTGGCATTTACATTCCCTGGTGTGACCAACAGCACAGTGATGCTCAAACCATCCAAAAATAAAAAAAAAGCTACAAAGGTTCACTTAATTACAAAAAATTAAGAAGGTAAATGAAGCAGGGACGGTGTGGACATTATCATCCTGTTCCACTTGGCTGAAACAAACAAACCCCTCCAGTACCGAAAATAATCTGAATTTCCATTGTGAAAAAGAGAATATATTACAAGATTAAACATTCTTGCCTCTAAATATTGAAATCACTAGACAGCACATCATGACAAATTATTTAAGATTGAAAGCTGAACGATCCCAAACAATAATGCCAATATTATTATGCCAATATTATAGTGTATTCACATTTTGTAATATAGACATCAAACACAACATGTTACAGTGTGTTCAATTCTGAAGATTCTTCAAAATTAAAACACTGATTAAGTTTTAATGGTCATGGGGGGCATGCTAACACAATATACACTGAAAATATATATTTTTAACCTCATAAAAATCCTAGGGCCACCAGTGGGCTGAAAGTGTTTTTCTATTACCTCGATTCATTCCCTCAGACAACAATTGGCAAAATTCTGGAAGATTTGGTTGCTGGTAAGCCACTGTTTTTTTTTTTTGGTCTTGTCTTCGTTTTGTACCGTATTGTATTAATAACTGTTGGAAAATGTAACTAAAAATTAGTTATCCAACATGCAAAATAACATGTCAGTTACTTCAGCAACAGGGTAACCAATTTTACTTAATAATGGGATTCTGCTGATTAAATACAGTCAGGTTAAAAGTTCAAAGTGTAACAACACAGGACCTTTTCTATCTCACTAATACATGCA
Source organism: Salminus brasiliensis (assembly GCF_030463535.1). NCBI lineage: Eukaryota > Metazoa > Chordata > Actinopteri > Characiformes > Bryconidae > Salminus > Salminus brasiliensis. Next base: position 20,915,672 of record NC_132895.1, read on the forward strand.
TTTCATTAATAGAGACGTATCTATCAAGGACTGTAGAAAACACAGGAGCCGTGGTTCCATTCCCCTCCGTTCTATACAAAGAAGCCAAAAATGTCTGCCCTGTTGCAGAGACCAGAGGCAGAACCAGACCCACTCCTTCTCCAAGACCAAGCGTATCTCAGACCGCCTTCATTGACCTTACAGTGTAAAATCAGAGTGGATCATTCCCCTGGATTTCCAGTTTGTCCAGTAAGTGTAATGTTTCAACTAAAAAGGTGCAGTTTATTGAAGTTCCACTACAACTCAACTACTCCATGTAATGAAGAAAAAGGGCACAAAGCAGGTCCTGCAGACAATTACGTCCAGCCAAGACTGTCAATCATTCCTAAATGTAATCCCGCCTTCTTGTGATATAGCAGAATAATGTTTTAAAGCTGTGTAACCAGCCAGCAGAGGCCTGTGGTTGCTTTACTTTTGAGAGACATTGTGTTGTCCAATATTGGTGGTGGTAGTGGGAGAATGTGGGGATGTCTTGCTGACTCATGATATTTACAACTTGCTGTAATTAAAGAATTAATTTATTCATTTTGTTCTGTATCAAAAAATACTCAAGAATATTGTCCTGTTTGCTGAAACCCTGTTGGATTCTGCAGTAAGACCATGATTTAAAAAGAAATACACATAATGATACTATAGGAATACCTAGTTATAGTAACAATAGTCCTGATCTGGAGTGGTCTAGTCTAAGTCCCAATTTTGAACCCAGTGAAGTTGCTGTGGCAGAGCATCAAACAGAAAATCGAGCTGTTTATGCTCAAATATCCCAAGCAGTTCATTTACATCACTCTTCAATTATGCTAAAAAGCAATATTAGTCTCCATTGATTGCAGCGGGCTTCAAAACAAACTTGAGAATCCGAAGCAGACATTCTGTGCTACATTTCTCCAATAGAGTCTTTACAGAGACTTTGTGAAGGCATGTTCTTCATACCAGAGACTGAATGTCAGTTGATCAAGGTGGAGACAACCCTTTGAAAACTGGTTGAATAAAGTGCAAATGAGCTGAACTTGATATTGTATGGTCCTGAATCAAAACAGGCTTTGCCACACACTGCGTATTGATTACTTATTTTGCAGCTATACAGGATTACACATGCTTTCAAAGGCCAAATGCTTGAAGCATAGCGTCTGGGTAACTCGTGACATCTGTGATAGTGTAGCTGAAGGTAATCTTTGTCTCTCAGTTGTTTTTCAAGAGAGAGTGAGAGAGAGATAGGAAAGTACATCCTTAAAAACTAAGGCTTCTTTGTAGCCATAGAAGAAGTGCTTGAAATATGTGATTTTGCAGAACTTCCAGAACCTCCACACAATGGTTCTATTCAAATTAAAGGTTTTTCCCAGCCAAGGGCCTTTAAAGAACCTTTATTTTGAGGACAATAGTTTACAGAAAGAAACAATATTTCCACAAAATGCCACTCAATTTGATCATTTACATTATGATACAGATGATGATGACGACTCAGACTGGCCCTCTTGCCTACAGTGTAAGATTAACAGTCTAGCTAGCTCTCTGGGCTAACAGGCCCCTACCCACTGCTATATGAGCTGCCATTGTTGTTTTGCTGGACAAATGACCCTTTCTTGCACTGTACACTTTCTGGACAGCGTTCAGTTGACCATAGATTTCCACTGCGGATTTGCGAGCTGGCCTAACGCTGATGTGAGTGAATTGTAGCCTCCTGATGGAATGTAAAGGAACATAATTGCCAAAAGTGTCGGCGAAAGCATTTCTGCAGCTGCAAAACGCCACACCTGCAGAATGTCACTCTCCGACAAGCCCACGAGGCCCACTCAGCAAGCCCACCCAAGAGAGAAGAGAGAGAGAGAGAAAAAAAAAGAGAGAGAGAGAGAGGGGCAGAGAGTGCTAAATACCAAGCAGAGTGTAGGAAAACAGCCATGAGTCATCCTGCTTGCTTAGCATTGTTGTTTTATAAAATGCATGGATATAGCTGTTAAATTAATAAAGAGCCTATTATCTTGAAAGGAAGTGGCGGCACCACACAAATAGGGTGAAGCAAGTTTTAATTGAGCAGATGTATGATGTGATTTAACATGGATCTTTTAGGTTAGATCTATTTCGCTTTAACTACATGGGATGGAAACCTACAGCATGACTGCATTTCAGTGCATACTTAATAATGAATGGGATTTGTAATGCAGTCAGATCCCATGGTGGAAATGTGTCAAACCGTGCTGGTTGTTTTATTGTGCTTTATTTTGTGAAGAGCTGGGAAAGTAGACAGGCTATGCAGGAAACATAAGGCTATAATCATTAGTTTGTATGCAATGCAGCAGCCCACACATCCGCTTATACAGTGCCCTCCATAATGCTTGGGACAAAGATACGATTTTCTTTGATATGTACCATTGCTCCACAGTTTAAAAGTTCACATCAAACCAATCAGACATGATTAAAGTTCATACCCCAGACTTTAATTTAAGGGTATTTATGTAAATTGCAGTTTCACCATGTTTAAATTACAACATTGTGTTACATAGTCCCTCATTTCAGGGCAGCATAATGTTTGGGACATAGCAATGATAGGTACATTAAAGCATGCTTGAACTCAGCGATTCATAGATCTCCAGGTGCTAAGTATCTTCTCTGGTGATGCTTTGCCAAGTCTCTAATGCAGCCATTTTCAGCTCCTGCTTGATGTGGAGCCTTACTTTACTTTGAAAAAAAAAACCTGTGCTTTCTAAACAGTATGTTTGGCATAATTGTAGAATGAAGCACTTTCCAAGGAGTTTGGAGGCATTTACTGACCATTCAGCAGATATGATGTCCCAATACACCTCAGAATTCATTGTGCTGTTGACCTCAGCAGTTACATCATCAATGAAGAAAAGTGGGCCAGTATCTGTGGCAGCCATACATGCCCAAGCCATGACACCCCCACCACCATGTTTCATAGATGAGGTGGTATGCTTTGGATTGTGGGCAGTTCTCCACACTTTTATTTGCCATCACTCTGATACAGGTTAATCTCACACAGGTTGGACTCATCTGTCTGTAAGACCTTTTCCAGAATTCTGCAGCTACTTGCAATTCTGCAAGTACTTTTTACAAGCTGTAACCTGGCCATTCTGTTTTAGTGGTTTGAATGCTTTGTATTTCTGTTCATGAAGTCTTCTAGGGATAATCTCTCTAGCAAACACAGACCTGCTTCCTGAAGACAGGTAATTATCGGACAGAAGGATTTTTCTGAAGATTAGTAAGCATCCTTCCACCTTTAGCAGTGGAGGTCTACCGTGGCCTATGAGTCCCTTCGCGATTAATGAGCTCACCAGGGCATTCTTTCTTCTGAATGATATTCTGCACAGTTGATTTATGATAATAATACCAAGGTTTGACCAATGTCTCTAATGGTTTAATTCTTGTTTTTCAGCCTCATAATGGCTTCTTAGACTTTTTTTGGATTGTTCTGGCCTTGAGTTTAATCAATGGCTACAGACCCAAGGTGTTTGAAAGCTTAGAAGCAAAAATAGGTATCTTAGGACTGCATAAATGAAGCAATGGAACACACTGTAGTAATTATAAACCTGTGAAGCCACAAACAACACAATATTTTTTGAATGAGCTTAGTGTATTCAGACTATACATCATACAAGACATGCAATGGCAGAAACAGAATACAGTTTTCTGACAGTAAAAAAAACAGTATGAAAATTTCATATTTTAAATTACTTATACTCATAAAATGGTGATGAGACTGGATTATACACTGGGCTTACTCGGCCAGGGTAAAACCTGATAAAGCCTTTTGTAGTGTTCCCTTAAAAATGTCCATAAAACTCCATAAGATGAGGACTACTTTACTCAGGCAGTTCCAACAGCCTAGTCAGCTCTCTGTCAGTCATAGAAATCAGTGGAATCATAACAGGAAGTGTAACATCTGCTGACAAGATGACACGTCGTCGTCGTCAACCCTCAGAAAATCTGTCAAAGGAGAAGCGAGAGGCGAAAGGAGCAAGAGAATAAGTCACAGTTAGCTGGAAGGGGAGCAGGATCTTGTCCAGAACAAGGGCTGTCAAACACAGCCAAGCGGTTTTATTTTAATAGAACTAGAGGGGGGCGGGGCAAACGGTCCTGGAGATATTCTGGTGGCTTTCCCACATTTTATTTTAGAGGTGTGACATCGTTTTCCTTCGCAGATGGCAGAAGATCCCTGTGTTCTGTTCGGGGGATGAAGAAGGCAGGCTCAGCAACACTTCCTGACATGGTTGAGTGAGTAATTCCTCCCTGTGAAGGCCCATTCTCTCATTAAACCATATTTAGCCTCGCCCTAGCAGACGATTTTTCACAGAAAGTCAGGCAAGCACACGGAACACGTTCACCTCTATAATGTATGAGACCTGGTTGATGTCTGAGTTTTTAGCGCTCTGGAGTTTAGCGAGGCCGGTCAACAAAAAGTTGGGCGCTATGGAGGAGGTTTTGAAACTCAGCCATTTTCATGCTAATCACTTCGGGGTTGTGTGTTGCACTCCAGTCAGACTGCATTAACACAGTGCTGTAGCGTGATGATTGTGAAGACATGCTAACCCAGACACGCTTTGCGCCTGACAGTTTAATCACTCAAATCCTCCCCACTTCCCCCTGGCCTCTCCAAGGTAGCGGATACACCCACTCAGATGACACGTCACACGTTACATAAAGCCAGTTTCCGACCGCCGAGCTGTGTGTGACGACTTGTCTATAAATTCAACATATTAGGAAATATTTCAATATGCTTTTCAAACTACATTTGTCAGGCTGGTTTGTTAATTTAAGCCTTAAACCTCTCTAAGCTCCAGTGTTTTTTTAGAAAGACCTCTTAAGTGGATAGCTGAGAATTTCGTCACACAAGCAGGAGCAATCCCTGCTGAAAGTAACTGCATGGCCAGCTCAAGCTGGTCAAGCTTGTTAAACTGCCTGACCAGCTTAGCTCCTGACTAGTTTGAGTTTGATGGTTTAGCTGGTCTACAAGCATGATCAACGTGACCAAGCTAGAGAAGCAGTATGACCAAGCTGCATGACCGAGTTAGTCAACCATCATGACCACGCTGGTCAAACAGCATTACCAGCATGACCAAGTTAGTCGACCATTATGACCAAGCATAACCAAAATCAAATGCAACATAAGCTGGTCAAGAGGTGGTTAACCAGCTAGCTTACCAAAATAGGGTATGTTGCTGGATGACCAGCTTTTCCATGACCTTGACCATCATAAAACAGCTTAGACTATCCGAAACCAGCAACCAGGGGGTGCAGGGGTGGCAGGTATTAATGCAGAATGATGAAATTCTCTCTCTCTCTCTCTCTCTCTCTCTCTCTTTTGAGTAAAACAATAGGAGGAAGATGATGAAAACCTCACTCTCTCCTTCCCTCCCTCCCGCTCCTCTATTTGCTATTGGGTAAAACAACAGGAGAGTCTCTGGTCTAGCTTGGGTAAATGTTACACGCTACTCGCTTGACATTTAGCCTACGCTACGAGGCTCTGTGGCAGAGAAACAGACAGGTGGGCGGAGCCTGAGGCAGAACTCTTCCGCTTTGCCAAAGTCAATAAACACCTTGAAGCGACATACCGAGCTTCACTTCAGTCAGGGACTTATCAGCTCACGCTTTGGTGTCATACACGCTAGTTTGAGAGGATTATTCAAATAGTCAAAACAGGACTCAGACAACATGGTGACTGCACCATAAATATTCATCATGCCTTACCCTCGCTACCCTGTCATTGCTCAGACGTGGCTTTATTCCGTTCCGTCGTCCCTGCAAGAATGGCAGAGAATTAGCAATACAAGGAGGAAAGGAAAAGCACAAGCATACATTTAAGCCCATCATCTTCTTAAGAACTGACCACTTGCCACTAGCCATCGTCAAATGATTCAGCCTTTGTTTCCACTGTTATCTGCTTTCCCACTCAAGCCCACTCAAATAAAACACTACTGTTGGCTCACAGTTCAACTCAATTTGGTCTTAACCCCTTTAAGACCGCTTTGGCAAAGTTGCCTCAACTACGCAGGCTCCTGCTTAGCAGAAGTAATCGCAAATAGGCCCAAAATTTTACTTTACTATACAGTTTAATCTCAGTTAGAGAGATAGAAAACGGCAGAAGGGTTGGGAACAGAAAGAGAAAAAGAAAGTGAGAGAAAGAGACATCTGTGCAATCCAGCTTTACCCTCTCTTTCAGAGGCCTCTGAAAGCTACGGGTGTGTTTGGTCCTTCCCCCATAAAAGACTTTTAAATAACTAATGCTGTAATTATACATTTATCTGATTTCTCTTTGTGCATTTTAAATCGTGCAAGTGCTTTTTTTTTTCTTTCTCTCTGTTCATCTGAGAAAACTTGAACTGCTTCTGAATACAAAGCAGATGCTTTAGAGGTTCATTCTGATCCAAATTGTACACACTTTTGAACTGGTTCCACAGCATCACACTCCATACTCCTATGACCTGAGTAGGAGGAGGCATTTGGTGAGGGTAGAGTCATGTATTATTGACTCGCCATGCACAACCTCAACTTTGTTCACTAATGACTGTAATTAAGGGCTGAAAAAAAATGGAGTGCAGACAGTTTTCAGAACAAGCATAATCATTTCACAAGGTTATCCATTTACTGGGCCTGTGAGGTATTGTGAAAGTGTGGCATAGCGCGGCTCTAACTGTTGTGCTAAATGTTTTGATAGTTTTTGAGAAACGGTCCCATCAATCTTTTTGAAGTTCATTAAAAGCACGACAATTTCTCCTCTTGCATTTTAATTATTGCAGGTCCTACTTTTCAAATCCACGAAGGTCACTTCCCTGGAAACTGGGCTATTTTATATTGAGTTTGTTTCAAGTTTTTTTTCTTCATCTGTAGCAACCCTACATTTTGCTTGAAAACAAGGGTAGTGTTAGTGAGTTAATATTAGCCCCCACTACTTGTCTGAAATGGCTCTGGAATATTACACTCATAAAAAAATAAAGGTGCTCCAAATGGTTCTTTGAGCAATGCCATAGAGGAGCCACTTTTTGTTGGATAAGGAACCATGTTTGTAAAAGAGACGAGTGTGAAGAACCTTTTAAAGGTAAAGACACTTTGCTTGATATAAAGGCACTCACACTGTTAGAATCAATCATTCACCAATATCTTCCTAAAAATCTTCCTAAAATCTGAGTAAGTGGTTCATCTATGGAATTGCTCAAAGAACCATTTAAAGCACCTTTATTTGTAAGAGTGTAGGTTTTGGAACATTGCTGTGGGGATTTAATTATGTGAGGCCACTGACGTGAGGTGGGGTACTGACAAAGGTGTCAAAAGTACAGTACAAGTAAAGTACAATTACTCATAGAAGTGTGGATACTAGCGTTTAAAAAGACTTCTATAGAAGTTAAAGTATCAACTTCAGCTTTTTACTCAAGTACATGTGTAAAAGTAAAAGTAATGTAATGACAAAGCTAATGTAAACAAAGGCCAGAAGCTTAGGCTGTGCCACAGGGGCCTATAGTACATATGTCTGCTATGTCCTTGCTGGAGTGTGACGTGACGTGTGCAGGTGCAATGCATCGCTTACAAACCAATAGGGTGTCAGAATTATATATGTTTATACTTCTCATCCAACCACAATCAAATTCACACTGTCCTGACAAGCCAAAATGAAAACAAAGGGAAATTAAATAGGAATATGTAAGGAGTAGAAAGTACAGAAAAAGAAAGTAAAAAGGCTGCTGAAAAATAATTACTCCTGGAAAGATATGGGTAGATATCCAAATGTAGTATTTGTACTTCGTTTCTTGACACCTCTGGGTACTGACGTTGGATGATTAGTTCTGGATCACACTGATCACAACTCCACTGTTCCACTGCTCCACAGCACCAACAGGGATGTTGACCTTAGGCTCACATGCAGCTTCCCCAAAGTGTCTTATTCTACTTGCAGGTTTTTTTCCTATATACATTATGCAAGCTGTGTGTGCAGTGAAAAGCTTGGTCAGGCACCTTAAAGTATCTGAATGTATAAATAAATTTGACAAAAAGTTCTCTGGAGCGATGCTTTTTTCCCTAGAACCTTTTAAAGTGTTGATTCTTTGAACTTTTTTTAAAAATGAGACGTGTGAGCGTGGAGAACCTAATTAAAGTTGAAAGAACCTTTACATTATGCAAAGGTTCTGTAGCAATTTTCTCTTAGATCCATACGTTCAAACCAAGAATCTTTTAGTATGCTTTATTTTTATGAGCGTTTGACAAACAAGCATTAAGTTGCAGATTTCTTGCCAAGCGCCTTTTGGCCACTGCTCTTCTGAAGAAAACAGAGATCCCTTCCAGGCAGAGATTTCTTTCTTGGAGACTATTTTGACTTGCCTTTTTTTTTCCTGATGACTCATTTATTCTCGCCAACCTCAACCTTAGCAGGCAGGTCTGTGGATTCTTAGATGTTACCCAGGGGTTGTTTGTGACATCCAGGATGAGATGCCTTTGTTCTCTGAAAAAATCTTGACAGGTCAGATATATCTGGGGAGAATCCTATGGAGTCTTACACTAAATGCAGAGATGTGTAGGTTCTGGGTATTAAGCCTTTCTTTTTAAACACTAATATTAGGATAAATATAAATACCATTCTTATAAGAAGTAGTGAGTTTGGTTGCATCACTGTAATTGTCTAACCATACCCAGTATTGTTAGTAATTATTATTCAGTACTGGGTTTGGTTAGATAATGCTTCATTTTGTAAAAATCAGGTGCCGCTGGTGGAATTGAACAAATAGCTGGAAACATTTAGAAGAAATTTGAAATCAAACAATTGTTTTTCTCACTACCTCACAAGATAGTAAATATACTACAAGCTACTAAAAATATAGAAATTTCTGTTTGTATTTATTGTAAGGTTATATACACTTTTTTGAGTGTATCATCATATTGGTCATATTGTCTCTACTTCTCACTTTTAATGCAATACAATGTAAAAATGTCCATTCATAATGATTAATGACGCTATATATATATATATATCAGGATGCTGGGTGATCCCCAACCCACCTCATCCCAATATCATCCCAAATCCCATCATTCCAGAGAACACTGTTCCACTGCTGCATAGCTCAACGCCTCTAGCCCAACACCTGGGTTATTCTATTGGCAATACTTTTCTACAGGGACTAGACAAGCTGTGTGTGTACATTTGCACTTCTGTGTCAGCAATGGGTGCAGCTTAAAACAGCCGAATGCGTTCCTTAGACTGGGTGTCCACAAATATTTGGGCATACAGTGTATATGATGTATTTAGCTGTTTTTAACCATCAACAGTGTTTAGGTCAGGCTCATGGCAGCTTGTCCTTGGGAATGTGCAAGATGCTTTGAATATGAGTGTGTGCCAAAATATTCCTACATGCTTCAAAATAAAGGTTCCCTAAGCAAACCGTGACATTATTTGGAGTTTCTTTTTACTAAAAAAACTTAAAAACAAGTTCTCCACATTGCCATGCTATTTGTAAGAATGTCTTGTTAAAGAACTGCCCATTTATAGGTTATGTAGGGGAACAGAAATGGTGTTTCAATGGAATCAACCAATTTTGACACATTTTTAGTTTTCTGCTATTTTCAATGAAAACTACAGAAATGATTAGCGTGGTTGTTCCTGATGGGGGAGAAGGCAGATTGCAGTGCTGTGTTGAGATGTGGATTTGAGCTTGGCGGATGAAAACAGCAGGTGAAAACTTTGCCTGAAAAAGGAATGAAGATTGTTCAGCTTCAGACATTAAGCTGACAGGAAGCAGGAGAGAAGATTAAATGCTACCACTGCCAGGAGGGGAGAGGTCGGCATTAGTCTAATATCAGCAGCATGCGGGAGCACACACACACACACACACACACACACACACACACACACACACACACACACACAGATTTTATTTTGGGTTGTGATTAATCTTGATGAGCTCCTCCCAAACCCTTTAATGCAAATCTGCAAACAAATACTCTTCATTTTCACAGACAGTTTTGCCCTTTTGATGTGGTCTATATATTTTTGAGCATAACCTTGAAGAGTCCTGTTCCATCCTATTTTCCACGACAGTTGGTCATAGCATTGTTTGGTTGCCCTGGAATTACATAAATGTTTATCCGGAGTGAGGAAAACTGGCCAAATGCTGTGGTTATTACTGAAATAAAGAAATTTGGCGGGTCAGCGCAGAGGCAACAAGACATGTCTCAGAGAGAGGTAACCATAGCAACAAGCTTCTAAAGATGAGGCTCGCAGCTGAAAATCTGTGTACACTTAACGTGTATCATCATCAGACAGTACTCTACATTCTAGAACACTAATGAAAAACAACCTTCTGCAGCCCTAAAGTGTATCCGAGACCAGAGATACTGCTACCACATGTTTGGACATTGGACACAAACTAAAGTATCAATTGAAATATTTAATAATGTAATTTTGTGCCAACAGATTCTGACTTCCTAAAATAATTATTTCAATTTAAAATACATTTATTTGGTTTGAGTTTCACTGAAATCAAACCATTCTTCACATTTTTGTCACACATGTATCAGATTGGTCCTGTTGGTTTTAATGCCATTCGACATCAAACAGACGCAGTCACATGTGGCAAAAATGGAAAGACAAAATATGGGTCAACTCTTTTGCACCTTACACTTATGTACAGAACTTATTTATTAATGTAATTAGATTATATTTTTAATCCCTTCCCATAAATTCAGAATCAGAAATACTTTATTGATCCCAGGAGGGAAATTAAAGTTGTTACAGCTGCAACCATTCATGTAACAATAAACACACTATAAAATAAACACTCTATAAAAGAAATAAAATACATTTAGAACAAAGAGAAAAAAATGAGAAACTTGCAAATTTGCAAATATATAACTTGAAATGTAATTATATAAAAATTATATGAATTTAGACTAACTCAGCCCTCAGACTAACTCAGAGAAGTCGGATTCTGGCAGGAAGTCAAAATTTGTCACAGCAACTATTTAGAAGAGCTGAATTTAAACACTAAAAGCTGTGTGTGTAAAAGTGTTCTTTTTCTTTTCATATATATTCATATGTAGAATCATAAATAGGATAACAGGTGTTTTCCTGTTTTCCATGTTCCTATTTGAAAACAAAAATATCTGATAACATAGTTTTGAAGCAAAACAAAAATTCCAGAAATTGCAATACAACATTTAAAGCCACCCTGTCACGCCTCATGATACGACATCCATATGGATGGCTGAAAAATAACAGCACACTGTTGTCATATTCCACATGATACGTGAACACCTCTAAAGCTCTTTAGAAATGTATAATAGACTTCTCTTTTAAGTAACTGAAAAATACAACGTCATTCTTGCTATGAGGGCCCCCTCGGCAGGTGGTACCTATTGTGTTTCTATTAACTCTCAGCTCTGAGCCACAGATGGCTCTCGTATCACTGTAAAAGGAACCCGGGTCCCAGCGGTAACACAGAACCTTATTAGACCTTTTCACTTGTTAGAAAAGCTGCTCCAACTCCATAACATCACAAGAAGGAAACTAATATCCCCCTTGGCCATTTCCACCAATCAGTTTAGCACAACACACAGCATTTAAAGTCTAAAGCTTGCCCTCAATTATCTTTCCACTGCTTCTTGAAATAGTATTGATCAAGCCGTTGTCACTATAGTAGCTCCTGCAACCCACTGTCACTTTACAGATTGGCAAGAGAACTCCAAAAGAAGGGATGAAAAGCATCCAGCATTTGCACAACGGAGACATTCCAAAAAGGTCCAACTACAGACGAAAGAGTTTTGCTTATCTTTGTGATTGATTAGTCTCACAAACCTCTTCGGAATGTTTAATACTGACTCATCTGAAACCAAACAAAGGAGATTAAAGAAGCGTTTGCTGAAGTAAAGCTATTCACAGCAGTAAGCCCAACTGTTATCTGATACCAAGGAAGCCAAACAGCCCTAACTAACAAATCTGAGGAGCGTCCAGCTGTGAGGGCTAAAACACTGTAAAACGTGGCTCTAGGTTAAAGTGAACTAATGTTAAAATAACATCTGAGATTGTAGTCAATTAATCCATCACCTTCCGGATTTGTTTTTCTTCCCTTTGGTCCATAAATTCTCTGAAAGTGCCTAACCCCAGAGCTGAAGGATTTTTCAAATCCATCAAAACATATGGATAAAAAGGAGCTTTTTAGCAATTCATTTAACATAATCTACAGTTTTGATTATACAGACTAGTGATTTTCTTAAAAAAAAAAAATCTAAATCTTATTGTGGACAAACATACAACAGTGATCTGAGGTATAAACTGCATCACTTTGGACCTAATATTTCCCTTATCATATCATACGTTTTAATTATCCTATAACCAGGCAGCTTTTTGAAGGTTTCAGCAGCAGAAGGAACATTGCCACATCTAGTTTTATGTGTTTCTAAACTCTACTTTTTCTTTGTTTGAGAATTTAAGGTTAGTTGTCTTTTTCTTTTTCTTTTTTGGTGGTCAGAATTCACCACCTCGAAGGTCTTGAATATTGTATTTATGTTATTTCTCCAAATGTATTTTTAAAATGTACGTAAATGTACTAAAGCATCTATGAAAGAGTATAACGCTGCTGTCCAATGAAAAACATTATCTCCATTTCTTTAGTTTTAGTTTGAACCCTGTATCTGCGCTGTACACTGTGTAAATAATTCTGGATGAATAGACCATTAGAAATTTTCTAAATTACTGACAATAAATTTTTATTTTACATTCCAATTACTTCCATTAAAAGCTCAGAACATTTTTGCCTTTTCCTCTAAAGTCACCATTTTGGACAAGTTTTTTATTGGACAACGATGATATTTGTACACACACAAATATCAAATTAAAAGTTCATGTCCAGTTATCAGAACACTTGGAATCTATGTACTAAATGATGCTGTGAACTGCCTTAAAACACACATCACTCAATACAGAATTATCTTATATAAACATGTTAACTCACATTTGTATAGGAATGCCTACAGATACTGTTCTAAAGTTGGGGAGTTAATGTGTGAATTATTTCAGTTCATATATATTCTGCTGCTGCTGCAGCCTCTAAATCAGTGTAATTACTTTCTTTGCACTTCATTGATGCAAAAATACATTCACCAGTGATTACCTTAACTACATATTAACTTTATATATACAGTTTTAACCTTTTTACGTTTTGAGTCTAGAGTTTAAGTAACAGTTAACAGTTGTTTACACTGTTTTAGTATTATTTACACTGTCATGATTAAATTCTTTTAATGGACCACACACACAACCTCCCTTTAGATTAATCAACTAATTAAAAAAAAAAAACATTAGATGAATCTAAAAAAAAAATTCACTAGGTGTAGCCCTACTGTACATACAGCAAAAGTCTGATCTTATGTTGTGCTTATATCTTATTGCTGCTAATAAATTTGATTCCCATTTCATCCTCCTAAGTCCAAATGTCCAGCATATTGGAAACTGAGTATTGCTGATGACCTGTGGGGTCTTCACACCATGTGAAAAAGACTGAGGCAGAATCTTGCCTTCAGTTGTTTTTTTAGCAGACACCCACTACATTGTTTTTCATTGTTTTGTTTTTTTTTTGTTTTATTTGTTTGCTTGTTTTTGTGTGGGGGGGATTACCTTTGTGCAATGTGCATTATCTTTGCTGCTTATTCATTTCTCTGTTTATTTATTTTGCCTTTACTCAAGGTGACTTTCTGACTTTTCACACTTGGTTCTCCATGCAGGACTCTGCGGAATCTTTCTCAAAGCCACTGACTCCACAGGCACAGTGTGAGGAGATATAACTCGTGGTGCTGTGGGGAAAGGTAGCGAGGGGGGTGGCCTAAAGATCTCCACTACATCTCAGTTCTCCTGCCAAAAACAAAAGCAAGTCTGCAATGGAGTGTAGTGAGTTGTGGTGAATTTGCAACATGGAAGACACCAGCCTGTAACAATGGCTGCTCCTTGGCAAGCACCTCTCAGCTCTGCTTAGCTTTAATTAAGACACTTCTTAGGTACCCTGTTCATTTACTCGCTTTAATGTGTTTCTTAAACAACTCTTGAAATCTCACTGTCAATAGTATGTCTAAATAGAGTCAGTGCTGCGCTAGGTCATTAACCAGTGAAGAACTTGTTGCATAATTAGCTGTACTTTCAGACTAAAAGCTTGAGAGAATCTGTTAAGTGCCCCAAGCCTCCTCCAGCCACCCACTCACTCCATTAAGACACACATACACATACATATACACACATTTGCACTTGCTGATATCATAACTTCATTTTTTTCACCATTACTGCTGGCTCCATGTTTTTCACTGTTTCGCTTCCTTGAGCCTCTTCCCATAAGCCTTTGTAGTCTGTCTGCTTTGCGCCCGGGCCTCTGCTGAAACGGAGGAGAGAAGCGCAGAGGGAAGCTCAGCATTATACTGCGATCTGTGAGGAAATAAACATTACCGCTTAAGGTTTGAATTACTGCTCCATTTCGCGCCTCTGCCAGAGCCTGATAAGACATCAATGTCAAAGCTGCTCTGTCTGTCTTTCTGTGTCTCTCTCTCTCTCTCTTTCTCTTTCTCTCTCTCTCTCTCTCTCTCTCATACGCACATAATATACATATACACACATGGAAATGAAGATATTCAGGAAGCTTTCTGGATTCTGACATGAGAAGAAAGCCCAGTGCTGGCTCCTAAATAAGGGAGCATTTAGATCTGAGCGGCGAACGAGGCTCTGCAATATGCAAGAAATATTTTCATGGATATTGATTTTAGCAGTCATTTGAAGAAAAAAAAAGAATAACAACCTTCCCACTGCCTCTCAGCAAGGGAGCAGCTCTGAATAGGATCGACTTCAACCAATTTAAACATGTTGATGCACAGTTTTAGTGTCAGTTGTTATTTGGAACAGCATATAGACGTATACTGGACAGGAAGTCAGTAGCAGTGAGTTATTAAATGGAACATTCTACATTTGCCATGTAATTAGGTTCCCGTTTTGTTCATACGGGGAAAGACTGTGAGATGTGGGTAGATAAAGGGGATGAAGACCTAGAGAAGGAGAGGTTAAGGGTTAATGGTCCTTCTCCCAAAATGAAGTTAAATTCTTAACACATAAATGGAATCATGGCCAATATAATTTGGCCTTTTTATGTAATTAATTATAAAAAGAAAAGACATAAAAGTGAAAACAATTCAAACATCCAGGCAAGTCCATACAATCAGTGCTAGTAGTATTCTCACAATGACTGAAATGGAGATCACCTGAGTGTAGTGAATGTGTCTCAAGTGACTATAGTATAAAAGCACCTGTCTGGAAGGTCCAGTCACTGGTTAATCAGTATTCTTGGCTACAAATACACCATGAAGACAAACAAACACTCCACACAACTCTGAGAAAAAGGTATTGAAGAGTGTAAGTAATTGTAAGTATATTGGCCATGATTCCATTTATAAAAGCAATAAAAGGGGGAAAATATTTAAGGGGGTGAATGCTTGTAGACGTTGTACCTTGTCTGAGAAGTAAAATATGCAGTTAAAGTCTGCATGTCCTTTGCATGTAGGCCAATGGGTATCACATAACACTGGTGAGGATGGTTCAATCTTCATGTATTTGGGACTGTATACCAAATTTAATCCAGTATGAAATCAATTAGGTTTATGGGCTTTTTTCCAGTTTCATTTTTTACTCATAAAATCCCTGAAAATTGTATGTTTTTACAATATGTTGCACAAATGGCTTTCGAGTTACTATTAATCCCTTAACCCTGTATCAGCTGCCAGCAGGCCGAAAATTGTATTACAACCGTCTATTACCAGAGAATAGCCCCACCAGTTTGTACAGAAGTCCCTGTAGTTACTGAGTAACACACCTTACTGTATAATAAGCCTTTCTGTGTTAAGGGGTTAAGATTGGTACAAAATGCTTTTACATCAGTGCTAATGACATTATCCACCCAGACATAGGGTGTTAATGTGATGTAGCACTGATCAGTCCTGTAGGTGTAAACACATGTAGGTGATGTGTAAATGTACATTTTTGTAACATTGAAGAACCAATGCAATCAAAACAGTAAGAAAGTTCTTGTTTAAACCTACAGTTCTGCACTTTATTTATAGTTTTGTCAAAATAAAGACAATTTTAAATGCTCAATTTAACTTTTTGGAAATCAACACAGTTTCTTAGTTTCCACTCATGAACTATATATGGACTAGGGAGTGAAAGGTCCACTGTGTAGTGTTTAAAAACTAATGTTCACATACTAAGTTAATCTTGTTTATTATAATATGCAAGAAACTTGTTTTCTATGATATAGGCTGTTTAAGGTGTACTTGTTTTTATTATTCAATTTGTAACCAGTACTAATAATGTAGGGAATATAGGCTAATTATTATACTGACTGGTTAACACCAAAAAGACATATGTAACAACAGACTTCTCAATATTTAGGGATTTAGGGAGTATTTACCTAGCAGTAGAACTTCTGTGATAGGAGGTATACATGCATGGGTAAAACCCAAAATGTAATAATGAAGCAATTGGTAAACAGACAGAAGTTATACAGGGTCCATAAAGAGCTGAAACTAGCACACACAACAGGATAAAATAACTGAGTAGTTAAAGCTGCGACTATTTTATATATATAGTTAAAGCTGCGACTATTTTATATATATATTTGTACTTGGGATATTGGGCCATTTATTGGAATAACATGCAGAATTTTAGAACAGGTGAAAATGCTTACAGGAGTTATGCACGCATAATCTATCAGACAGCAAGAATGATTAGCATTACTCTGATCTAGGACTCGTCATCATAGTTGATGACATTGACACTGAAACATGTCAACATCAATATTTTACGATGATGCACCGTTTTAACATTATTTCATTTCTTTTTATTCATTTTCTTTTTTCATAACTTTAGCTTTTTGGGTCTCAAACCCATAACATTGAAATAACAAATGTTTTTCCTCATTACCACTATATAACTGGCCCATGAGGTCAGCCGTTTCTGGCTTCAGTTCGGTCAGCTCCATTCAAAGCTACAGATTTAAAAAACAGTTGGGGATTCAGCAGAGAGTCCAACTCAGAGTCCCAAGACATAGAAGGAATGAGCGTCTGAAATTTGCACAAATCAAAAAGGTAATTTGTACACTGGGCAAGGTTTCAAAGGCATACCACAGCAGCACTCACGTGACGCACAAGCATCTAAAGAAAAAACACAGAAGCATCATCGGACTGACCGCAGCCGATTGTCTGTAATTGCGTCAATTCGGCTTTGCGCCCACAGTAGGTATGAACCAGCCTTTACTGAGCACTGGTAGGGAAGCTTTATGAATCTGCTGGTCTTGTAGCCGCTAAATGCTAGAATGCTACCTTAGAATTTCCAGTGAGTACATGACTAAGAGAAAAGATTGAGGGTAGAATTTGGGCTTTTACATTGATTGACAGTGCCAGTGTGTGTTTGTGCACTTTGGACTTGATTTTTTGGGCTTTTTGGGAAGGATATAAACCATATCTTTTTCTTATTCTGTAATTATTTTAAGCACATTTCTTTGTGTAAGGAATGTCATAAATACAATAGATCACATACAATAAGGGGTATAAATATTCCACTGCACTGCTGACTACTACAAGAAGTAAGTTCTTGTTTAAACCTACAGTTCTGGACTTTATTTATAGTTTATTTTAGTCAAAATAAAAGCAATTTCAATTGTTGTTGTTCAATTGTAACTTGAAAATTAATTCAGATTAATCGATTGAAAAATCGATTTCGCAGCCCTACTCTGAAGAACAGGGAGGGAGGACATAAGTCATCCACATTACAATACCAAGCGCACCTACTGCGTTCCCTTCGACTTGTAGCCCCCGACGACTGTGGAATCACTGGGAGAAGAACCCGGTCCCAGACAAAACCATATAAGCCAATTGCACCAGTTAGAAAACCAATTCTGAACCCTGTAACCCAGAGTTCAGAGATGACTGATGGAGTTCATCTTCTTTTAGAACATGGGCTGCAGTACAGAGAAGATAACAACAACAGCATCGCCACTGTCAGACTTTCCCTCGACTGCTAGATGGATGTACTGAGCCATTGCTCTTATAGATCTAGAGGAAAAGAGCTTCACCACAGTGATTTCTGTAGTTTCCTCTTGCTCATACAGTATGTATTTATTGTTGCTGTTGGGTGGAAAAAGTGCAGAATTTCTGTTGAAAGTTGTGCAAACTTCAATCCACACAACATTTACCATTTTAGGTAGAAGAGGAGATTCAACATACTGTTTTCCACACATGGTGACTTTATTAAATGTTCTCATGCAACAGGCATTCATTTCACACATTCGACCGGCCCTTTAGGTCAAGTCTAAATTTACCTCATGTTATTGATCCAGATGGAAATGCACCTGCAAGAGGCCTTTACAGGTAATCACCTGCAGATCAATGACAGGTCACACAGAGAGGACTTTTACTGAAGATAATTCAGTTCTACTCTCAGTGTGTCTGTCACTCTCTTAGTGAAAGGCAGCTGCACCCTGCTTATTAGCATGTCTGTTAAAAGCTTCATGGAGATTTTGGAAATGAGTCCTTAAGAACTCATTTAGGGCTTAATTGACGGGAAGAGTGCTTTGCTTACTGTATCTCTTTTTCTCTCTCACCCCTTCCTGAAATTCAGAAACTCATAACGGGGTTCTTTTTTTTTTACTCAATTCAATTACAGTTGTTTGAATGGCTATGAGTCACTGCCTTATGCCCAAGAAAACACAGACCATTACCTTTTCAAGACATTTTTTTGTCCTTGACAAATTACCCAGTAAGGGGGTGTCCAACACCATTTTAAAGTCTTACATTGTAAGTAGGTGAGCCCTTGAAGGTTGGTATAGTGTAGTGTGTCCTTAGCACAGCACGCTGGAATTCAGTTCCATGCCAGCCAAGCACACCACAGTACAGGACGTATCCTAGCCCTGCATTGGACTGCCTCTGTAACAGGATTAAATTGTAAGTCCTTCCGAAGAAAGCATCTGCCAAATTCCATAAATGTAAATAGGCTGTGATAAATGTAGACTTCCGCAGCAAAATACAAACCATTGTAATATGACACAATTCCCTTTTCAAGCCCAAAAACATATGCATATTCATGTGACAATATACAGAAATATGTTTCTTTTGTATGTGGAATATGAAGCCAATCACAGGAGCTCGGCTGAGAGTAAGCCAGAGCAATACAGTACATTAATATGCTGAATATTTGAATGCTATAATGATTTGCCACATTCAAACTGGGACTTATGTTGCAAACTACTCCATCTATTGCATGACTGCTGATGTAACTTCATTACTCTTCTAGCTTGTTAAGCTAAGGGCTAGATAGAGAGCGCTAACAAAAAAAAATGAAGGGCAATCTTAAAGCAACATTATTTAGCATTTTTAAAATCACAGCTTAGAAATCATGTTGATGCTCCACCGACTGTAACATGGAGAACAGCGTCTGTATTGTTGCTACTCCAGGCAATTAGCAACAAGTGGGCAGGAAAGCGCTTGCGAGAACTGTGTAATTCTGCATAACCCGAGTCGTATTTGTGTAAGATCATACAGTAATAGTACTCTACCATGACAGTCCTCATGGGGGGGCAGGAGCAAGAAATACTAATTCTAACCATAACCTTACCTAAACTTAACCTACTACATCTTAATCTAGTTTTAACCTTGACCTAGCCTAAACTTAACCTACTACATCTGAACCTAGTTCTAACCTTGACCTAGCCTAAACTTAACCTACTACACCTGAACTAGTTCTAACCTTGACCTAGCCAAACCTTAACCTACTACATCTGAACCTAGTTCTAACCTTGACCTAGCCTAAACTTAATCTACTACACCTAAACCTAGTTCTAACCTTGACCTAGCCTAAACTTGACCTACTACATCTGAACCTAGTTCTAACCTTAACCTAGCCTAAACTTAACCTACTACATCTGAACGTAGTTCTAACCTTGACCTAGCCTAAACTTAAGTATTGTAGTGTGAAAATAGTAATGTGGAAACGTTTCTGCAAGAGTTCTTGGGGTACACTTTTGGTTGGAAGTGTACAAATGTTTTGAGATCCTGTTATAGAGATACAGAACCTGTAAAGAGAACACTTGGACAGACATGGTAGAGTAATATTACAGTATTTTATATGAATAGGAATATATTGGGTTTCTGGTGTGCTGCGCCCATGGAGGAAATGATGCCATTCTCCCTATTGTTAGTCAGTACAGCACCAACAATTGCTTCATAGTGTTACTGTAAATGTTTTTTTCTAGCCCTGCCATTTTACACTATTTTCTTTGCTTTTCATGATTTCTGACGCAAATGAATTGAGAAAACTAAGCTGTAAGTCTGGATTTTAATCATAGCTTTGTAGTCATTTTACTGTTCATCTCTCATGTAACCTCATCGGGGCAGAGGGAAGGTGATCCAGCTCATATGCCAGGTGACATTTATTAACTATTAATACACACTATGCAGAGCTGGGGGAGCCTATTTAAATGGATAGACAGCTTGGAGCCACTGGGAGAGCTACTGTGCATCTACTGAGCTGCGCCTTTTTATGAGCCTGGATTTGACGCCACACAAATGGGCTGCATTAAAGCAAACGCGCAGGTTAGCACTGAAATGCTCAGGAGATTCTGCCCCAACTCCAAACACAAGGAGGAATTTCCATTAAATTTCCCTACAGTTATTTACTGTACTGGGATCTTAGATTCTTCCACTGTTGTAACAAAACAATGCAATGCAATAGGAACAGTGCATCCAGAAAAACAGTGTATTTATCTAAAATATATGTATAGAGATTTATATTAAATAGTAAATGCAGAAACAATGTCAACTTAATAAATAAATATTATGCATTTATGAAATATATGCAGGAATGAAATAAGAAAAAAATTTAGATTAAGATTTTTGGCCTAGAACGTTTTGGCCTAGACAAAATTGGTACCTACAGACAAACAAAAATAATAATAGACAGCTCCAAATATTAATATTCATATTCTTTTTCATCTTATTTCAGATCATTATGTTTGGAAACACCCTCATCCTGCTGTCATTACCCAGTATCCTCTGCCCCCAGCTCAATGAGGGGGTGGTGTGGTAAACAGGGGAAGAGAGAGAGAGAGAGAGAGAGAGAGAGAGAGAGAGAGAGAGAGAGAGAGAGAGAGAGAGAGAGAGGCCAAAACTGAACCACAGCCTTTCAGACCTCCCTGTAATTAAATCTGTCGCTGCTAATCACCACTGACCATTGTCATGGCAACCCACATAGGGCTAATTAGGGGCCAATGAGAGCTGAAGTCAGGGGGCAAATTGTCAGTGTC
This sequence comes from Salminus brasiliensis, assembly GCF_030463535.1. Taxonomy (NCBI): domain Eukaryota; kingdom Metazoa; phylum Chordata; class Actinopteri; order Characiformes; family Bryconidae; genus Salminus; species Salminus brasiliensis. The sequence continues at coordinate 20,937,028 of NC_132895.1, forward strand.
AGGTACTGACTCCTCTCCACACAGACTTAAACAGCAGCACAGCCATCATTCTCAGTTTATCTGTCCACTCCACTGCAACCTTTCATTACAGCCCTGGTTGGTGGGTATGGCTGGTGGCGGGAAGGCACAGCAGCCTCTAGAGTTCACTCAACATAGTGTTCTAAAAGAAAAATCATCCAATGAGTGGCAGTTCTACACACAAACACTTTGTTGATGAAAGACATCAATGGACAGCGAAAGGCTACAGCAACTAAGATAAGCACTCTGTACTACTGTGGTGAGAAGGGAAGCATCTTAAAACATTGAATCTTGAGGTGGATGATCAGGTTCCACTTCTGTCAGCCAAGAACAGAAAGCTGAGGCTGCAGGGGGCGCAGACTCATCAAAACTGGACAGTTCAAGACAAAACATAGCCTGGTCTAATGAATCTCGATATCTGCGGAGGCACACAGGTGCCTAAGAAAAGGCTGAATGGTTGCACAGCTAAATTGGTTTCTATGATGTTGCTAGTTGGTTACTAAAATGTTGATGTGTGTTTACTAGGCAGTTGCCCAATGTGGTTTCTTGTGTGTGTTTGTATCTTGGTGACATTTTAATGGTGCACAAACTTTGGCACCTCATTCATTCCCCTGGGGAAAAATTCAGAAATGCAGAAACCAAATATCAGATTGAAAAGCTGTATCTGAGCCTGAATTGGACATCAGACCCAACAATCTTAAGATGGAATAGTACTGATAGCTTGAAAACTGCAAAACAAGATCTGCGACAGAAATCTGGCAGAAAAAGATATAAAAAAAAATAAGAAGAATATAAATCAGATAACAAACTGCATATAAAAATACATGCTTGAAAGTACTATTGACCACACAGCCTGCCTGTTTGCACTAGTTTTAGCTGTTTACTACCAATAACATCTCAGATTTTCACATATCAAATTAGTTTCTCTGTACGTTTTTCACACCCCTGCTGACCATGAAGAGAAAGCTGTCAGTAGCACTGGTAGCACTTGCAAAAGCTAAGGAAAAATGCTGGATATTATGAGCGTATAATGCTGAATATAGTTTAGTGTCACTGAATCTTTAAGGGTTATTACACAGTAACTACATACTCAGTAACTACAGGGACTTGTACACTTAGCATCTGCCTAATTCTTCAGCCGCTTTCATAGTTACAGGATAATCTTTGGGATGTGGTAGAATGGGAGAATTCACAGAATTCCATGCCCCAAAGAAATGAGGCTGAGCAAAAGGCCCTACCCAATCTTAGTATAGTGTTCCTAATAAAGTGTCCTCAGAGCAGGCGCCAATAATAAAGTTATTATAAACCAATAATAAAATTATATATATATATATATTCTAAACAATTCTGTCCCTTTTTGTCTAATAACATAGTGATTGTAGTGCAGGTGGAAATCTGGAGCACTTCTTTGTATGTGCGTCTCAAAAGCATGTAATTGGAGTCAGAGCACTGTCTAAAAGATAGAACCAGTCACACCCACCACTGGACATCATGTCCTTCACAGTGTCTGAAACAATTGGCAATTTCATTGTCACTTGCACATGACATTTTTAACTGCAGTGACGTTTAATGTTGGGTTTCAAATCCCTGCCTGGTTTGAAGATCAGCCAGAGTGATTTCAGTGTTGCGGGGTGTGCGTGGGTTTGCGTAGGAGTGGGCAAGCTGTGAAATAATGGATCAAGATGAGGCCTTGTTGTAGTATGTATGACATACTGTGCGAGGTGAGCCATGGTTCTCCAGGGGCTGGAGGGATAATAACAAAGAAGCAGACATTCTCTGCTTTTGATGTGGCTGAATAATAATTAGCATTATAATTTGCTCTTTTGTGTAAGAAAAAAAATCAGACAGCAAATTCAGTATTCAGATTTTATTATCTATTTCAAAGCTGAGAAAAAATATATATACACTAAATTCCACACTGATTTCCCAAAACATTTATAATACTGAGCTATGAATTAATATCTATTATTCTCAACTGCTAAATTTATAACCGTCTGGAATGTTTCTCTTGGGGAGAAATTATCTCATAATTGGAATGCTAATATGCCGGATTTACAGGGCAAATTCTGTCAAAGCTCTGAACTTCTACAGTAATTGACAGGTTTAGCAGGTAAAAGCAAGATTTCTATGGGGTATATAATAACTCCCTGCCCGCAAAATACAGTTCATACATTGTAGCACTTCCAAATCACAGTCACTCCCTGCACTCTTCAATTCCAGAATTTCAAAAATTTCAAACTCCACAAAATAATTCTCACTTCCAAAAAGCACTACACAGGGGATGAAGTCCAATATTAATAAACACTTTAATAATACACCATTACAATAAATGGCATGAATATGAAGGCTCTTGTATTTAACCCATCTCATATTAACTTGACCACCACTTTAGTTGTTTCTCAGGGACACGAAATATCAGTTAAAATTTTCAGACTCATTTTACTATAACAAGGCAATTTGGACAGCTAGCGCTGTGAAATTAGTTTGCAGGTTAAATAGGTGAGAAAATTGGAACACTGGGAGGAAGTCCAAGCAGAAACAAGGAAAACGTACTAAACTCGTCATGAGAGATGAGAGGTGTGCAGCACACCGCACCACCTCTGCAGTAGTGCAGAATTTCATGAAAAGATCACCTCTCCAACTGTTAAGCATGTGGGTGGCTCAATCATGCTTTGGGGTTGTGTTGCAGCCAGTGGCACAGGGACATTTCACTGGTAGAGGGAAGGACGGCTTCATATAAATACCAGCAAATTCTGGTCACGTCACACCACCTCAAAATCAAAATGAACTACTTTGCAAGGCACAAGCTGAAGGTTTTACCATGGTCCTGATATACCCCAACTGGACATATGAAGATACAGTAGATATAGTTTTTTGTCAGATTACAAATATAATCAGAAATCCTGTATGCTTGCAGTCACTGTTTAGGGTGTGACAATACTAATTAATATACTGGCTGAAAGTAAAAGCGCATGGTTATAACCCTCCTTTGACCAGCAAGCAAAAGCTCATGTGTTATTCAATCAGATCACTGCTATGCAATCTCTGACTGTAGCTCCTCTAACTTTCTCCTCTAGTTTCACACCAGCAAAGACAGATATTGTTGTTATATCACACCATTTAGCAGTGTCACTGCATCTTGGCTTCACTGAGAAGACTTTTATTAAAATCTTCATTAGAACTGGAACTGCATGTGAAGGAAAGTGGCGGGACCCATTTGGCAGCCGCCTCAAAGCCACTGTGTGGGAAGGTCCGCCTGGCACTTTCAATCAAAAGACAAATGAAAAACACTGAGGCACCGTTGAGACACACAAATGATAATGACAATGTTTACAGCGCCAGGATAAACAAGACGCGCAACTATTCTCACTCTTAATCTCCCTGCTGGAGCTAGCTTGAATCTTTCAAGCTTTTCAGACACATATATTTACTTAGTTTTGCATTCCCCAAGAGGTCAACTCATGACATTGTGTGTATGTGGGTCAATTGCGCCCCATTGTTACAGCCCAACTTGATCTCACATGGCTCCCATCAAGGTCCCGTATGCAGTTTACAACCCTAATGGGGCCCATGCTTAACCCCTCCTGGTCCCACCACTGACCCTGGTGGGCATCCATAGTGAGCCAATGTAGAATCCAAAGACTAAACTTTCTGATTCGCAGTTAGGATACCCATACTAGCCCCACATGGGCATGAACATGGATATTAGCTGGAAATGTTCATTAATTCACCTCCAAAGCTCTCCTCATGGGAGTCTAGTATTGTTTATAGTGATCATCTAATACCTGGTTTGGAAATTCATTGCTTAATGATGCTAAATCAGGTGATCTGGTGATGGCATTGAGCAAATCCATGCGCTGACTAGGGGCATCCAGGAGAAATCTGAACCTAAGCTCTGTTCTTCAAACTTAAATTACAAGAACTAGTTTCTTCAGAATTAGACATTCTTGATCATTTTTTACCCTTATTGCCTAAGGAAATGGTTTTAAATAATATGTTTAAGCGCCCTAAAACGTTTGCGTTACTATATGTAAATTAGCGTTTTTGTGACCTCATAAATGCTTTTTTTTGCAGAATAATTTTCATATATAGGGAGTGTACGGTATGTTTTAAAACCAATGCTTACATTCTGCATCAGCTCCATCAAACTAATTTAGGATAAAAAGTGTAAAAAATGTGCCATTTCATGATAAGGACACTTTAACTTGACTTTAGGCCAAGAAGTCAGTCATGCTCCAGTTCCTGAGTCGCCAGAGATGTAGATGCAGTGGTGCTATGAAAGGCACTAGCCCGGGGCCTAGTGAAGCCCGCACTGCGGCGTGTTGCCCCAGCACATCTGACTGGAATAGCAAAGCAGGCTGCTTTCTCAGTGGAGATGAGCTGTGTAACATCTGTAAAAGCACAGTGCAGCACTAACATGCAGGTGTCAGAACATTTAAAGCCATTTTCTCCAGAGGGAGCAAAGAAAAAAAAAAAAAAAAAAAAAAACTCACCAACAAACCCCACTGGCTAATAGCTCCTGCCCCACATGAATTATTGTCTCCTTCTATCCAAGAACTGATTTGCATTTGAAGTTTTTTTTTTTTTGAAGGTTTCTTTGAACTGATATGACTTCAGCCCTTTATTTTCTTCTCGTGACTCACTCTTCAGAGAGGAGAATGAGGTATGGTGAGTGGAAGACTATTTGTCGACTGCAGAGGTGGAAGGAGATGAGCTGTCTGCCTCAAATTCTAGAAGAGTCGCAGAGGCAGCCCTGCATAACAAGGTCAGAGACATTACGATGTGATTAGGGATTGCCAAGAGCAACATCATGGAAAAATACAGCGTGTATTTGGACAGATGCTCTTTTTTATTGTTTTGACTTTGTGCTCCAGTTTTTCAGATTTGAAATGACACAGTGACTGCTGGGGTTAAAACAGAGGCTGATGCCTCCCATTTCATTCAAAAGCACCTTCACCCCATTTAGGAAAACCACAAGTATTTTTTGCCTCTGAAACTAAAGCTGAAGCCTATAAAAAACAAACTGCTCTGTAAAACCTGCTTATTGCAGTTTTTTACTTTTTGACAAATCTGGCAGTTGTTCTATACATTGGTTCAGTTTTTATGATGAATGGACCAGTAGCAATACTCCATAATAACCTGGAATAAACTAGTCTTACACTGATTTCCATTGAAAGTTAGGTGTTTTTTTTAAAGTTGAAGTTTTGGACATAAGGTCCGATGCTACGCTGTAAGGCTCCAGCATGCATGTACTAGTATCTGTCAAATGAAGAACAGTGTAAGTCAAGACGGAACTACTGAAGATGCTCAAGTTTGTTTGGGTAGCTGTTCTCTGCAACATCCCTGTTTCACACAAAACAAGGTTGCCTTAAACTTTCTGATTCGCAGTTAGGCTACCCATACTAGCCCCACATGGGCATGGACATGGATATTAGCTGGCAATGGGGGCAGTGGCAGTGGATATTGATAACAGGGTTGTGGGTTCGATTCAAGCTGCCAAGCCCATATCCTGCCACTGTTGGGCCCTTGAGCAAGGCCCTTTACCCTCTCTGCTCCCCGGGCGCTGGAGTTGGCTGCCCACCGCTCTGGGTGTGTGTGTGTGTGTACTCACTGCCTCTACCTCACTAGTGTGTGTGAGTGTGTGTTCACTACCACAGATGGGTTAAATGCGGAGGACCCATTTCGCTGTACAGTGCACACTGTACAATGACAAATATGTGCACCTTTACCTTAAATGTTCATTACTTCACTTTCAGAGCTCTCCTCATGGGAGTCTAGTATTGTTTATAGTGATCATCTAATACCTGGTTTGGAAAATCATTGCTTAATGATGCCAAATCAGGTGATCTGGTGATGCAAATCCATGCGCTGACTGGGGCGTCCAGGAGAAATCTGAACCTAAGCTCTGTTCTTCAAACTAATTCACAAGAACTAGTTTCTTCAGAATTAGACATTCTTGATCATTTTTTACCCTTATTGCCTACAGAAATGGTTTTTAATAATAATAATAATAATAATAATAAGGTTGCCTTAGTTGTGGCTGACCAACTACCAGTCAGTAAGTTAAAGAGAAAGCACACAGTAAAACATTCTGAAAAACAGCAAAATACCAGTATCACAAATTTACAAAAGTGGGCTTTGGAGAGCAGTTTGTTGATAGAGACTGTCTCGTTGGGCCTGTTTACAACTGGCATTAATGTGTTTTCGGTGATCATGTTCAGATTTCACTTGTCTGCATGAAACACCAGGTGTAAACAACTCCAAGACGCATTGTGATCGGATTACAATCATTACAAACCTCATTTGGAGCTGGTCAGAAATGTATCTCGTCCACATTTATTAATAATAATTATAATTAAGTGTAAATACAATGGTGTTTTCTGCCAGGCAAGTGGAAATATGTCTTGGCTTCTCTCTCTCACGTGCGCTGTCTCGCATGTTTGGGTGTGCACGATTGTGCTATGTACCATATAGATAATGGCAGTAATACAGAGTTTGTTTCCTTACAGTGTTAACAGTCCGTCATATTTTCTGATGGAGCTGTTACGGAAATGCAAGATCCATCTGTTGTTCCACTGCATTGTACAACCCCCACAGTTCCTCTAAACTAGGGGTGGGCAATGGGGGCCAGCAGAGTACAAAACTACTAAACCTGGCACGTGACAGGTAAGTTGAATCAGGTGCTCCTGAGCAGGAAAAGCATAAAACAAGCAAGAATCCAGCCCTCCATGACTAGAATTGCCATCCTCTGCTCTAATCTGTTTACAGTCGCTCAGAGCAGGAAAATTTTGATGAGAAACTGTTGTTTACAGGAAGTAAAGCGGAAATGATGTACGCATTGGTGTGCTTTTTTTCGTGGGAAAGTAAAATCAGATCTCATCGGATCATGCTGAGGAGGGATACTAATGACAAGTGAAAGCATAATCCGGTCAAAGTAGATCCAGATACAATCCATATACAAAATGCTTGTTTATGGCAGATGTAAATTCTGCCTTTGACTTTTTAATATCTACAGTCGAGTTGACAGCCCCTTTAAAATGTGCATCAGGGCCACTATTGTATTTTATTGTCGTGTTATGAAATGTTTCTATGCTTAAATACAACCTTTTAGCAAAGAAGCTGCATAAGGAGTACATGAGCTGTTCTTTGGAATCAGCTGATTTATTGTTTAGCAGATGTTGTTGTTAGATTGATGGTTTAACATATATTTAAAAATCCATTTATATTACTCTATAATATATATTTTCTGGAAAATAATGTTACAGTGGCCACTAATGTTTTCACTTTTGCTCTACTCTCTAACATCTCACTACTGATGGCTGTATAAGTTCTTCTTTCTCCCTGTGCCAGTAGTGCATAATGAAGCCGAGAAACAAAATTCATCAATCAGAAAAACAGCCAAAATAATTGACACTCCAAAATTACCTATGTGGTGCATCATTATGAAGAAAGAATGTGCTGATGAGCATAGAAATGGTAGGAGTGTGGAAAGCAATGAGACTCGAGGCTATAGCACAATGACAAATAGAAAAATTCACTATTGGAGGTTGAAACTGTAGATGCCAGTATAATCCTTGCAAAATAAACTTTATCTCCAAGGACATAGCAAAAACTGCGGAGTAGATAAAATGTGAAACGCCTAATTTAATAAACCAAAAACAAGTGATGATTTTTGAGTATTCATTTTCACACTATTGGACACTACATATGCAAAAAAAGTTACATCTAATAGTCAGAAGTACTTGTTGGACACCCCACTTAAAAAACATGGCTATTATTATAATAGTAACATCATAATCACTCATCAAACCATGTCTTTAATGGCCTTTAATTCCCCAAACTGTTGGAAGCGTTTAATTGTTTAAAAGTCCTGTGTTCTTAAGCATTAACATCACCCTTCAGTGAAACTGGAGAGCCAAGCCCAAACCATTAGACCATCATCCCTTTTTCCCCAATGTTCACTGTTGGCACTATGAAGTCTGGTAGGTAAAGTTCTCCTGGCATCTGCCAATCCTAGATTCGTCCGTTTTGCCACGGAAACCCACTTCATGAAGCTCCCAATGTACAATTCTTGTACCGATGTTGCTTCCGGAGGCAGTTTAGAAATGGGTAGACAGTGGCGTAACCGAGGATAGGCAACGGTTGCATGCTTCAGCACTCAGTATCCCTGCCCTGTGAATTTTGCGTGGTCTGTAACTTTGAAGCTGAGCTGTTTTTGCTTCTAGGCGCACAATAATAGCATTTGCAGTTGGGCAGATCTAGCAGTGCATTCTATGGTAGTGCCACATGTACAGTCACTCAGCCTTTTTTCTACTCGTTCCACTGCTAATGTTTGTCTACAGAGTTCAAATAATTCATTTATAATAATTCATCAATAAATCATTTTATACAGCAGTTAGCAATGGGTGTAGTTGAGACACTTAGAAAATAAGGATAATTTCAGCATAATTAGTATTTAGCATATTTTCATTACACTGTATATAATACACGACATAAAAATACGTATTGTGATTATAAGCATGTGTTTAGTTATGAGTTATGAGTTCAATTCAGAAATTTGTTTAGTTTTGGTTGTTTGCACAATATGGCTAGCATTAAAAAATGTGTATGTAATATTACATAACATATTTACATTGTACAGAAAAATGTTCAATTAAAATTCATGTTCCATTACATTTTATTACGCTCGCAGCATATTATTTGGTCACTCATGACTGGTTCCACGTTTTCTAAATGTTTTGCATTGCATATGAAGGATTGTGGGTCACTAAAGGTCTCCTGGTGAAAGACACCAGTCGTTTAGCAGAATTTGGAGGATCCTGCAAAACAACAAATTTCAGTGATGTAACAAGCAATAATTTCAGCTTCTCAGTTGCAGCCAAGGCTTTAGGATGTAGTCAATGTTAATTTGAAGCAAAACTGTGCAAATGAAGACCAAAAAGCAAATAAATTGTAAATAAATTAGAAATAAAGAGGTAGACTTGTACAAGAAAGGAGAGGGGTACTACATAATGTCCAAGTAAGCATTGTTTGAGCATTAGTGAGGAAATGTGAGGTGCACCACACCACCCAGACACTGCCTAGACTAGGCCATTCCTCAAAATAGGGAGACTTGTAGGAGTTGCAGAATTTAGTGGTGGAGACTGAAACAAAACCAATTAAGTGCATTTAACTGGGAGGGTGGTGAGGAAGAGACCATTACTGAAGAAAAAACACATCAAAGCACATCTTGAATTTAACAGAAAGCAGCAGTATGAAGAAACTAAAATGTGGGATAAGGTTGACAAAAATGAAGCATTCGGGCCAAAAATGTAAAACTATATGTACGGCACAAACTGAACACGACCTATTCCTCAACAAATACCATCCCAACATTGAATGGGGGGTGACAGCATCATGTGATGGGGATGCTTTTACCCAGTGGGATCTAGACTAGAAAAATGAAAAGTGCAAAATACAAGGGAAAACTGCAGGAAACCTGGTTAGTCTGCTAATGAGGCTTTTCAGCAGGTTTATGATCCCAAGCTCAAGACCAAAGAAAGAAGTGCTTGAATGTTTTACAATAGCCACACTTAGGTCCAGACCTCAAGAAACTGTGGCACTATTTGAAGATTGTGTCCTACCAAACTGTACAATCTGGAGCAAGCCTGCCAGGATGAAAGAGTGAAAAGATTTTTTATCTGCTGCAGCCGCAGGTAGTTCTACCAAGCATTAATCTGACTATTCGAATACATATGCAAGCAACACCAATCAACACCTATCACAGTGATACGTTCTGAAATTAAATAACGATGCTCATGTTAGCTTCTTATTTGTCAGTTTTGACACCTTAAATGCTGGGACATGCTGTACTATTTAAGGTAGAACAAGAAGCCAACTTCATGTTCATAATGAAATACAAAACCAGCAAGCAAAGTGTAACAATAAAGCTGATTAAGAAATAATAAACATAAAATATACCACATATATATCTATCTCTTTTATCTGGAGTGATGAAGCTCCACCCAATACTTGTTTTGTTATAACAGTTGGGTCTGTTTACACTGCAATAGTGATCATCCAATATTCTGACCTCACAAATACTTGTTGTTGAATGCAACGCTCAGCAATGCTCTGAAAGCTAGTAGAAAGCCTTCCCTGGACAGTTACTCCTACAAAAGCAGGATAAACTTCTTTTATAACACATTTGATTTCAGAAGGAATAATAAATTAGCAGGTGTCCCAAAACATTTGTCCATAAAGAGTGTGTGTGTAATACTCTCCTGCGCTCTAGTGTGTAGGCTCCTTGCCCAGTCCACTACCCTGCCTCGCCAGGGAGACTTTGACAGGCCAAAATGGACCAAGCAAGGCACTGCAACATACTGATGGCCTTCTGGGACCAATAACCCTCGACAGAGTGGGTGAGATAAGCCATATAACATCTAGGCATGGCATTGGGCTAGTCTCTTGTGGCTAAGTAAATGGTGTTAGTTTGCACAAAATACCTGCAACAGTTATGATTTATAATTAATAATGCAGAAAACAAAAGCAGCACAAAATGATGTAATGTATTCAGTGTAAATCCTTTTGAACTGCCATGAAATCCCAAATACAAATCTATGAATTTTGTTAGATCACATTAATTACATATCACGTCCATGCAACATGTAACATGTAGCCTTCATGTCTTCCATTTTCTGTTTTCATCCCTATGTTTACTTGTCCTGTGCTCTTTAGCAATGGTTCTCACATTGTTTCTAACACTGTACCTTGTAATCCCTGTCAGATGATCCTTGTCCTGTCTGCGTATAAGTAGAAAAAAGTCCCTTTGTTTTAGTGTGGCTTTGTCTGGTGTTGTCTCATGTTATCATGTACGTTTGTATACTCTCAGGGTTGGAGGGGTAGCTTTAAACATGTGTTCAGTTAGAGATTACTGATGTTACAGATTACCTGTTCAAATAATGATCCAAACAATTACTATATTAAAATAATGCAATCTGATAACTTCCAGTTACTTTTGAATTACTTGTCCTTTTAAAGCCACATTCCAATAAAAAACAAACACAAATTCACATGAAATTGTCCTGTGTGTCGACACCAAATACCAAATAATCTTATGTTAACATTAAACATTGTGTTTTTTAAAAAAGGAATAAAACGTACTTGTAAAAAAACATAAAAAAGGGAAATTACTTTATTCATAAGTATTTTGGATGATTTATGTTGGTCCATTCATCATGAAACAATCATTCATCCAGCTGAAACAAACTGCTTAGACCAGCATTAATTTCATGTTCATCTAAAGTGTTCTACACTGGTTTATGATGGTCTGTTTTTTTTCTAGCAGGGATGTGTAAAGCACAGCTGCCTTTTTTAGATTATGAAAAGAAGGTCATAATCTGAAGGTGGTTTCATTGTACCTGAGAATGTTTCATTATAGTAGCTTACAAGTTGATGTGATTAATACTGTTAATACTAACATATAAACACAAACACACATGCACTTAGCTAATCACATAAACAGTCAGCTAATCAACTGCAGTGCTAGCTTGTCTACATGATGATGATTATGATCATGATTCAATATATTTTTTCTTAATTTTTCTCAAATGTCTTTTTTGAAGCTGAGAGAACATTTACTGCTGGACGGCAAAATTTACGATGACCAGTGACATTGAAATTCCTTTCCTCAAGATTCTACACAGGGGGCACTGTAACACGTAGGCTGTAATGTAATCCTACTAATAAATCACTCTAATTTTCAAATGTAACTAATCTAATCACTTACATCTTCACAGTAACAGATTACAGTTAATGGTTTTACCCTGTAAACTCTGGTTCCCAGTCTAGTATAAGTTCCAGCCTCCTCACCTGCAAATATGACAACTTCAGTGAGCAGTCATGTTATTAATAGAGAAAAGTACATTTATCAGAAGAAACAGTGGGCATTTGTGGGACTGCGCACACATTCATTTAGTTTGCTTGAATTCATATACTGGGAAGAAAAATATAATATTCAATTTACTGAATGAACACTTGGGCAAACCTTTGCCGTGCCATATATAAGTTTATTTCTTGAAGAGCATTTCTGAACCTATTTTAACTCCTGGAAAAAAAAATAAAGGGAACATTTTATTGGAAAAGAAAGTCAAAATATTTCCATACAACTGCTGCACATGTCTCTGTTCATGTGTCCCACACAGCCCTTACTTCTGATCATCTGTCTTTTTTCTCTTTCCTGTCAGAGTCGCAGTAATAAAATCCAGCGATAAGCCTACAGCAGCAACCTGGAGGAATCTCTCCAGTCTAATACGCAGCACAGAAGCACATGCAGTGAGCTTTCAATGAGTGAGCCCCAATTCCCTTGTCCGTAGTTGAAAAGGCCATTGGGACACAGCCCTTGGACTTGGAAAACTGTGTTTGTGGGCTTGACTTGCAAGTGAAGGCACACTATGCACTGGGTCATGCATGATTGGACAGGGAAAGGGGCACAGCAGGACATCCAGCAAAGCACATTACGGTATACTCCACAGGGATTCCAGTGTTATTCCAGTGCTTGAAAAAGCTGAGAAGAATGGAACAAAATGACCAAGCAATTCAGCTAAAGTAGGTGTGCATTATGGCCTAGTGAGTGGAGCTGAGATTTCGGTCCCATTACACTGATAATATTACAGCATAGACCACAGTATGACCCATTGACATTAATCTCAATCTTTACTGCTGAATCCTGCAAATGTAGTGTAAATATAACTATACAATAACATACACCAATAATAATAATAATAATAATAATATACGCCTAAATTCTACAAGTCATCCGGTGGAATCTAGCACCAAGACATTAGCAGCAGATCCCTCAAGTCCTGTAATTTTTGAAGTGGGGCCTCCAATAATCACATCAGTGACCCTTAGGAACCCATTACCCTGACGGCCGTTTGCTTGTTGCCCTCCTTTGGAGCACTTTTGGAAGTACTGACCACTGTATACCACATAGCCTAATGTTTTGGAGATCTAACACTCCCTGCTCTGACCCTGGGGTCTATCCATCACAGTTTAACACACCAACTTCAGGAACTGACTGTTCACTTGCTGTCAAATATGTAGATCCCAAGAAAAGCAATGTCCTTAACTTCCTCTGCATGGGGTTTTAATGTTATGGCTATTGTAATGTTATTATCAGTGTATATACACTGCACTTTACAGCAGTATAATCAGTCTATTCATGCTGAAGATAAGTAAAAAGGGTGTTTCACTGCTTTTTCAGTGAAGCACAGCACAGGGCAGCCAATTTGATTCTTTCATGCGTGATTACATTATTAATATTGCTACAGGCATCAATCTGAAGTTTTAAAGTTAACAGGACAGATTTAACAAGAGACTTTAAGGATTCTAAAGGATAAATAGACGCTGAAAATGGTTATGTTTAATAAAGAATGACTCATTTTGGTACATAAAATCACTGTACCAAACAGAATCTGAAATCACCACTCATCATTTGCTCACATCCCCTGCAATACCTGCCAAATGTACCAGCAAGCATTAGACAAAGCAAACAAGAGTTTCAAGGGATCCGAAATTGACCCTGGCATTTCCATCTAGCACATTTGATTCTTTCTTATTTTCCATGTGGATAAAGAAAAAGAAATCTGTAGCTTCTTCTTCTCTGGCAATTTTTAGACTACAGATAGTAAAGGTGTCGACTTCTTTGATGAAGATGAATCAATAAAATAGTTGGAAGTGATCTCTGAAGGCCAGAAGAGGATCAAAAGAACAGAGCTATGTCTTTCTTAAAATATGGATGTGTATGTATGAGACAGCTACTGCACTCAGAATGAAGGCAACACTGAAACTGAACTACTTTTGTTCCCATTCATTTGTGAAAAATGGAATAGCACATATATATGAGGAGGTATGCACTTACCAATTCATGAATGTCATTTGAAGTTCAGTGTTTATATCACCTCGGAATAGTCAATTGAATCGACAGTGGGGACTTTCACAGAGTACTAGTGGGCACCCGCCAAGCAGGTGAAATTAAAGTCTACCATAGCATATCTTCAGATATGGACATAGAGTATGAGACGCATAACAGGTTTTAGAAAACATAGATGGAAGTTAATTGAAGAGTCTATAAAAAGCAGTAATACAAAAGCTTACAAAAAAAAATACTAAATGATTTTGTGGTTCTTTTGTTTTTCACTGTTTTAAGCTTTAATGAGAAAAAAAGACACCGAAGTGTATTTTTGTGTATAATTCTAAAATGACCGTGACTTTAAGGGCAGGTATGAATGCATGCATCCCTGAAAAACATTTTTTTTAGATTTTCTTTACATTTGTAAATTTAACTCATCAGATTTCTGGATATCTGACCAAATTGAATTAGTCCAAATTCTTTGTGTTTATTTATGCATGGTTGCTCATGACATCAGAACATGTGTCAGTGGCACATATTCACTTATCATAGCTTACACATACATAATACTATAATATGATTCGTCTATAAATTTGAACAAAGCCTACAAACTAACCTAACTACAAACTAACTAACTAAGATATGTCAAGTTACCTCTTAGTAACTCTCAGGGCCCTCATCAAAAGATTAACGATTTCTGAGGGGAAAATATGTCATTTTAGTTGATTTGAACAGAATGCTTGTCTTTAAACTTTTTTTCAAGGTTGAAATACCATTTTTTGGTGTTTTATTGTCAACAAAAATGATTTCGGATTAAACACCAATGCAATTAAAAATGAACAGAGGAAATGCTCAGATTTCCTGTGGAACCTATTACATCACTCTGGGCCTTCTGGAAGTCCTAGACACATCAGTGACTGTGCATACTATCAGTAGTCTAACCAGGATTCAGTCAATTGTTGAATTGATTGAAAAGCAGAAGAGGCAGCTCTGTGCCAGGACTCTTTATTGTAAAAACACTGTTACACTGCAATATACAAGCTTAATGTGTGTTACAAGCTTCAAATTAAACATGAATGGAATGGAAGTATTTCAGAAGTAGAAATCAGTAGAAATATCAATGTAAAGGTTTTGTTCACTTCGACAGCAAACTCTGTGAGAAACTCAAGTTGAACCATAGCAAAGCATTTAGAAAAAGTAATGTAAACGACTGCAAGAGGGAAAGGTGCTTGTGAAGAGTTTGAGTGTTCTGTGCATGTCGGCTGTTATCCTTAGTGGAGCTGAATAATAGACAGCCTGAGCCAGGTACTTCCTGCTACTGCAGTGGAGGTGTGAGAGTGTTCATGTATATTTGGAGAGAAGCAATAGGAAGGGAAATAAACAGTTCTACTCTCTTGTCCAAGTCAGACATGTCATTAGATTCTCTTCACTTTCACACCTTGTCATTGGATTTATTGAGTACAAATTGAAAAGAAGATTTAAGGGCCACTGAGCACTTGAGATGACCAAGGTGTGGACAATGTGTCACAAAAGGTGTAACAGTCCTTTGAAAGTACAGCAGTGATGTACTCTGCTCTAAAATTGCACCTTTGGTTTAGTTTTTTGAGGGGATGGGATGCATTTTTAGGCCCAGCCTAATCTATAGACTGAACCACTACGTTTGCACAGATGTATATTTCTAAATATGTAAGCAAAAATGTGCTCCAAGATTTTGATGCTGGACCCTCTTCTCTAGTGGCTCAAAAGGTAACTGCAAAATGGCATACATTTAACACGGTTCCTTTTAAAAAGCACAGTAGCAAATAAATAAAATAAAAAGAAAATAAATATATTTCATAGATAGATTAATAATCATAATTTAAAAATAATGAGAATAACTATTTTTCTGTTTGTGTTTGTTTCTGTTTGTGTTGTGTTCTGCAATGGATTGTACATTGGAAGGTACAATAACAAAAAAAGATTAAATAGTTGACATACATCATGCAAATGGCAAAATACACAATAATCTTACATCATTAATAAACAAGTTTGTTCACTTCTACCTTTACAGTAAAACAGACTGTGTAAATAAATCTGACCCACTGTTTCCTGTTGTGTACAAAAGCAATTTACTCAGTAAACAAGGGACTGGCATGTCCGTTTGACTCTAGTTACACAGTGAATAGTCAGATTCAACAGATGTAAAGTTACCATCATATCACAACAGTATTTTATACTTTTGTATATTTTTATATTATGTTTTTGTACCTTTTTTGACTGAAGGACAAGTTTTTGCCTCTTGCCCCAGGCTGCACTCCATGTTGTGAATGAGTTTTCTCTCTTTTTTTATATTTTTATAAGCAGTTATAATAGAAACCCCACACTTACCAAGTTAACCAAGTTCGCCTCAGTTTATAGGAAGATTTCCAATAGCCTTTTTTCGTCCAACAGAAAACGCAAAGCTCATGCAGGACAGCAAGTTTAAATTATGTTTTAAAATCTGTTGTTTAGAAAATGAGCAACCTCAAAAGATGCACTTTATTTGATTTTGCAGTCGGAGCTGTGCTTGCTTCATCATACTCATGAAAGTCTAAAGGTCTCTTATCCGCATCCAGATGGCAAATCAAATTTTCGATTGTTCTCCTTTTCATGCAGATCTCACATGGTGCACAGCCTGCTGTGTGCTGGGATGTACCGAAATGCTGAAATGCTCAAATGTGTGCTTCTGAATGTATTTACAGCAAGACTTTTCTGGGGCTTTCATAGTGACTTAATTATTTTACCACAATCCATTTATTCCATCAAAGCTGATCCTTTCAAACGCCTGTGTGGTAGAAGCTGTTAGCTGAACACATTTGTGCTAGCTGTACTGGCACGTTAAAAACACTGAGGTTCTGCGCTCGTATAGCTTTTTCATGAGCTTTTTCAACAACTTCTTTTAAAGAAACATTGTATATTCTGTTAAACTGAGGAGGGGAATATGGTAGAATTAGTTTGTGCACCTATAGTGCTACAGCTTATTCAAATACATGTGGGCAACTCCAGATGTAAAACTTCTAATTGATCTCTGTAGAATTCTGATTAGCGATATTAATTATCTTCTCCTCAGCAGTTTTGTCTTACGGCATTAACGAAGCAATTACAAAGCAATAAAAAGACAATAGCAGTGTGTTGGGTGTGTTTAAGTTAGGCCACCAAACTTTCATTCCAGATCCAAATTAGTTCCCTTCACAAAGTGTAGCCACCACTATGAGAAAGTCTTCCTCAAGCCCTGAAAGCAATTTATTTTCATTATCCTAATCACTAGATCAATACAATGGCAAATAGCACCCATTCATCTTACCAGGAAATATATGGCATCGCTGGTGAACACCATGCATAATCGTCGGTTAGCTGCAATACATAACAGAATTAACTGTGCATAATGACAAATGATTAAAACCCGCCCAATGGGGAGAGAGGGGAGAAATGGATGTTTCTCTGTTGATTGAAACGTGGGGAGCCTTCACTATAGGGAAGGGCATTTGTTAGACGTGAGGCTACCGTGTTTACAGAGAGCTGACTGACAGACAGCAATCCATCATGAGTCTTAGTCGTGACTGAAGTGGGAGTTAGTCCCACACCTCTGGAGACGCAGTGTCTCCTGTTGTGTACAAAAGCAGTGCACATGGAATCATACCTGCAATACAAGAGGGTCTGTTACAGACATTTGGCTGCAAGTACAGAAACAGGATACAACAGTGATGCATTATTGAAGATTTATTATTCCAATCAGTTCCATATGTGTAGTAGCACTTACAGTAGATGGTAGTAGGTAAATATAAAAGATTCAATTACATTGAATGTGTTAGTAAAGTCAGACAGTTGGACCTCCCTGACCAGCTCCAGGCCAAAAGTATTGGATGAACACCACCATCATTCCAGAGAGCACAGTTCCACTGCTCCATGGCTCAATGCTGGAGGAGGTGTGTGTGGGGGGTGTTTATACCTTCTAGCCCACACCTGGTGCCAGTATGTTCATGTTTATCTGCTCCAGAGAGTCCAATTGTATTGGTAATACTTCTACAGGGACTAGTGTCAGCAATGGGTGCAACTTAAGGTAGCTGGGTGTCCACAAACATTTGGACATTTGGATAGCTGGATGTTATGATTCGCACAAGAAAATTGGCTGTGTTCCAAACCAACTAAATAAACTTTCTGTAACTTTCGCACATCATGCCTGGATAATGAAAAGCAGCCTATTGTTTACTGGTTATTTCCGAGTCAAAAGTCTCACAGAGTCAAGTCAGGAGTCCATTTCTACGCTACTTAAGCGCGACTGAAACTTAAGTCGCTAACTTGAGTGCCCTTCTCTGCATCCAGCATCCATCAGCATCTTCATCTAAAATAAAAAGCGAAACCTGAGACTTCATAGATGTGAACACTCACAAAGCAGTACAGCTGCTGTCCCCAGCTCAGAAGAAAGAAATAAACTCAAATAAGGATCCTTAATGACCGTTTAGAAATCTTCAGTAAAATTCAGATTATTTCTACATACATACTTGAGTGGAAGTGAAAATATTACTCAGGAAACCCATATGGATTTTACTTGATCACACTGAGTGTAACTAGTTGCGATGCATGACTGAAGATAAATGGACACCCGATTACCACACTTACATACTTGTAGGAAATCCCATTCCAAACCAAACCAGTTCCTGAACTGAGTGTAAAGAATCCTGCAGTACTTTATGCGGAGGGTCATTAAATATTAAATAGATCTTTCAAATTTATATCTCACTTACAGAAAATGTATTGGCACGTTCTCTATACAGAAGAATTCCAATAGCTATTCCCCATCCAGTAGACACTGCATGCGTTATTTAGCAGTTGAAGCTATGCTATGCTGCTTAAGCCCAGCCTTCTCTTTGGTACTATTGGTCTACAAGTGCCTGCTAAACTAAAAACACTGGAGTTGAAATAAGATGATTTGGTCATATAGGCTATTAAGGATATTTATATTTGTAAGGGAGTAAATGTTTATGCATTAATGTTGATTAAACATAGTTGCTTGATTTTAAAGAGATTTAACTCCCTACTACCCTCACACATACACACTGCCACTGCCCCACAAATTATCCCCAGAGTCTTCCTATTTTAATACAAAAAAAAAAGGTCACCCTAAAATAATATAACTAGGTTTCAAGAGGTTAACATGAAGAATCTCCAGGTCTGAATGTCTCCCCTGTCTGCTGATCGGTCTGTTCAGATATCTGTCTTAAAGCAAGGAAGTTGCTCGTCTCTGATGTCAGTCCTGGAGCAGGCCCACAGAGAAAACATATGCCACCTTAAAAACCCATCGGCTTGAACCAATCTGCAGGAATGGCTGATGGAAAAAACTGGAGTGAACCGTTGTTCAAAAGACCCTCTACAAAATTGAAGCAAGTAAGCAAAAAACTTTATAACAATGCAGTTTCAGATGAAAACTACATAAACACACCAGAGCAAATAATGACTGAATCTGTGCACACAGTGCAGAGTACAGTGCTGTACTGGGATACAGTATAATACAAAAACACAGTCTTTAGAGGCTTTTCAGGCTTTTTCTTACTGCACAGCTCATCATTTCCACTGCTTTTCACTTCGCCACTCTACTGCAGAGTAAGATTGTAGGGTCTTTTTTTTTTACGTTTTTTTTCATGTAGTTTTAGTCAGGAGAAATGTGAAGGGAGCACATCTTTAAAACAGACATATGTGGCCTGCAAACTGGAGAACGGGCTCATGTCATTTCTTTTTTTAACTGTAATATATAATTTTTTAAAATATAAAGATTTGAAGATTTTATGATTAATGATTCCTTGAAGAATCAATTTTGTGAATGAGGTGGGTGGGAAGAAACATTTCATACATTTTAATCCCCCACATAATATAACAGCTTTATACCAGTTAAAGGTTTCTCTTAGGTTTCTCTCTTTGCATACAAGCCAAGAATCATTTAGGAACCTAAATGGTCTGGCAAAAAAAAAAGATGTAGATGTTCAGCCAAGACATGTTTGGCATCCACATTTTGCCTTAGTTTAGAGCTGCAGCTACAAGGCTAATGTTGCTAACAAACAACAGAAGTCAATGGCCTGCCACAGCTTGTCTGTACAACCATGCTTAAACATCTCTCAGCACTCATCCAGCTCTTCTTTAAGGTTCTCAGTCTCACTTAATTAGTGTCAGAAATGGCTCCCTCTCCTCCACGTTCAGCTACACAAGGTTAGTTTTGCTTATTTTTGTAGTTCAAAGTAACACAGTGCCATTAACCATACCAACAAGTCTGTGCCTCCTTATTGAAGATCTGGGTGTACTTTTAGTATCGATGACTGGGTGACTATTGACTTAGTGTATCCAAGGCTTAACAAACACTGTGAATTTGAAAGTCCTAGCAGATCATAAAAAGACTGGGTAACCAAACATGCCCCAAAAACACACCTTATGTAATCTAGGAGGCGCAGATTCCCATCCCAACGCGAAAAGCACCTTTGGGTGAGGTCAGAAGTGGAAAGATAGGGTCAGCATGGTGTGTACAGAGTGCAGAGGGAGTTGGAAGTGAGTAGCACTGAACATATTGGTGTCTATCCTACATACGTGCCAGATGTTTGGTTCTTAGATGAATTTCGGCTTCCCCATCGGATATGTAGCTACAAGAGCCAGAATGTAGCTACTGCATCATTTAAGGGGATTTGATACACTCAGATGGGTCTGACATGCAATTGGGAGGCCAAAAATTGGAGTCTGTACCCCACCCCCACTACTCTCTCCAGCTGTCCACTCAGACTGATGAAAAACTTGCAAACTAGAGCCAACCAGCACAGACTGAGAAGATGTGCTAAAACCAGAGTAAAATCATATAATGTAACTCTGGCTTTAACAATTTAAGCCTTAGAAATAAAACCCCCAAACATCTCTTGGCTGATCAACCACATCTTGGGTGAGATCACAATTGTGTAGGCCAATGTCGCTGACCCATTCTTTCAGTAACGCTTCCCAAGCTCTTACATGGTCAGACTCTACTACACATGCAGAGAGAGAGAGAGAGAGAGAGAGAGAGAGAGAGATTCCTCTTACATGGCTAATAAACACGATGATGCACACCATATATAAGAAGATTATAGAACTCCATATATTACTATGTTCCTGGCTTGCGTATCTAATTTCTCCCTACCCGCAAGCACAGGATTAACCAGCAATCCACCGTGGCAGGTAACATTTACGTTTTTTCCCCATCTAATGAACATTTTCCCAGCAGACCGCCTGTTTTTTTTTTCTTTCCCAGGGACTGAAGAGTAAACAGTAGCCATTACTTCTTCACTTGTCTCATGTCTGAAGCGTTAAAGTCCTCCAACATATGGCTTGATCAACTGTTACTGTAATGAGGCGTTGTAAGCTATATTTTCAGCAGGAGTCAACATGACTTGCCCTAGGGGCCACTGTGACTGCCATGTGGTTGTCAGAGTGATTTATCTGGTATGGGTAAACCATATGGAGGACATGACAGGAGAAATCACTTTGATAAGATACATTTCCTGAGTTCTTGGTTGAACGAGCACAGTTCAAAGCAAGGAGTGCTAGAAGATTGTGGAGCAGGAGTTTTACTGTGGAACAATGAGCTCAGTAGATCAAACTCGAGAAAACGATCAGCATAATGCTGACCTAATGTGCTGACACTTTGTCTGAATGCAAGTTACTGATGGCAGATGTTTCTATAAATGAGTAACATTAAGAGGCTCAGTGTCCCTGAGGATCAAAGGGGTGATCAAAACCTAGGACTAATAAATAGTGATCAGAAACGGCTCAGCTAATGCAGAAGAACATTTTCCTGGCTTAGGAACCCTAATCTCTAGTCAGGAATTGCTCAAACAGGGTGACAGCTGGAGTAGCCTGAGGATTAGGACTCAAAATACATATGGTCAATGCTCAATGAAAAACTTGTATCTCCAAAATGGTGACTTTACAAGAAAAGGTTAATGAATAATGAATGGTTAATGGTTAATGTAAAAAAGTTTATTCCAAGTAATTGAGCATTTCTATTGGTCCGCTCAGCCAGAATCACTTACACAGTGTATAGAGCAGCTACAGGGTTCAAACCATGAAGAAAACTAAAAACAGAGATGCACGTTTTTCATTGGACAGCAGCAATATTTAATCATTTAGCTTTAATATTACATGCATATCTACTTAAAGTAACCCTTCATTGTATTTTAAAAGTCATGGACTGTTGAAATTCCACATAGTGAACACTAATGGCCTCATGACTAAACTTGAGGGATGAATGAAAGATTTGTGTGGCCTCTCAGTAAATTGCCCCCTCACCCCAAAACTTTATGCTCACTTCTCTCATGTAATCCATGGGTCAAGCTCTGGTGGCTCTGGTAATTGGGTTCATAAGCTACGGGACAGAGTGAATTGCTGCGGTTTTCAGTCCCTTGCATTTAAATTCATCCTGTACAGAGCCACCAGAATGCCAAGGCTATAGGAAATAGTACAAGTGAAACCAGTGCAGACATTTTAATGTGTTGTTTTTAATAAACACTTCTGTTTGACTTTTATCAATGTACT
Source organism: Salminus brasiliensis (assembly GCF_030463535.1). Lineage (NCBI taxonomy): Eukaryota > Metazoa > Chordata > Actinopteri > Characiformes > Bryconidae > Salminus > Salminus brasiliensis. The sequence goes on from NC_132895.1 coordinate 20,959,499, forward strand.
GTGTGAAGATCGCCTGGGTGATACAATGACAGCAATAATATAAGACAGTAAAAGGGTATAACTATACATTGTACAACTCACAATTCAGTTCACAACAATGGGTTCACTATTTCGTATTCATCATATTTAAAATAAAATTGGAAAAAAATGTATTCAGTGGTTGCATGACCTATCTAATGAGGCTAGAGCAGCGAGACAGGAAGTGTGTGGCACAGGACATGACCATACTGGAGTGGATTGCTAATTGGTGTTTGTTTGCAACCTCCTTTTGAGTTCATACAATGCAATTGATTGTGAATTGAATGACCATGAGTGGGTGTTTTTTGTGTACTGTGGTTTCTCCCACCGGGATTCAAACCTGCAACCCTGGCAGTGAAGAAACATCTTACCACTGTGCCGCCACCACACATAGATAATGGGTGGAATTGCTCAAAAAGGCGGGAAAAATCAAACAAAGAAGGCACCAAGATGGCATAGCTTAGACAAAAAGCACCACTTATACTAAAGAAACAACTAAAGAAAACCAAATAAATGCACCTCTCTGATTATTGGTGCAACAATAAATCTAAGAGTCAGAATTTGCTTTACAATCACCTTAGCCTACTGTTACTTAACTTAACCTAACCTACACCTAAACCTAAACATTAACCTATTACTCCTAAACTTATTTCTAACCTTAACAAAACCTAAACCTCAGCCTAAATCTAAACTTAACCTACTATACCTAAACCTAATTCTAACCTTAACCAAAACTTACCTTGATTTAACTTGCACCTCAGCCTAAACCTAAACTTAACTATAGTAGAATGTGAAATTCTTACTGTTTCTGCATGAGTGTCCGTCCATTAATCCCTTTTTTAGAAGCCCCATAAGAGAGAAAAGTAGAATGCTGTGGCACAGCTGTTTTCTCCTTTCTTAATCGAGTACATGACAGGCTGAGATGTGTGTATTTGGCAAAACAGCGCCACTAGTGGACAGGAGCTCCTTATGAATCGTAAGATATGTACGAATGTTTGTGCAAATGTTTGTGCAACAGAATTTCTTGGAGTGCACTTTAGTGGTATGTGGACTAATTATATGGCATCTTGTTGCAGCTGTCACACAAAAACCTTGTATCTCCAGTTTGGTCATGCTGAACTGACCAATAGAAATGGCTTGGAATATAATCTCCCTACATTGACTTCTATTGAAAGTTAAGAAGGTTTAAGAAGGTTTTTCTTCTGTAAAATAGAAACATTAGAGATTCAAGTCTTCTGCCTGATAGCAAAAGTATCCATGTGGACAGCACCATAGCATCTGGATATGCACTTGCATGTGGGCCAGTTGTTTTGATAAATGCAGGAATACCAAATACAACTTCTTCTCACAGTCTGAATGTTATTGAGTCACTATGGCAGTTCTGTCCTTTTCACCAATGCGCATTGTTTAATATGATACACTCAGCCCACGATATTCTATTTGATATTCTGAATAAAATTTGAATGAAGATAAATGATGACTGTGCCCAGTTATTGCATAACTACTAATGGAATTAGAGTTAGGAGGCAGGAGGAATGTGGCACATGCTCTGGAGTGGGTTGTTAGAAGTTGCTGTCACATTTCTGCATTGCAATATCCAAATTTTCCAATGCATTATTATATCTCTAATATCATTTGTATTTACTAGAAGTGGCCCACTTTGTAGTTGTTTATGTCTTGAATTAATGTAGGTCCAGTGCAAAAACTTTGCATATGGGCCCAGGGACAAACTTCTGTGCCACTGCATATTGGCTAATGGTCTGAAGCTTCATAGCTCTGAAGGATAAAAAGTAAAGAGAGTTTACTGAGGTCCTAAAGTAGATTTCAGCAACCGTGAGTTTGAACAATGGAGAGGATAAACGGTAAGCACAATAAGCAAGTAAGTGTTTATGTATTTTTTGTCATATTTCTCTGCGTAAAAAGAGCGCTATTTATCCTCCCACACTCTCCACCTTTGTTATTCCCCCCAAATCAATCTCCTTTGTGCTTGTTCATTGTCAAAATCACATAAATAATACTGCTCAGTGGGTGGTAAGACATCCTCTTTAGAAACGTGAAGTTGATGAGTCTTTGAGTTTCTGATCTTTGCCTTGCAGCCACTCTGTGCTCTTTTCTCTCTGTCCTCCCTCAAAGGACCACCGAAATATACCCAATGATTACACCCATCATTCACTGCCACAGCTGTAAGGTACTGGGAGCAGGGCTCTCCATGCTTCTTCATCAATGTCTGTCTCAATGCCTCCAAAAGAGGTACAACTCTGAATGATGGTGCTCAAGTTAGATCAGATAATAACAGTTGGAGAGGTTCTACATAAAGCAGCTGTCTTCCTCAAAAAGAAATATCCCTGCTGGAGAAATCCATGCTGAGAGATCTCATGCTGGAGAGATCCTTCTGTGAAGAACATGCATAGAGTGAAGTGCATAAATTGGGCACACTGGGTTGGCAATGAAACTGAAACTGTGTCATGGGATTTAGATCTATATTGGATGAACCATATGAATCAGACGTGTTTTAATATATACTGTGCCATGCAAAAGTTTAGGCACCCCGGGCAGAAAAAAAGTGAGTAGAAGAACTGATCTCCAAAAGACAAGGAAGTTGAAAGGAAGATGAAACATTTTAACTATTCAAACCCTGTACATTTGCCCACACTTCTTCACCCTCATGCTGTTCTCTTGGAATTAACATCATTTTCATAGACCCTACAATAGAACCCTGTGGGACTCCACAAAATATGCTAAAAAGCTAAAATGATAATACTGTCTTATAATTAATAACAGACTAATAAACCAACAGGTTTATGAAGATTAGTGTATTATATTTCTTTTGTACAATTTTAAAGTGAAACCTTGTCCCAGCAATCAACAGACAGCTCCTCTAAGCACATGTCTATCATTCTGAAAATTAAAATAATTGATGCCACACAAAGCAGGAGGAGTATATAAGAAGACAGGGAAGGGGTAATGTAATTATGAATTGTCAGTTTGAGAAAACTGCTCATAGGATTACTAAAAAGGCTTTGGTTGCAGCCAGGGCACCACAGAAACATTTAACAGGTACAGGGAAGAATGGCTTTAATTAAATATCAGAAAAGCTGAAGATGAAATGAGGACAGCTTTGAAACTGTAAAGGTTGAAATCAAATTAATACAATTGGTTAAAATATTAAAATAATATAGCATATTTTACACCTTTTGGAAGTAACAAAATTCAGCCAGTGGTGCCCATCAAAATAGTTAGAAAATTGAAACCAGCGACATCAGACACATTTGTTTCCAATGGGTGTGACCAAGTTCATGACACAAAAAGACTGTGTCTTCCGGATAGCATAACTTATATATGTCATTGGCTACAAAAAATGAAAGGTAGACTAACCTTTATGCTAATGTCTGTTACAAACCTTAAATAAAACATATGGACTGTTTTCACATGACCAGGTTAAATGTTAAAGTTAAAAATGTACATGTAGCCAGTCCAGAAGTCATGTTTTGCTATATTGGGGCAATTTACCTATGGACTTATATATGTTACGATTGTATCTCAGTAGAAGACCAAGAACTAGTCAATGTCAATAAAATAGGCCATTACTGCAATAAACCAGCAGCTGTAATCTAAATGAACTGTTCAGCATGTCCCAAAAAATGAGAACACACAAGTGAACTAAGCAATAGCAAACCAACTCAAGAGACAAAAGCTCACAGTACTATCTGCCTACAGAATTATAAAGTTTATTAGAAGACATTACATTTTTATCACAATATTTACATCACTGATCAGGCTCAGGAATAGACTTGGCTGGGAAGTGAGAAGTTAAAATAAAACAAATCATGAAGAGACATATTGCTCACATCAAGTGGTTATTTACTGTTGCTGATGTGATTTGCCATGTTGCTTACAGCCATGCTTGAAGTTGAGAACTATACACCGACTTTCCTGGGAGGAATTCCCAGTTGAGGAGGCATTTTCTTTGTCCTCATTGGAGGTCATGTTATGAGCTCTAGTCAAACACAGCATAAGTACACAGATTCCAGACTTCTGGAACAGTCTTATAAATAAATAAGGCAAAGAACAACATCTACTAGAGCGGTGGAAGGAAGAAACTGTGGAGAAAAGGGAACTGCTCATTAGGGCTGTCAGCTCTGAAATTTGAAACTTCACCTTGTATGTTTACAAAAAATTGAAATACATTGTAATTTTAAATATCTCACTTACCGACTTACTCTGCATTCCAGGTTTGACAAAGCATTACCACAGTAAGCATTCAGCTTCTGGTGATGCCTGTAGTTCACAGACTTTGTGCAGCCAACAACTGAAAGGACTGATAAAACTAACCGTTAAAGCTCCTGGGAACCTAAATCATTCTAGTGAAGTAAATCTGGCTCCTCAGGGCCCCCAGCATAAATGTACAAAGTATGTCTTATGAGTATCTTCCCTAACATAGTCTAGCAAAGGTCAGCTGTATTTCATCACTATTACTCGGCACAGGAACAGACCAGGAAGAGATCTGCTGCAGGCCAACCTATACCCCAACCTACCGGCACTGCCATTGAAGTGGAGAAGCTATATATGGGCTTACCTCAGTGAACCCTAAAGATCTGTACGCAGATTGACGTAAAAAAAATTGTCTCACGGCTGAGTGCGTTGCCATGGTAATGTAAACTAATTTTCTTTGCCAGTGATAGAATTGCTGTCAATCCTGTATGTTCATTAGATTATTAAGAGGGGTCATCTCTAAAAGGGGTGATTAGTGCATTTTTTAAGTAGTGTTTCATCATATTTCTGCTTGGTGTTTTCTGTTTACACTTTGCTGAACAATTCATATAACAGCCGTATACAGTATACAGATCAAATTCAAGATGTCAAAATGTGTCCCCATGGGTTTTAAGAGTATATGAATTTGTTAATTGTTTATCATCTCTAAAATGTGAGGACTGTCATGCTTCAATATGGCTGCCGTGATTCACACAATATAGACGTGAGGGTTAAAAAGACAAAAAAAGTTTTGTAGGTAAAACTGTTCGCACACGATTAACCTGGGAAAGTGGCAAGAAAAGAGCAGAGCACTTGCTTCCAACTGCAATTCTGAAATGTAAATGGATGCATCAATACTGTAGCTCTGAGTGTTGGTTTAGTGAGAAGGCCTCATCCAGCCCCTCGTAACGATTCTCAATCCACTGCAAAGCCTGAGGACTTCACGGGAAGCCTTGTGCTGCAATCTCAGGAGCCCAGCAACCTCCATGGCAGATAAGCACTTTACTCCACTGTTTGTGTCAGCACTAAATCGTCTCTCTGACTGCACACGCGCTTTAATGTGGAACAACTGTAAAACTCCTAGGCTACAATCTCACCTCCTGCAACCTCGAAAGAATTAACTCTGTGCCGGATGTGCCTGCGGCGCCAGCGACCACTCTCAAGCTCCTGCTGCAACAAACACTTATTATTTTTTGGTAGGTTATATATCTGACTCCCTTCACAAAGAGAAACCCTCGACTTGATACTGCAAAGCCCCCTTTTATTGTTTGCAGAGTATATTTGTGTTCTCTTTCAGGAGAAAGCAGAGAAGGTTGCTTTTGAAGTAGCTGCTGGACTGCAGAGAGCGAGCCAACAGGAAGAGGCAGCCCAGAGAGCTTTCCATCTCTTCTCTTCTTGTTTCTTCTATCTCTCTCTCTCTTGTCTCTGTTGGAGCAGCAGCTGCTAGCCTCCGGTTGTTAACGCTCCAAGGAGATGCTGTGTCATGCAGACGATGCTGAGATGGGATGCAAAAAGGCTGATCGGTCAGATTGAGCACAGGGAGTGATGTCTAATGAGCAACGCCACTGAGGAGTAGGAGAAACACTTTGATTTGCAATGGGGTTCGTTTTGTGCATCATTCATGTTCGTTTTAGCTGGAAATGCATACATTCTGGGGGATCTACACTACCTCCAAGAACATGTTTGTGTTGGTTGGGGGCATACTGTATGTGTTTGAGTAACCCAGGGACTCCTCTATCTCTCAAACATGGCTCTGAAATGCACAGTCTGAACAAATCTACACCAACACACCCTCTCACCCCACCGATGTCCCATGCAAATGAAGAACTGCACGGCAGGGTGTGTAGCATTTGCATTACATTTCCATCTCAGGTTTCAGAGTTTTTCTAGTGTCTGCTTTTGTGGAGCTTACTGTGACTTATGAAGCAAGAGGAGAAGAGGAGATCTGGCTTCCATTGCATGAGCATCTCCTCACAGTGAGGTTCGCTCATATTGACATGCACCATCACAGTGGGCATGGATATATCTCAGAGCTAATGCAGGCAAATCACAGCAGGAACGCTAATTTGGAAGAGAGGAGAGAGAGAGAGAGAGAGAGAGAGAGAGAGAGAGAGAGAGAGGATAAAGTGGATAGAGGATAAAATGGTAAAATAGAGACAAATGAGGAAAAAGGAAGTGAAAGAGAGAGACAAAAAATGAGAAGAGAGAAATTGAAATATATAGAGAGAAATGCATAGATAGATATAAAAACGGAAAGATGTAGAGAGAGAAATGGGAAAAAAGGAGAGAGAGAGAGAGAGAGAGAGAGAGAGAGAAATGCATAGATGGAGACAGAGAAATGGAAAGATGGAGAGAGAGAGAAATTGAAAGATGAAGAGCGAAAGGGTGAATGGTAAGAGACAGAAAGAAATGGAGAGATGGAGAGAGAAACGGGGGACAGTGAGAGAGAAATAGAAAGATGGAGAAAGAAAAATGGAAAGATGTAGAAAGAGAGGTGGAAAGATGGAGGGTTGAATGTTAAAAGGAGAGAGACAGAAAGAAGTAGAGAGATGGAGAGAGAGGGAGAAGGGTGGAAAAGAAAATGGAGAGAGAAAGAGAGAATTGGGGAGACAGACAAAGAAGAGGGGGGTCTTTCATGAGAGTGTGATTTGTCAGGCAGTGTGCAGCATCATGATGAAGCATTACGCTGAAGCCCTTATGTAAACCGCCTCCATAGCCACGCTGCCTTTATGTAAGCCGATAGAGAGGGAGAGAGAGTCAGAGAGAGAGAAAACTCTTCACTCTAGCTCTGATTCCAGTTCAGCCTATAACATTTACCCTGCAGTCAACCTCAGCGTTTCCGAGCCCTCACTACTGGGCTTTTCATGACCCCTCTACACTCACACAAACACACACGTCCAGCTGAAGAGGCTTTGATGCAGCCGCAGGAGTGCCTGCTCCACACGAAAAAGAAAAGTGACAGTTTCTTCCTCAATCTTTTCCCGCGCTTTTGTCCTGTTGCATTCACTCTGTCAGACCTGGCCGGCGTCTCACGATCACTTTTTTTGTCAGGGCTTCCATTAGCACACGGTTGCCATGGTGACCGGTTCCCCTAACGAAAAGCTCTCGGCAGTGACCAAGAATGGATGTTCTGTTGGCTCTTCAGAGATTTAAAAGAGGACTGTACAGGAGGCTGCTGGCAGTCCTTGCAGAATCAGCCGGCATCGCTGCCCTACCCCAGGAGTGTTGGTGAACGTCCACACATACCTGTGGCCGGTGGTTTTAGTCCCTGTTATAATACCTGCACATGTGACCCAACAACATCTGGCTGTGAATTTCCATGCCACTCTCTTTCGCACTGATGCCACACTAAGCCTGAAGTTAGCATTCCGGTCCCCGAATAGAGTGAGACGAGACTCTTACTGGAGATCTGCAACCAGATGCTGCTTGAAGCTGAAACACATCTGGAGAGCGAGCCTCAAACACTACCCAGAAGGCAAAACATCGCAAGTGGTTATACGAGTACAGCTGAACCAATTATGTTGCAGAAACTACACAAGTCTTGGATGTAGTTTGAATTGTAGGTTAATGTACAGTAACCACTTTCCAACCTTTCCTTAGGATTAAATAGGCGGTGTTCTTGCTGTGCATAAAGGTCTAGAAGTAAATGATCTCTGTTCTAATTGGCTGCCCTGTATTGCGCCTAATTAAGAAGTCAGTGCCACTGTTTTAGACACAACAAGATGTCTTACAAATGTGAATTCATACATGAAACTGCTAAGCTAATTTATATACTGTTAAAGCAGCATTATGTAAAAAAATATTTTTGCTCCTGGGTTCCCCCTACTGTTGTGGAGTGTGATTCACTTTTACTCTACCGCAGTAAACGAATATCACACAACCTGCCCCCCCCAACCCCCACAAGAACCTTTAAATGAATGTTTTTTTAAAAGCAGCCCAGCATTTTGTCTGTACTTGTAGCACATGATTAATTATCAAGTGCAATTTAGGCTTCTTTTATACTCACACAGCACGTCACAATTGCATACTAATTTTTTTAACGCCAATTTTTAAATATATAATATGTTTGAGTTGAGTATACTTAAAAATCCATGATGGATACTGGAATCGGTTAGTATGGTTTTGATGGACATTATTGTCCCACAATGCAATACACAATGAAAAGGGCTACACACATCTGGAAAAATATTTTCTAGAAATTTTAGACAACGCTGCAAGTGCAGCGACGACAGTAGCAGGAAAACAAGGCATGTTGGCACAGTAATGCTTTAGCACTTACTGTTGCTATGAAACAGTGCTCATGTGGGGCTCACTTGGGTGGAACGCAGGCTAGGTGGGTTCCAGGTGGGCATGGGCTCTGTTTAGGATCCAAATGGGCTCCATTGTTACAGGCCACCCCAATCTCACATGGGTCCCATCTAAGCCCCATATGCTGTGTACAACCCAGACTGGGCCCATGTTTAATCCCTCCTGGTCCCATCACTGACCAACGTAGAACCCAAGAGCAAAACGTTCTGGGCTACCCATACAGGACCCACATGTACGTGTACTATGTTACATTTTTACATACTAACCCGCCCTTTACTCACACTATTACAATTACCACTACCTGGGGACACACCCACTGTCTAATACAAGAGCAGTAAGAGTCAACAGGTGCTCTGTTAATCTCTGAGGATGCTTTAAAGAACCATTCACTAAAAACGGTTCCACTATAACATTGCTGAAAAAGCCCTATTGGCACTGCAGTGGGACTATGCTATGTTAGGCACTAATGTCGAGGATGATGCAAAAACCAGTATCTGGAAGGCACCAGGGGATGAGGGGCCTCAAGGCTGTGCATTGACTGGCACTCCAAACTGAGCTCATAGGTTTTGGTTACTGGTCTTTCTGTCAAGATCATGCAGGTCATAGCAGGGCCGCTGGCTTCCTTAGGAGATATGAGGGCTACACGTGAAGCCACTGTAGATGTTCTTAGATTGCATCACATTCCTGTGATGACTAGCACTTACTGAGTCAAATGCCACTAGTCTCACAGGAAGCTGGTAGAGAAGAGCGTAGTGGCCGACCACTTTCCCTCCTTGAGTGAGGATATATTAGGAGCTTGTTGAGGGCATTAGACGCTCGGCTGCTTCTGAGGGGGAGCCGCGTACGACCCCCTCGACGCCGATGATTAATGCCGTGTGGATGAAGTGATAACGGCGAGGGCCAGGGGCGGAGGCGTGGGAAGTGGACTTTGACAAGGGGGAACATGGCTGTGCTCTGCTGCGCACAGCTGCGCCAAGTCAAGTGGATTCGCTTCCAAGGAGGGAGAAGAGAAGAGAGAGGGGAGGGAGAGAGTGAGGAGGAAGAAAGAAAGGAGGGAAATTTGTCTGCAGATGTGAAAACGTGGCCACAGACTCTTTTCGTGGCTGTTGATTCAGGCAATGAACGGACATGCTGTCTTTCTTCTCTGTCTCTTTTTTGTGGTGTGTCATTTTCAGTCCAGTGTATGAGAGCAAAGCGTGAGCTAGACCGAGCTCGTGCACTAATATGAGTCTGGTGGAGAGTGTTAAATGGTCAATGAAGAGAGCCTGTACAGTCGTCTGAGTGTGGCTGACTAATGCAGCAATGAGTAACATCAACCACTCTTAGATTATTGGAAGCAGAAGAACTTGGTCTAACTGCTCAACGCGTGGAAGCTACACAGCGCCCTCTAGTGCACAGCCTGTGAACTGGCCTTATTTATAAAATTGCGATGACTTGAGCTTGTAGTTGAGTGCTATTGCATCACATGTTTATAATCTAGAACCCGTTTAAATCACCAGGACTTTAGAACTAGCCCGGCTTAAGAACTAGCTCCCAGCTTTGGAGGGCTTCATCATCCATCAGGCTGATTGGTCTGGTCTCTTTTGTGATACAGCAAAAAAAAAAAAAAAAAAAAAAAAAAGATATAACTGTAGAGGTTCAGGCATTGTCTTTTAAGGATGTTATAAATACAGAGATTCAAAACTTACAAATAATAATTAAAAATGTTTTAGCACTGAAATAAATGAATGAAATAGCACTTGGCCTGTACCAAATGCTGTAAGGTGCTATAGTACAACCAGGTGCCCACAGGTACACAAGACATCCAGACAGTCAGTACCTGCATACACATGAATGTTCATAAGCTTAAATGTGCGACATGATGAAAGTGTTAGATGTAAGCTTACTGACTTACTGAACAGTCTTCAATGTTAGCTAATGTAAAGAGATGTTGGACTATTTTAATGGAACCCTTTGCCATGAAAGTTTCACACAATATAAAGGGCGTCTGGTGGTTTTAGGTTAAATGAAAAATGACAAAATCTGAGATAGCAGTTTTGGTCTGGCAGCGATGATGATATGTGGGATGCACATTTTTACCATTGAGAGCAAAATACGTTTACATATCCTTCAAGCTTCTTCTGGAGCACTTGAAACCTGACACCACATCTTTAAAAAGTCCTACAAGAAAGCACAAAATCTCACCAGTACCAAACTGTTGCTATATTAGTAGGGGGAGAGTCTCAGCATGACATTATTTTTGCTCCGTTCACTAGAACTTTTGATGCCAAACTTGAACCTTCAGCTTTGAAAAAGGCAAACCAGTGCAACTCTAGGCTGATAATCAGTGCTTTTATGGGTTGTGCCATCTCCTGTAACTACAAGGTGAGGGATCACTTACATGGGTTACTGAAGCTTTTGGTCAGTTGCTCCACAGGAGCATCCACATGCCACACTTTAACAGTGAAAAAGATCAGATCCATCTTCATCTTTCACTGACCACACAGCACAGCAAGCAGTAGCAGTCATGTGCTTGAGCATGGTTAAAAGCATTGCTTGTTCTCTGAGTCCATCTGGTGGTGAAACACACTCAACATATTCAGTTGCACTGTGGCTGTTTTTTCTTTAACATTACTCAACAAATGTAAGCAACTTCACATAATTTTACATTATTTTAATTTGATGTCCTTTACGTTGTGTCAAGATTTCATGGTGAATAGACCAATAAAAAAGCTTCACAATTAACAAACATGGAAAAGTTTTTTTAACATTGACTAAGTTGATTAAGTTTTTTTGCGTGACCTGTCCAGGTTTACTAGATAAGGGTTTGGGAAAAGCAACCCTGCCATATTTCTCCCTTATACTTACCTTACCTTATAAAATCATTGTAACTTGTAATAGGGAGAATAGCGTTGTTGTCTTGCTACTCATTGCTAGTGCTGGTAACTGCAGTGTGTAACTATGTCTCTATGTATGTACGAGCAGGAACATGCTTGCAAGAACTGCATAATGCTGTGTCATCCGAGTCATATTTGTGTCAAATCCAGTAAGATGACTTTCTGTATTCTGTATTTCTCAGCTAGTCCAGGAAAATGTCTTCTTTAGTGGTGGCTCAAAGCGTGATTTAGACTTCATGACAGTAGGGGGAGCTCAGAAGCAAGAAATGCCAATTTTCCATAGTGTTCCTTTAATGTACGGTGTCTATATTTAAGTTTTCAAAAGAGGTCGCTGACGTCTACCCTGGTTAGGTGTTTGTGGCAAGGGGACTTGTAGTTGTGGTTAAATGCCTCTAAAAAGCATGTAACCATGTTAATAAACAAAAATACATCAGCATTTACCAAGACTAATAAATAACCTTAATAACCTCTAAATTTTTATGACAGTACCATTGCTAAATTTCACTGGACACTATTCACACTTGTGTTTGTAAAAGGTTAAAACTAGGTGTGAGGTTGATTTGATTATTGAGTTGAAACTCAGTGCTTTTGGTTCCAGAATATTTGGTCAAGTTGGTTCCACAGGGACAAAACCTGTACAACTGACTTGTGTGTATTTTCAGTTGTGTTGAGGCATTTTACACTGTAGTAGAAGTAGATTGACTACATATAATAGCATGTACATACAGACCCATTATGGCAGCCAGATGCATTTTTTAGATGCCAAAAAGAGAACATGTCCATGTCATGTGATCACTGTAGTGAATGCAACCATTTTTGACTAAGCCTCAAATAAATCCACAATTTCATGTCACCTAGAGCCTTTGGTTATAGATATGGCAGCCAACACAAAAACTCACCGGTTTTACTGTCAGTATGTTTCCGAGACACAATTGTGATTATGTTAACCAGTACTTCACGACTGAACAGCTAAACAAGCAAACATTCAGAACTGAAGAAGCGCTATTCAGGGCTTTTTTAGTCTATACTACATTTAAGAATATGATAATTCATGAATTTTGAAACGTTTATAGTTGCCACCAGTTTCATATAATAGCTTACAGAATTATTCCTCATTTGAAAATAAAATATACGGTCCCAGGCTGAATCAGTACAAGACAAGAATTTCTTTGCACATAGCTGTTGGATGGTGCTTCTTACAACCACAGTCTCGCAAAATTTCACTTCATACAGGATATCTTACAGAAAAATGCATATTTTGGAACTTTCCTCTAGAGCTTTGACAATTCATTGAAGGCTTTTTAATTTTACTGTCACTTGCATTGAATCTGAGCTTCATTGAGCTTCTGTAGAAATGGAAACTGGCTTCTAAAAAATCTCATCCTCATCTACAGATGGTGGTCTACTGGGCTCCCCAAACACTTGAACAGTTTCTGTTCATATAACATCATGACCTATTTTCTCTGGCTGTGTGTAGATGCTGTTGCTGCTGGCTGGCTGTGTGTGGATGCAGTTAATGCTGACTGGCTGTGTGTTGATGCTGTTGCTGCTGAGTGGATAAGTGTGGATGCTGTTGCTGCTGACTGGCTTTGTGTGGATGCTGTTGCTGCTGGGTGTGGCTGTTGCTGCTGACTGGCTGTGTGTGGATGCTGTTGCTGCTGACTGGCTGTGTGTGGATGCTGTTGCTGCTGGGTGTGGCTGTTGCTGCTGACTGGCTGTGTGTGGATGCTGTTGCTGCTGACTGGCTGTGTGTGGATGCTGTTGCTGCTGGGTGTGGCTGTTGCTGCTGACTGGCTGTGTGTGGATGCTGTTGCTGCTGGGTGTGGCTGTTGCTGCTGACTGGCTGTGTGTGGATGCTGTTGCTACTGGGTGTGGCTGTTGCTGCTGACTGGCTGTGTGTGGATGCTGTTGCTGCTGACTGGTTGTGTGTGGATGCTGTTGCTGCTGGGTGTAGCTGTTGCTGCTGACTGGCTGTGTGTGGATGCTGTTGCTGCTGACTGGTTGTGTGTGGATGCTGTTGCTGCTGGGTGTAGCTGTTGCTGCTGACTGGTTGTGTGTGGATGCTGTTGCTGCTGGGTGTAGCTGTTGCTGCTGACTGGCTGTGTGTGGATGCTGTTGCTGCTGACTGGTTGTGTGTGGATGCTGTTGCTGCTGGGTGTAGCTGTTGCTGCTGACTGGTTGTGTGTGGATGCTGTTGCTGCTGGGTGTAGCTGTTGCTGCTGACTGGCTGTGTGTGCATGCTGTTGCTGCTGGGTGTGGCTGTTGCTGCTGACTGGCTTTGTGTGGATGCTGTTGCTGCTGGGTGTGGCTGTTGCTGCTGACTGGATATGCGTGGATGCTGTTGCTGCTGACTGACTGTGTGTGGATGCTGTTGCTGCTGGGTGTGGCTGTTGCTGCTGACTGGCTGTGTGTGGATGCTGTTGCTGCTGGGTGTAGCTGTTGCTGCTGACTGGCTGTGTGTGGATGCTGTTGCTGCTGGGTGTGGTTGTTGCTGCTGACTGGCTTTGTGTGGATGCTGTTTGCTGCTGGGTGTGGCTGTTGCTGCTGACTGGCTGTGTGTGGATGCCGTTGCTGCTAAGTGTGGCTGTTGCTGCTAGCTGGCTGAGTGTAGCAGCTGCTGCTGCTGCTGGCCAGCTGTGGATAAAGGCTACTGCTATTACTGTTGTTGCTGACTGGCTGGCTGTGTGGGACGAGTGCCCGCAACACTTACAACTTGTGCCCAATGAGGAAAAGATAATGTCTTCAAAAATCATGTTGATGCTGCATTGTTATATTACTCTATCACATCACCCCATATGCTTCTTTAACTTCACATGCCGGGTCTGTATCTCTCAGCTTGTCCAGAAATGCCTGTGTAAAGCATCTCCATATTTTCCGTCATTTTCGCAAGTGTAGCAATGCGAACGGCAAAAACACACTGAATCTGAGGTTTTCAGTTACGATTTGGGCCACTTTCATTTGTATTACTGAAATCTGATACATATCCGATACATAGCAATGTAAATCTGTCCGAAGAGCCAGATCAGAATTAATTTCCTTTCAGTCAAAGGGGGGCACTGTTGCAGCATCAATGGAAAAAAACATTGGATTTGGTGAGATGGTACCATTTGCTTTGTGAACGTAGCCTTATAGGCAGCTCAAAGTGTGAATTTCACTGTAGGGGATTTGTCTGTATGGGGAGCTCAGGAGCAAGAAATGTAAATTTAAGCATAATGCTGCTTTAAAACTGTCAAGGACCCAATAAAGCATAGTGACACACTGAGTGTTTCTGGACCATTTATGATGTACCTTTGTTGACTTTTGTAGAAACACAGCTCATTTCAGTATATTTTTAAAATGTGCTTTTAAGCTTTTAAAAAGATTTAAATTGCCTCTTATCCATTTGCTTTTCATCTTGAAAAAGCTGAATAAGAAACTGGAAAATAAGAAGCTAACTTGACCAGAAAACAACATGTACTACTCTGTTTCTAGATACATCTTTTTACCTTCTGGTACTTCAAATTCAAATACACTTTAAGCACACTCCTAAAAACAAAGGTGGCACAAAGGGTGGAACAAAAAGTGGTTCCTCTTATAGCATTACTTAAAGAACCCTTTGTAGCACCTTTATTGTAAAGTGTGCAGTTGGATTTAAGAGTTTAAAGAGTTGGAGGGTGAGGAACATAAGGCAGAGCTTGGGATTGGTTGATTGGACTATAACTGAATAAATCACATGTTCAGGAATTATCCATTAAAAAGGGTTGAGACCAGTCAGCGTGGGCCAAAGCCACCACACTGGTCATAAGCTTTCAGCACTTTTTAGTAGTTAGTAGTAGCAAAACTACAGGAGCAAACTTGGGACACTGAGAGGCAGTTTACACAATTAACACTCAATTTAGGTAATCATACATTTTGAAGATTGTAATCACAAACCACATTTGGAGTTGTGCAGAGATACAGCTTGAGATGCAACATGTGTGTTCTGTTATGTAAGCAACACACTACTCCACAGATGAAGTTGGATATCTAACGTTGTATGTGAAAGGAGGTCAGAATAACAGAAGTAAAACCATGCACAGTTCTCCCCCACCCACCATTAAAGACCTCACAGCATCTATAAGACAAAGCCTTCCCCTCTGTCCATGCAAACGATTCACTCCCTGTTGTAAATAGAGATTATTATAAACAGAGTATGTGTTGATGTGTTTTTATGTAAAATCAGACTCCATCTGGTCACAATTGGGATGTTTTCTAATAAAAAAAAGTAGATGAAATACCCTCAAAGTAAATGCAGATATAATCCGAACATAAAACAGCAGGTAATGTAAGGATGTAAAACAGCTCAAAGATCTTGTCTAACTGAATTTGGGGTGAGAGCAACATCAGAATTTTCTTTAAGCACAGAGCACAGATCAAATCTCTGTCCTGGAGCCCCCTGCTCTGGCCTCTGCAGGGGCAGCTGGGTGTAACTGATAGACTTGCAGTCACCTCCTCCCCATATGGAAGAGTCTTCTGACACAGCTGTTCTTAGCTGCCATGTGTTCAGTGTCGGACTGCATGGAGGACGACAGCTGACACACACCACACCCAACTCTTCCATTGTCTCAGAGTTATGGTCTAGACCCGGAATTACAGCTATGTATCAGGCAACACTTGAGTTTTCTCAGCTGTTAAAAGATATTCCACAGTTGAGATTACCAGGTTTTGTGTAAAAGGCCTTTACATGTGGATGAAGCAGGAAATATATTTTCCATTTTTTTCCAGCTTTAGGAAATAATCAAATGTTAATGTAAAACTTGGGGTTAAGATGGGGTTTGGGTTGTGCCCATCTTTACACTCCCGTCAGTGATGTGGAAGTCTTAAGGATATGTCATAAATAGCATTTAGTAAGGGACATAACTCATGTATTATTATGATGTATGTATTATTACCATATTACTTTGCAGCTGTTGTTTTTTTAGGTGTATTGCCACCATATCATCTCTGTCCAATGAAAAACACATATCTCCAAAATGATGACTTTACAGGAGAAGGCAAAAGTGTTCTTGAACGCTGAATGGAAGGTAATGTTTATTCCAAGTAAAACAGACAGAGATACATGGTTTTCACTGGACAGCAGCGACACACTGTCTGACTCCAGGCTTTTCATTTCAATGTATTTCTTTATGTACAAACATGCACATTTCCAGGGGAGTAAGAAAATATTGACACATCAAATTATTATAATAGTAGGTTTCGCAATATTGTATAAATTCTCAAAATCTCTAGTATTGATTTTTAATTAATAGTTTACATGAATGATTGGTGGCAGACAGGGGTTCATTTTGTGTTTGAACCCCCAATCACTAGATAGCAGTTTTGTACCACAGTTCCCAGATTGCTTAAACTGGTCATTTGGTCCTTCTCTCAGATTTCACGCTTTTCATACTGAGTTTTCCTAACACTGATTTTTGAAAAATCCCAGTATATCCCCTTGCTTCTCAGTATATTACAGTATCTCAGTATATTGCAGTATATTGAATAGTAACCCCTGTATTGAGATGCGTATTCCTTCCTTAAAATATGAAGGGACTGTACCTTTACACTACACAATTGTTGAATGTTTGAGGGTACATTAGCACTGTTTTATTTGGACCTATTTTTACAGTACAGTTAGTATTTTTCTGACAGTGTATATGGCATCATCTTTTTTTTACTGTCCTCATTTTTTTAAATGCCTCCCTCAGGTTATTCCTCTCCTTTATTACATAATCATGTTGCATTTTCCACAGTTAACACGGTACAGTATAGCTCTCTGCAGAGCACAGTCAGCAAATTCACTTACTAAAACGCAGCACTCTTTTTTTTTTTTTTAGGGTCATGAATATTTGATGCCGTCAGGGTGGGGTGGAGATACGGATAGGCCCAAGGGTTTTCTAATGGGAAACCCCCTCCCCAGCCCGCACAGACACATTTACACACGCGTGCTGGCTCGTCTCACTGCCCTTCACCAACAGACTGCAGCTCTAGCATCCGGCACACCCTGAACCTGGTAAGACTGCGTTTTTCTGCTCTGGGGGAGAATGTAAGTCTTCTGCTTTTACATTAAATTGCCTTCAGGAATGATGTTTAAGTCAGCAGTGAGGAGAGGGAATAGAGTGGAAGGATGGAGACTGCTCGATGACAGATGTGCAGAGAGAGAACAAAGGAAGAATCAGTGCAGGAGTGGAAGGGCGTGCAGCAGTGTATCCACCCCAGAGCCGGTGTAAAACTGGCTGACTCATGGTCGAACACATGCTTGGTGTATCTCACCATGTATAACAAAGATCTGATATCTAAAATCTTTCCTTTATTTATTCATTTATTCTGTAGTTTTGTGTGGTCATGGTTCTCAGTGAGCACCATTAGAATGGATTCTTGTCAACCTGTAACCACAGCATTTCCTGCTTTAGTTTTTATCCCAGTTTATGTTCTTAAACTGAATCACTTAACCAGAAGGGGTGAATGGAAAATGTATTTTTTGATACTACCATGCCCTAACCTCATAATTCATTTTTTATTGTTTTAAAACTGCAGCTTTTACATTACCTTTTTTATATTGTGTGAACATTTCTTAATCAATGGACCAAAAAAAATACCTGAAATTACATTGATGTATATTAAAATGTATATTATTATATTATATAACATTTTCATGTGAGAAAATAGCCATAATTAAAATCCACTCATTTCTGTCCTCTCTTTTCAACCTTGCTTTTGCTATTGTGTCTTTAAGACTGTTATACCCTTAAACAAAGGGGGGTCTTCCAGGGTGCTTTATTAAAGAAAATGGTTTCATGTAGATCTGTGACAAAGAAACCATATGAATGCTTAAATGCATTGCAATGTTCTAGTTTTTTTTTTAATGTAATGGTTTTTTATAGAGTTATAAGTAAATAGTTAAATTAAGAACCAAAAAAGGGTCCCACTACTGTTATAGGACTCCTTTTTCAGCCGTATAAGGAATTATGCATGAGAGAGTATGTATGGAACCAACCAGCAATTCAGTCTAAATTCAGGACTAAAACACTCCTTATCTCAAATTCATAGGATAAAAATCCTTTTATCACAAATACAGGGAATTTAAAACAGGTTGCTTTGATACTATGACAGCACTGATATGTAAGAATTAGTGTATATTGTATTGTGTATTGTGAATTATCTACTCCAGAGGTCTTCTCTTGGACCACCGCCTACCCAAATCTAACACACATTATTCCACTTATCAAGATCTTCTGTAGGTGGTAGGTAGGATGAATCAGGTGGGATTGGAACTATAGTCTGCAGGAGGATAGATCTCTGGGAGCAGACTTGGTGAACACTCATCTATATTGTGTATTAATCTATATTGTGTAGTTCATGCGTTATATTTCCTGTATATTTAGATCCAACGCTGCCATGGCCGACAAACCCAACATGATGGAAATCACAAGTTTTGACAAAACAAAACTGAAGAAGACGGAAACGCGGGAGAAGAACCCTTTGCCAACCAAGGAGGGTGAGTGTTAATGTCTGATACATCTGGGAACACATCACAGTTCTGTTTCAGTGTCTCTTCCTCCATCTGGCTTTTCTGTATGACAAGACATATTTATATTTACCATATTTACCATATGTGTTGGACACAGATGGAATTTGGCCCCCCCGCCTTTAACCCACCCAAGCAATGAACACACACATACACCACTAGCAATCAAATACGCACAGCGACAGTGAGCACACATGCCCGGTGGCTGTCTGTGTCTGGTGACCACATGATGAAGCTATGGATTTTACTAAGTAAACTTGCAAATAGTCATTTTGTCAGAGCGTTGGAATATGGCTGAATAATCTCCGGTAAAATTTACCATGTAGTTGCAAGTATGAAAGGACAAGCTAATTACTGGCATTTAACAGTGACTACAGCGAAAAAAGGTGTGTCGCTGATAGAGATAAAGATACACATGTAAAGCCATTAAACACAAACCCTGTTGTTTCTGCTTCCCCCATGGTGCCACTCAAAAATAATCAGCTCTGCACTAACACTACACAAATTGAAAGTGGGGCGTGCACATCTGTGGCCCACTTCAGATGCAATCAGTGTGAAATCAGCTTACTCCAGCTGCCTCCTTCTGCTGTTTCCTCATGCTAATGCAGCTCAGTACAGAGGCCCATTTGCTGAAGTTTACTCCCCCCTCAATCCCAGCGTGGAATAAAATTGAATGGATTTGGTTCTATTTACTCCAGACTCGGTGTGTCAGAACATGTTACATCTTGATGAAATCACATTTGTTTCTGCAGCTATCGAGCAGGAGAGACGAGAGTCCAAGGCATGAGGCAGGAGGACAGAATGGTGAACAAGTAGTCTAGCAATGTCTAACGGAGGAAGGAAGAAAAAAGAAAAGGAAGACAACACAACCTGCCTCAGTGAATACTACGCTTTACAGCAGCTATGAGGACCGGATGATGCCAAATCTTCTTTTTTCATGATGCACTGGTTTCTTTTTTATGTATTTTAATTCATGTATGAGTTGATATGGGAAGTATTAAAGTGTAAAAGATGTGAAGTCCGGGCTGATTATTTTGATGTTTTTTTTATTTTTGCTTTTACTATTCTGTTTGCAACAGCAGTTGGTAACACCAGAGGGCAGCTAGTTACATTCAGGCAGGTTCATGTACTTAAGCAACATTTAACTTGACAGCGAGCCTAATATATTGGTGCGTTTGTGAGGACAGGAATCTACTTTTTACCTACACTCTTAAAAATAAGTCTTCTACAAAGGGCTTCGCTCAAAGTAGCCACTCAAAGTTTGTGGTTGCATTTGAATTATTAACATTTATTTATTAAATTATTAAATGTATTAAAATATACAGCCAAATTCACATTAGAGCAAATGTAACTACCCATGTACTACAGATTAGTCCCCAGAACCACACACAACCGAACAAAGAAATGTAGTTCTTAAAGCAGCATTATATGAGAATTGGTATTTCTTGCTCTTGGGCTCCCCCTACAGTCAGGAAGTATAACTCTCTCCTCAAGAAAGTCACATGTACATCCATTTCTGGACAAGCCGAGAGATGCCGAACCCTCACTGAAAGTGAAAGAAGCATGCCGGCTGAGGCGGTAGAGTAATATTACAGAATTTTACACAATATGACACAAATAAGGGTTATGTAGTGTTACGGACTTCTCGTGAGCCTTGTCCTGCTCGCTTCACCAAAGTTACACACGCAGTAACTGACATGCTGAGCCTGAAGTAGCAACAACAGAGGCACTATTCTCCCTTCTCAAGTCAGTGGGAATTCACAATAATCATTTTAAAGCTGTTAGTTTTTAGATAAAATGCTACATAGTGCTGCTTTAAAACACTTCCCTTTTACTTTTAAATACTTGAGTGATGCTTGTGTGAACGAGAATGCTGATACTTTCTGACTTTCATTCAAGTATGTTTGGATTCGGTTGGTCCAGCAGCTGGGCTGAGTATTAGTATTTGGTTTTAGACCAAAATGATCCCATAACAGAATTAAATGATTTTTTAAAGCTACTTATACTTATCTTAAATCTTTATCTCACTGAAGAAGCTATACCTTTAATTCAGCATGGCCATTACTACGCTGCAATACCCCTCATGGCCACTAGATGGAAGCATCTTGGCGGTTTAGTGATCAGAAGCAGTTTCACTGCATATTGGTCTCTAGACAAGTGGTTACCCACTCTCCCTGATTCTGGAGGTCTGTCTTCCAGCCTAGAAGCCTATTGATTTATGTATTATGTTTTATCTACAAGAACTACTAAGCAGGGAAGAAATGGGAATGATGAAAGCATTATTAAATTCTTTGAGGTTAAAGCATTGATTCCGCAACCATATAAACAACCAAACCATATGTGAATATATATATAGATAGATAGATAGATAGATATAGATATAGACATATATAGACTGCATGTACTGATAGGGTGTGTGTGTGTGTGTGTGTGTGTGTGTAGAGGGGTAGTGAAATGTGATGCTAGGAGTTGCAGCATTCTTGCACGTGACTCAGCTACATGTCTCTTTTGAGGGAGCACAGGAAATGCACACACGTGTATACACACACAGCGCAACAGGGGGTAATAAGCAGAAGTGGAAAGAAACTACACACTCTGAAACACCAGTATCTTTTAGAAACACCAGTATTTTACCCCTTTATCCATCCAATAAGTCACAGTAATCTCCTTTATTCAACAGGGTGTAGTGTATGGGCACTGTTGAGTACGTCGGCCATGACGGACGTTAGCTACAGTAAAATCAACACTTACCGGACACGAAGACCCTGAGGCGTTTACTGCAGCTTACCGCAGCTTACCGCAGTCGTGGAGCAAGAATTTAACGTGTGGGCTGGTCAGTTCTTACTTGTTTCTGCTTCTGGTGAACACCAGTGAGCACTGAGGCAGGGTGGTAACCCAGTCTGAATTCAACTACTGAACCTTTGTGGGAGCTACTGTTTACAACCAGAGTCAAAAAAGGCCCCATTATGGAAACTGAAGCTCTTCTCTGGTTAAGTTTAATATCTGAAAGTTTGTTGTTCACACTCCAGTTAATATCAGGAAAACTAGCTGCAAACTGCCTGTCTGTTTTTAGCTGTTTTGGGATGAACCCCAGAAAATCTGCTATTCAGCGCACAGCAGTTTAGCTGTGCCCCATGTACACTGAAGTTAGGCACAATCCAGAGCAGCCAGTTTATAAAACACCCCTGAAAGGGCTGTAGAACTGTAGTTTTAAGCTCTACATTAAAAAAAAAACAGCTATTTTTATTGTTATTGTGACGTACATATAATCATTGATTTTACCAAATAAGCCTTTAAACCTGTGTGAGGGTTGGGTGTGAGAAAGGGGGGCGGGGGGGGGGGGGGGTGTTGGAAGAATAGTGTTTTGTTTTGGTGCATCAAATACATACTGAAATTAACCATTAAAATGTTAAACGCAAACTTCATGGATAATGTGAGGATTGACTGTCAAAAGCACCAGGATTGAATATACTCACACTTAGGCACCATTCTGCCAATGCGTCCCTAAAATTCCTCCCCAGGGGATACGATGCGACTGTAAAAGAAACATCACCTAGGCCTCATTTGAACTGCAAACAAAGCATGAAACACATTAGACACATTAGCGGCACTTTTCAGAAACTTGTTAGGGGCCAAAAAGTGTGAGATAAGATTAACCGCAGCAACAGGTGCTCCTTCTCCAAACACTTATCAGTCTAGCACAGCAGAAACTGTGCAGCTGCCTTCACATTTACGTCACCCTACAGGGAAAACATGCTTAAACCGGACTAGATTCAGAATTCAGAGAAACATCAAGGGTTTCATAAACATCAAGTGAAAGTGTCTGTAGGCCTACAGTGTGACAGCAGGATCAACATGAAGTCTGTCATAAATAGGGAGGGGGGGCATGTATGGGTAGACAGGACAGACAGGTATTCATTTTAAAGGAACTGTGAATTGTTACTGAAGTTAAACCAATCAGCTATAACATTAGCACCACTGACAGGTGAACTGAAAAAAATATCTTCATATACAGCAGCAACTGTCAAGGGGTGGGATATATATTATGCAGCATGTGAACAGTCATATAGGCAAGCATACTTGGCAGCCATATTGACAAGGTCCAAACTGTGATGGTTAGAGCAGCTCTAAAACATTGTTCTTTGTTTTCTTTTCTGGTAGGCAGTGGTCAGTACCTACCAAAACTGGACCAAAAAAAGGAAAAGAACAACCGGGGAACCAGCAACAGGGTTATGGGCACCCAAGACGTATTGATGTGATCAATGGAAGCCCCACCTCAGCACTTATAGGACTGCTGCTAGCGTCTTTATGCCAGATACCACAGGACACCTTCAGAGGTCTTGTGGAGTCTCGAATGCCTCGAATGGTCAGATCTATTGTGGCGAGACAAGGGGGACCTACTCAGAATTAAGCAGGTGGTACTAATGTTATGGCTGATCAGTGTCTTGAGGAAAGTAAAATGTGAATTGGAAACGTTTGGAGTTTCTGCAGTTTATTTGAGAAATGCAGTCACTGCTTGTTCAGTTCCAACACACACAAAACAGCACACAGACCAGATCATGTGGGACACACACTGGCCTTGTGGCGTTCCAGCGTTTCTCTGTAGCCGACACACTGTTCTCAGAACGGGACAGGATATTGTGGACGTGCACACAGTGCCTTTTTCTCTCTCTGTCACTTCTTTCACTCCAATCTTCTCAATGCAGAAGAAA
Source organism: Salminus brasiliensis (assembly GCF_030463535.1). Classification (NCBI taxonomy): domain Eukaryota; kingdom Metazoa; phylum Chordata; class Actinopteri; order Characiformes; family Bryconidae; genus Salminus; species Salminus brasiliensis. The sequence continues at coordinate 20,983,189 of NC_132895.1, forward strand.
TGAAAACAGCCTGCACTTCTCATAAAAGGTTCCTAAAGGGGGACTAGGAGCAATTCTGAAGAAGAAACCCGATCGGTTCCGTGAAGAACCTTTCAGTGGGTTTAAAGAACTGTTTTTGTGAATGAGCTGTGCAAATGTCTGAAGAACCTTTTGAAGTTCATGTATACACAATATGTCCAAATGTTTCTGGACTTTCAGTTGCAATCATTGCTGATACAGATGTACAAATGCACAAGAAGTACTGCCAATAGAATAGGACTCTTTGGAGCAGAAAAACATGAACCTATTGGTATCATACTGCCTAATGCTGGGCTTGGGCTAGAGGGGTATAAAGCCCCAAACATTGAGCTGTGGCACAGTGAAACTGTGTTCTCTGGGGTGATGGATGGTGCTCCATCCAATATTTCTGGGATGCTCCAATATCTATCAGAAAGTCTTTCCTGGACAGTAGAGATGGTTACACCAACAAAAGCAGAGTTGAACCCACAGAGATAGAGCAAAAGTTGGAGCATCTGGGGGCAAAATTAGTCTTTTGACACAGTTTTAAGGCAGTCCAGTCCAACCCAACTCAAAACACAGGGCTAGCGGAAAAATAGGCCTTGACTAGTTTGAGACCATTGCTTGAAATGTTTGTTAGAAAACCAAAAAACTCCATAGAATTCTTTTAGCATTTAAGCAAAAACTAATAATTGAAAGAATGATCAAAAACGGGTAGCGAACCTGTAGCATATGTAGTGGCATATAGGTGTCTGTGGTGTCTGAGGACACAGAAAACCTGTTTTGCATGTGCAGCGTGACTCCAGTATTTATTGACCTTTCATGGAGGGACAAGGACACATTGTCTTGTGCTCAAAAATGATTCTGGAAGCCAGTTAAAAACTAGGTGAGAAGGCATACATGGCTCAGTCAACAGCGCCTAAAACAAAACAAACACACCAGCTCTCAACTCCATGAACCCACAAGTGACATCACGTTCCAAAAGCCTCAGCCAGACACCGTAGAGCACTGCAGATGGAGATGCCATTAATAGAGCTGTCGTGATGTCATGCACTCCATGTTAAGACAGCAGAAATCAGCTCGGTCCGCATACAGTAGGTTACACACTCTTCAGCAGAAGCCCAGATTCTGTACAGATCCGGTTAAAGAGAGTTTTATTAAGGTCACATCTAACATGTAATGCTGTTAGCCAGCTGTCAGCCACTGTACCGCTCCCTTCAGGCTACCTCAGACAGAACACACATTTGTTCTGGGCTGTTTTGTGAATGCATAGCGTAGGTCATGGGGAAGGCAGTGTAGTCTCAGCCATGCTGTAGATCTTAAGTGGATCACATGAGAAATACTCACAGCATATTCTTTGCCAAAGGTCAAGAGACGCTGTGCTTAAAAATAAACATTTCAAAAATGGCTTTTGTATGAAGGATTTGTGGTGGGGGGTTTTTCTATCCTAAAGCACCCTATCAGGAGAACTGAATTTTCCTTGTTTTCAGTTTGAAATAATATTTTTATGTCTCGGTGTCATCATGCAAATGATTTTATTGTTTTGGCATAATTTAAATCTGGTAGTTCTTTACATTGTGTCAGAATTTAACAATAAATTGCCCAATAGAAATGCTTCAAATTGACCTGGAATACAATCTTTTTACACTCACTTCCATTGAAAGTTAAGATGCTTTTTGCTAGTATGGACCTCATCCAAGGAGAGGAAACGGAGGGGTGAACTCAGTAGTTTTTTAGCTGGACTTCAGGGCAGCCTGTGGACAACTTGTGACGCTTGCACTCGTAGCTTAGGTGAGTGATGAAACAGAAGGAAGGCGATGGGTATATATGTCTTTTGCAGAGTTCGGGTAAATTAAGGCCTGCTCCATCTCCCAAAGCTTTATTTTATAACACCACTCCCATATATATATATATATATATATATATATATATATATATACACACACATGCTCGCATTGTATGTGGTAGTGTGATATGGGGTGGAGGATTTCTGTGGTTTGGATCTGGTGGGTCTGTGTGCTTGTGTTTGTGATTCTAGCACTTATTATAATAGTAGCTTAATAAGGGGTCTCCAGGCTAGGTTTGGGGAAGTCTTTTGGTCTAATTTGTAATGGATTCTAACCATTTTTTCATTGAGATAAACACAGTGGAGCTGTGTTCTCAAGAATGATGGATGGATGGGGGGCCCAGCATTCAATACTCATCCAACTCTCTTGTCACTAGATGCAATCACTCACAGCAATGCAGCACTTTTTAATCCATGGGTCAGGAGCAAGCCTCATTATCATATCTACTGTATTCTCTTTTCTTTTCCACTAGCGCAGAGCTTAGATCATATTCCAGACCAGAGAGGGGAATCATTCAGGTTGACCACACTTTCGAACGTTCAATTTAGCACAGCGTCAGCCCACGCAGCAAGCTTAGTCATATGTGCAAGAAGCATATGGAGTGTCTTCTGCACATGGTACATCCATACCACTAGAATCATGTCAAAAATAATCTTTTTTGTCTGTTGTGACTGGTTATTTCCCATTAACACACCAGTGACAATAATGTTAACAGTAGTTGTGATCAGAGTACCGCGCATCCTGCTGACTCCAGCTCAGTTTTTTAAAAGCTTTTTATTATTAAGATCATATAGCTCTAGCATTTTATTATTGCTGACAACATAGATCAGAACAAGCAAACAAAATATTACTGAACTTAATTAAATTAACTAAAGATTAGAGCTGAATGGATCGCATCTCTAAACAGAACATTTTATATACTTTTATATAATGAATCAATACGTTAATTATATTTAATAATAAATGTCTTTATTTTAAACAGTTTATTGCAGAGTGAAATAGCGGTTTGCTAAGTAAAGTATGTTTTGACATGTTAATGTATCATTTCTCTTTAAAAAATAACTGCTGGGTTGCCAGACAAACCGTCTACAACCAGGGCTGGGTATGAAAAAGAGAGGTTGGAAAAGGTCCTAAAGCTGTACAAATGTTGCCCAGTGAACATTAAGGAAAAATATAGGATATGGACCCTTCAATCTCCACGGAACCACCAGCAGTTCTAGACTTTAAGTCCTCACTCCAATACTCTTACAACAACCAACCAGTTTGCATGTAGTTAGTACAGACTAAAGTTCAACTGTAATTGTAATAAAAAAATGCAAGTAATCCAGTACAGGCTTTATTTCCAAACAAGCTGGAGCACGTCTTATTCCATGTGCGTTATCATCTGATTCTCAGTCCAAACAGCTGACCATGTGAGGTTATACACCATTTATAAAAAAATAAATAAAAAAACATAAAAAATAAAAAAACTTTTGGGCTCCTATATGTGAACCAGTGTTCATCCTTAATGATAACTTTAAAAGCTGCTCAACTCCTTGGTTTTAAAGAGTAAATGTAGAAACAAGAACAGATACTAGTCAAGGTAATTCAATTTTCTGCTTTATTGAAAATTGTGTCATTCTGTACCATGTAACTGAACAGTAGTCATTACAAAATATTTGCAACAGCTCAGCACAAGATACAGACTTCCATGACCATAAAAGGCCATTGTCATCCCACTGATGAACCAGTACAAAAAAGCTGCATTGGAAAAATGCATGTAATTACATTTCTGTTGTATGTAAAGTAGTAAAGAGGGCACAGAATCAGAGCCTCACAATAACAGAGGTTAGTCACTCATTAAATCCCAAATTTCCACCAAACTCAAAATGCATCACCTCACCTCAGAGGTTAACCATCTCGGAGTATTTCATTATTCAATATGAAGAAGAAAAGAAAAAAAAAAAAAAAAGACATGGAGGCACTGCAAAGAAAGGAACCCATGGTTCCTCTAATCAGGAGCGCTGACAGAAAGGGCTGCAACAGGTGATTTCTCCATAGGAGCTTCATCAAAGGTTCAGATGTCAATCACAAACTGGCTGTCTTCAACTGCAGAGGGAGAGAGAGGGGGTGAGTGAGTTTACAGACTGAGAGTGTGACCTCTACGTCTCAGTCATGCCCCACACGTGGTGTAATGTACACAGCAAGGCTTACCCACCCCGATACAAAAAGCCACATGTCAACAGAGATCTCTCACATTTTTGCTTGCTTTTCTCATGAAACAGTGGCTCAGTCTCCTTGAAATGCACTACTGTTGAAAGGTTTGGAGTGTTTTTTTATTCCACCATTAACCATAAATGGTTTTACAGACCATGTAAAGTTACACGAGTCACGAGTGCTAAGGTACATGAGTTGCCAACACTCTGCTGACTCAATAACTGCAGAGTTCCAAACCTCCTCTGGTGTTAATATTAGCACAACAACTGGAGCTTCATTGCTTGGGTTTCCTTAATTTACCAAGCATATTGCTCAGGGTTGGATGGAATGGTGTAAAGCCCATCGCCACTGCACTGGAGCAGTGCAAACGTGTTCTGGGGAGTGACGAATTACGCTTCTCTATCTGGCAGTCTGATGGACAAGTCTTGCGAGTTTGGTGAAGGTCAGGAGAACGTTACCTGCCTGACAGCATTGTGCCAACTGTAAAGTTTGGTGGAGGAGGGATAATGCTATGGGGTTGTTTTTTATGCCCCTTATTCCAGTGAAGAAAAATCTTAATGCTTTGGCAAAACAAGACAAGGGAATGCCCTTTTTTGTTTCAGCATGACTAAGCCTGAGTGCAAGGTCCATAAAGGCATAAAGGCATGATTGGGCGAGTCTGGTGCGGAAGAACCTGACTGGCCCGCACAGAGCCCTGACCTTAACCTCATCAAACACCTCCGGGAGAGCAGGAGGGGAGCAGGCCAGGCCTTCCCTTCCACTCACTCTTAAATGTTCACGCTGAACACTCTTACTAGTTAAAATGATCTTAATGGGGATTGCCACTGATTTTTTACACTGAACTTTTTCCATCATTGATTTCCACATATTCGAACAATGTGAATGTGAAACAGTCACTAAGAGTGGTTGGATGTGTGATTATTCACAAAAACATAGTTGTGAGCAGCAAATTTCCTGAATATTATTATATTATATTATATTATATTATATATATATATATATATATATATATATATATATATATATATATATATATATAGATAGATAGATAGATATTATATTTCCTGAAAACACTGATTCCAAACCTTTGACCAGCAGCGTATACTCAACATTATTCCACCTCAGATCTGACAGCCAAAGTTTCAGCTGTTTCTTTATTAGTTTTACATGCAGAAACGTGCTCCTCAAGTTTTGCTAAACAAAGGGGCGCACGTGCAGTTAAGCCCGAAAATACCTCGAGCCAGGACATGTGCGAGAGACATCAGGTGCAGAACGACAGAGAGAGAGCGAGATAAAGAAAGAGATATATAGAGAGAAGAGCATAAGAGTCTCACCAGGGAGGTCCTTGCAGTCCTCCTCGTGCTCTGGCAGTTTGCCCAGTGTATGGGCAGAGGGCATGGTGACCCCTGGAATGTGAGGGAGACAGCATGGTGGGGTCCGTGCGATTGGGGAATTCCGGCATTCCAGGAGAAACTTCCTGTCATAGATAATTCTGGTTCCTGCAATAAAAAAAAAATAAATAAAAAAAAGGTGAGATGTTTACATCATGTGGAGTAAAATGGTCTCCATGTGAAGCAAGATAAAGCCAAAAAGAATGGCTGGCAAGAGTTCTCACAGTACACTGGCTGCGATTTACTTTTCTCTATCTATCATGTGCTTTTCCTCAAGGCCTGGACAGTGTTCAGATGAAGGATATAGGAAAACATGTTATGCAACACAAGCAGCAGCAGCAGCAGCAGTACGGCTGGTGTGGTATGGCCCAACCCAGAGGGGTGGAGAGCAAGAGAGGGGAGCTGATTGGGGTGCTGTGTGTGGAGAAAAGTACAGTTAAGGACAAGGTGGCCCTGTTTACGTGAACTGTGTTAACCCAAGAACACTCCACACTATAGAAGGGGGGGGGGGGGGGGGGGGGGGGGTAACAACATGAGGTTGACGGCACCGCCAAGGACAGATTTATCACTTATCACTTATGCACACTTATCTAAAATCAGTTCACTGCAGTTAATGCTCGTATTAGCAAAGATGATGAAGATAAAACCTAAAAATGGGCTGCAAATCAGTGATCTCGCTTTTAACACAGTTCAGTGGTGTTTGGCCAGTGCTCCTACGGCCACACAGGGACCGAAACACAATGGCGTGACTTTGAAAATGTAAACAAACATGTGGCACCTTGCCAACTGATGCTGCAACTCTGAGCTTCACCTCTGTGTAGCTCACTGTAGAGGACTGCCGACATGTCTCCAGAGCTTCGAATGGTCTTCAGCATACTGACCCCAGAAAATTAGGGCCGTTCTCCATTTCATTTTTACTCAGGTCAGACCTGGAGACCCCATCCTTTGTGCACACCCAGCATGGGGTCCCAAAGACTGGACTGAACACCCCTGAGTTAAGCCACAGGTCAGACTTAACAACAGTTCTTGTGGTTAATATCCTCATGACCATCATAATGTGGCCGGAGCCCTAGATCAGCATGTTTGCTCCAAGAGGCTGGGAAGATTTTAGCAGAGCAATGTGAGGGCATTCAGAGTAGAGCATAGATCTGGCTGTGAAGATACACACAACACAAGCGTGGAGACCTACCTCCAGGAGTGGTGGAGAAGAGGGTTCCTCCAGGGGTCTGGCTGTAGGAGTCGGGAAGAGGAGACCAGCTTTTAGCGTCTACAGCTCGGCTAGGAATGGGGCAGCCTGAGGACGCTTCACAGACACTCGACATGGTTTCCGTTCCTAACGAACAGTCAACTTCAAGAAGCTACCGTGAGTTCACGGACGCCTAGGAGGGGTTTCGAGCCTCAGATCTCCACGCCAGGTTCTGCCTCGGGTCTCGGGTCTCGGGTCTCGGGTCTCTTGCCTGGGTCCCTCTGTGCTCCACGGATTAAAGCCCGCAGTCGAGCGAGCGAGCGAGCCGCGCGCTTTTGGAGCCTCTGCGGGGGCGGGGCATGGAGGGGCGCTGACGTAACAGCAGCGAAAGGGAGACGGTCCCCGCTGCAGAACCTGTGAGATCAGGGGAGGGGTAAAGGGAGCAGGGCTGGACTGGTCGACTAAGTTGACAAAGGCTACGGCAACTACGTGCAATCGTGATGAGGTAGAACCTCCTTAAAACACACATGATCATTTTAACAGTGGACTACACACTAGACACTACAGTGTTTGGGTAAAATCACTTGTAATCGAGGTTTATTTAAGGAGCAAGATATCTAGATGGAGCTGCATGGTGGCAGAGTGCAGCTTCTGCGATTTTTAAGGTGGAACAGAAAATCGGAATAATCCAGAGCCCTGTAGAGAGTAGAAAAAGACACTTAAATCGTTCCCACAGTTAAATAAATTGTTCCCTCAGACTAATCACTCACTGATTTAATGCAAATTTATGTAGCATTTTTACCTTAAAATAACCTCAAAATCATGATGCGCCACTTAGCTTAGATCATCGTCACTCTGGGCTCGGCCCACTACCAACTGTGTATATTACTACATAATTCTGGAGAAGCTGGCACGACAAAGCTCGCCAGAGCCGCGTAATTCTGCATTACTAATACTGTACTAATACTCGGCCCGCATGCTATATACATCCACAGTAGCAGGGCTGTTTCTCTCAAATGTCCAGAAATGCATGTAAGCGTGTCCTCTTCAAGGGCTGGCTTATACTGTAGTGCACTTCCAGACTGTAGGGGGAGCCCAGAAGCAAGACAAACCAATTCTTGCACAAGCCGCTTTACTAAAAGTTCCCAGAAGGGAGGGCTTAGTTACTTTTAAATTGAAGGAAGGTTTGAAGTCTTTAAAATCTTTTTCTGCCTTGATACTTACAGGCTCTAGAGAATAAGAAGCGCCTTTAGCTTCAACTAAAAGACGTTAGTTAAGATTGTTGTTAAAGGCTTAGTTATTAGCAAGTATAAAACTTTGAGCTCAAATGGCAGAGGAAAAGAGAAAGGAGATGGGAGGTTGGTGTCAATGTTTATGCCATTTTAACTTATTAATAAATAACATATACCTCATCTATGAATAACTATAACATTTTGATATAAAGGAATGCAGAAGGTACGTTTTAATGCTTAGGACAAAATAGCTTCCAGAAATTCATCTCTGCATTGCAAATGTAAAACAGTGCAACACTTTCAACACTGTCTTCAAATGATAGATTTTCCATATAATATAAAAAACACGCCACAAGACCTATTCAACTGATTCAATGCCTTCAAGCACTAGACTGCAGCCGCAGCATTTCTGCAAATTACATTTAACAAACATTTACAATCAAATATTACCTTTCTAACAAAGATTACCCCCCCCCCCAGTCTTAAACTGTCCAGTTCTGGTGAGCCTGACCCCACTGTAGCGTCAGCTTTCTGTTCTTGGCCGACAGCAGAGGAACCTGTTGTATCCCATCCATCTCAAGTTTTGGCATGGAGTAATAGCCTTTCTGTCTCTCCAAACAGTCTAGCCATGCTCCGTTTACCTCTCGACGAATCACACCACACTCGGTTTGAAGTGAACCTTCCCTGAAGCTGCTGTCCATATCATGATCAACATATTTTATGCACTGCAGTGCTGCCACACCGCATTAGATAATTGCATGAACGTACAGGTAGTCCTAATAAATTGCTTGGTAAGGGATCAACTTAAAGAACGACATAAAAATGGGACTCAAGAGCATTAAACGAGAACTACTTGCGTTTTTTAAAGTAAAAGTTGAATGAATTTTTCAGTACTCTGAGATCAAATACTATGCAACACCTGTTATTTGAAGAAAAAACAAAAAAAAACACAAAAACAAAAAACCCAACTTCAGATCAAACGCATGTGAAAGTGCACCCCCTGTCTGCAGGAGTTAATGTAGTGATCTCATTTCAGCCTTGTGTGCAGCTGGACCATCTACAGCTTATTTAAACAGTCACCTCTGATAAAGATGAAGGCTACAGACGCTCACATGATTATTTTTCATCAATCATTGAGTCTCCAGCTTTGTTTAAAAAAAAAAAAAAAAAAAAAAAAAAAAAAAAAAAGGTATGACACCATGGGGATACATTTCCAACTTTTTATTGAATATTAAGGTAAATATTTCACATTAATACAGGCTACATAAAGTAGAGCCACTATACGACATGAAATTTACTCTCATTTTAACCCTTTTTCAGTATGTAAACAATTATACATGTATTTACCACTCTAAAAGGTCTGATTTCTCTCTTTATGTAATCATCTAGTTCTTGGCCGAGTATAAATAGCGCACTGTCCTATTGAGCCCTGCAGACCAAGAACACTTTATGTGGGGCTTAAATGTCAAAATGGCTATACTACTCAGAGAATGTATCCTGTTGAACAGGCAATCGTTTTGTTCTTAGACTGTGGTAAACACGTTAAAGCCCACACTGGATTCTTTCTTTTTAGTTAGGCACATCAAAGGTGTCCGTCTCTCAAATTTCATAACTTTAATTTTTTTTAAGGGGACACTCCTAGGTTAACATTTTGGTAATTATGTAATTATCTTGTTCTTTAACGTGTATTTCTTGTTACTGCTCCTATGCCTCTCAATCTCTAGGTGTGTTTAGTTGACATGATTCAGATGCACATTTCCCACGTGAGGGGCCCAAGTCCCAGGCCAGACCTGAAACAAAAAGGTTTTAACAGTCAGAAAAGGTGACAACTACAGAAACATTAAGATCAGTATTTTCCCCCAAGGCTGGTCTAGAATCTTGAGGTCAATATTGATCATTCAATGATAAAAAGTCAAAGTGATTGATCAAATGCATTTTTTTCTGTTTTTACTGGCTCTCAACAGGACAAGGTCACTCAGAACACTTACCTGCTGTGGGTCTGAATTCTCAGCCGAGTTGGGGACGACTTTCAAGATGGGGTTCCAGGCAGGGTCGGTGGTGTGAAGTCCATTGTACATGGGGCCTCCAGGACCCTCAGTCATCTGAGGGTGAGGAGGGATCATCGTGCCACCATACATCGACATCGGCAACCCCTGAGCACATTGAACAGACAGATCACAAGAAAATCAACTTAAAACTTAAACTAGCTGAAACTGTTTTTTAATCAAGAATCCCTCTAGCTGGGAGCTGATTTGATAGTCTGAAAACATGATTACATTAATTTAAACTAATATAATTCCTCGACATTCCATCAGTCTAGACTTTCCAAGCAGATTATGAAAGAATCTCCTCAGTGTATTCTTTGTGTTCTAACTGTCAGCTATAGCACTCAAACCTTGGGGAAATCCATGAAGTTAGTGGGCATGGGCTGGTGGAAGGTGTTGGAGGGAGCCACAATGCCGGTGTCATCTCGCTCCATAGCCTGGTGCTGGGAAAAGGCTGACTGCTCCTGCATTTGTTGGTGCATCATAGGCCCTCCCATCAGGGGCTGAGACCAGCCTGACATCGCCTCTGTGGAAAGGATGGGGAAAATAAATAAATAAACAAAAACATTTCAAACCCAAATACAAGCCATTATGCAGGTATAGGTTTTAGCACCACAGCTTAGACCAAAGTCTAGCTAAATATACCTACTAAAACAGGACAGAACTATATTTTCCTCCCATTTCCTTTGCTTGACTTACCAGAGGCACTGCCCACTCCGAATGACCAGATACCACCCTGTCCAACTGGTGGTGTGTAGCTGGTGGGCAGCATTGTGTGGTTGACGGATCCTGTCTGCCGGATGCGAGCCAGGCGTTCTGTGCCAATGGGCGGGGGCACTTTGCGGTCCTGCTGGCTTGAGCTGCTGGGCTTGGCTTGGATCAAGGCAGGGGTCACGGTAGACGTGCACAAAGGGGACGATGCTCCAGATGACACAGAGGGCACAGGAGACTCACCTAAATACATGGGGGGGAGGAGATGAATCGAACGCACTTATTCATATAAAAATAAATAAATAAATAAATAAATAAAAGGTTGCAGGTCATGTTTAAAAGGAGAGAACACTGAATAAAAAGTTACTTACTTATTCTCGTACAAGATGTAGAGGCGCTCCAAGGATGAGGGGAGAAGTGCTGGCGACTAAAGGAGGGCGTTCCGACAGGAGCTGGGCCCGGAAGGAACACAGGGCTGGCTGACATGCTTGGGGCAAAGCTGGTGAGCGCAGTTGAAGAGGAGATGGAATTGCCAGTGGGATCCATTGGGTGCATTCCTAATAAACCAAGATACTTAAGTTACATGGAAATCATTTTTTTTGTACATGAGCTCAAATCATAAATATTGTAGCTGGAATGCCCAAACATTATGTCTGCCTTTTCTTCAGTCTCTGATACTTACCAATGGGGCTAGAGACCATTCTCTGGGAGGTGCAGCGATACCCTGGTGCCTTGGAGCCATCAGGAGGAGCCATGGTGCTCTCCATCTGTCCCATACCTCCCATGTAAGCAGGTGGGGCACTGTAGGGCTGTTCTGGCGGAGTGCGTGTGGGAAGATGACATGCTCCCCACACCTGGTTGTTGCCCACCTGGTTGCTGTCAAAAATGCTGCTGAAATGATTGAAAAGAGCCGCAGGACCAAAATTTGGAGGCAACTGAGCCTTCCCACTGTGGAGGTGCATCTGAGAGCCGTTCATCACGCTCATTGTGGAGGACATCTGCAGGGAGGGGGGCGGCATGCTGGCAGCAGCCAAACTGGGTGGGGGAGGCTGCTGCTGCTGCTGTTTGATAGGCTCCTGTGTTGCGCCTGGGGGCACATACACAGACTGCGGATCTTGCAGAGGAGCTCCAGGAGCCATGGGGTAGTAGGGCCCCGGGGGCTGCATCCGGGGTGACACCCCGGGTGCTGCCGGCGTGGCGTAATGAGGTAAGGTGCTGCTGGTGTTGGTGAGGGTGCTGCTGCAGGTGGGTGGTGCAGGACGAGAGACTGGCAGAGTTTGGCCAGGTTGGGATGTGGAAGAGGAACTAGGCTCTGTGCTGGAGGTAAAGGGTAGGGGTAGCTGCTGTCTGCCTTCTGACTGCATTTGCAGCGCAGGCTGTGCCGAGGGAGACGCAGGGAAGTGCAAGGGGGCAGAAGGACTAGGGCCCTCACATGGGGCGCCCGAAACAGGAACTGCCAGGTCAGCTGGTTTCTCTTTAGCAGGTGTGCCAATGGCAGCAGGCTCTGGCTTGGGGGCTGGGGGATGCTGTGAAGGTGGGGCAATTGGGGCAGGCGGAGATGGAGGGGACGTAGAAGTAGTGGGGGCACAGCTGATGGGAACAGGTGGAGCCTGTGCAGCAGAAGTACTGCTGGCAGTGGTGGCGATGGCAGGTGCAGCCCCAGACTTGGGCTCAGTAGAGAAAAGCTGTTTCCTAACCGAGGTGGGTGTAGGGGTGTTTGAGGGAGCAGTGTTGGTGGGAGAGGCAGTAGAGCCAGGGGTGACAGCAGCAGTTGACGCTGGGGCAGGGTGCTCAGCGGTTGCCGGGGTAGAGTTAGAAGGACGCGGGGCAGCACTGCCGGTGTGTTTGGGTGAGCTATTAGCGCTGCCGGGGCTTACAGGACGCACAGGAAACGGGCCCCACGTGTTGGGCGAGGGAGAAAAGGTTCCACCAAACTGTGCCATGGGCAGACGGGGGTGACGGATCTGGTGCATGGTCTGAGCTGCTAGTATGGCCAGCTGGGGGTGCGTGTAGGCCAATGGAGGCAGAGAAACAAAGGGGGGTCTGACACCAGGTGCCATGTTTTTGCCCATTTTGCTTGCTTGCTGAGCGCTCGAGTTAGAGGAGGACTGGAAAGACACATTGGAGGAGGGCACAACTGACGGCAGGCCTTTTGAAGTGGCTGCAGTGGTGCTCGTGGCTCCTGTGGAGGTGGTGTAGGTGGAGCCAATTTTGGTGTTGGTGCCAGGCTGGCGAATGTGGTTGCGAGGAATCAGGTCCTCTAGCTCTTTGGCAGGGTCCTGGATCAGTGCATTGATCAGTTGGACAGCGTGCCGTGTTGACTCTGTGCCACCTCTGAAAAACAGTGGACAAAAAGTGTAAAAAAGTGTACACACTACTGAAGGTCACAAGTAAATGACAAAAAAAGTGAAAATAAGCAGAATAAGATCTGCACCTGATAGTGATCATTCTCTCTCCATTTTTGTCCTTCTGTTTGTCAACATCTATGTGTGCACCTGTCACATCTTGAATAGCTGTGATGTTGCAGCCACCTCTGCCCATGATTCGGGACACCACAGATGCTGGGACTGAGAGCTTCTTTGACCTGAGGGGAGAGGAAAAAAAAATAATAAGTGTAAAATGAAATTTCAGCATCTTTCTGATAAACGTAATGCAAAAGACGACGACTCAACAAGTGTGTTTAGGTGCTCACCTTCGAACAACCTCTTTCCATCCGTCCTCTCTCTTCTGTCCCCTCTTGGGACTGGTGAGGTTCATTTTACTGTTGGGTGAAGTGACTGGCAGTGAAATGGTCTTGAGCGAAGAGGGCAGGGAGCTGGAAGGCAGATCACTAATGACTTCATGAGCTCTGTAATGGAAAATATTGAATTACAGAGAACTAATCTAACACTACTGTAATGGTAATAAATATTGGATAAAAGGCATCTTTAAAAAGGTTTAATGTAAGGCTCTGGAGATTATTAGAAAAGGACTAATGTTCAACTGCGTTTGTACTTTGAAACATTCTAGGCTTTATGCTTATAATGCCCTTATGACGCATGAGCCTTTCTGCTTATAGTAAAAATCATATGAATCCCAACTTATGTGCAAGAGTGAAATAGTTCTTACTTCTGTTGTGGTTTAGAGATGGACACCGTAACTTTCTCCTCCCGGGAGGTGGGCAGCAATAGGCTCTGCCGCTTCTCAGTCGTAGGTAGAGGCTGGCTGGACCCTGTAGGGGCTGAGGATGAAGATGAGGAGGACGATGAGGAAGGCAGGTCAGCCAGCTCCTGGCTTTTACTGCCATTGCTGCTCTCACTGTTGCAGTCAGTGCTGTCCAGGTTGTCTGAGTCACTGGTCCCTCCCGGTGCCCCACCACCTCGTGGTTCACCATGGATCTTGTTTTTGTCAGCCTTCTGCTGCGCCAGCGCCACCTGGGGGTCCTGGAGTATGATAGGCTCATTGTGTGAATCCTTGGTCTTGTTCTTCTTATTCTTGCGGTTGGTACTGGGTGTGGTAGCCACGTTGGCACGCTTCTTGCCAAAGGCATTGGTGAAGGTGGTAGAGGTTGCAGAGATGCCAATGGTGGTGGTAGTAGTGGCGCTTGGGGGCTCAATGGGGACCTCCACCTCTGCAGATGCAGACAAATAACGATTAAGAAAGAGCATTCTATGTATGGTAAAATAGTAGAGCAAGGAAATACAGAACAATACAGAAGTACAATGATCCATTTACCTTCAGCAGAGTCCTCCTTCTGGTCCTGTGCCTCAGAAAACACATCCTTCACTTTTGCCTCCTCTTCTTCCAGCTTTTTCTTCTGCTCCTCCTTCTTCTTTTTGCGCTTCTCTTTGCGCTTCTCCCTCTTTGCTGCCAGAGCTTGTTTTTTACTTTCTTCACGGGACTATGGTCAAACAAAGGAATAGATCAGTGAATCAGTTTCACCTTATGAGAGCAAATTTTTCCCACCCATCAAATCATGTGTTCCAATTCAAAACTGTTAAAAAGGCTACTACAACCACAAGCAACTGTACCTACAGTACTTTTGTGGGTATGTTATTTATATAATAAAGTTCCAGTAATGACTTTTAAGCCAAAGCACACCTTTTCAAGATCAAGCTCCTTGAGCAGAATGCTTGCATTCTTGTTCGCCTCAGCAGCCTGCTGGTCTTTGGCTTTGACAATGGTCTCCATGCACTGATGACACTTCTTTAACATCTCCTGGGAACACAGGACAGATTTAGAAAATGTCTACACCAAACATTTCAAACCAACCAACAAAACAAACTTAACCCATGAGGTCCAAAATAATGTTTCACTCAATACCTTGTCTGTGATTGTGGCAATGTATCTCATGCACTCAATGTCAGAGGGGAACTGATTCACTTCCTTCACCAAGTACTGAACCACTTTCACATGACCCTAAAAAATGAAAAAGGAAAATAATACTTTATATTTCTCTTTTACCTGTGATCTACTACCCCAAATAAGTCTTTGATCAAAAACCCAATGTGCACACCTTACGAAATGCTGCCATGAGAGGGGTGATCTTGCGGTTGTCTGCTGCATCAACATCAGCACCGGCCTGCACCAGTAGCTGCACTACATCAAAATGGCCCCCATTTGCAGCCAACCACAGAGGAGTGTTCCCCTTCTTATTACGCACGTCAATGTGAGCCCCTCTATTGAACGAGACACAGAAAAGAGCAATTCAGTGATTTAAATATGTAGTAAAAACAAAAACAAAAAAAATTAATAAAATCAACAGCCTATTCTTAGAAGCTGACATTTAATTACCTGTTAATGAGGAGCTCACAAAACTTGTAGTGACCCTTGTCTGCAGCAATGGTCAGGGCGGTGTCACGGGACGAGGGGACGGGAGGGGCGTTGACATCTGCACCTTTATCCAGCAGCACTCGGCCTACCTCAGCATAGCCACCAGAAGCAGCTTCCATAAGAGGGGTAAGTCCCGTCTGTGACAAAGTATGAGGATTACTCCAGAGAGCAAAGGAATACACAAATGCACTAGAAATATAATTTGACAGTTTTATAGAACAAAGTTGAAGCAAATGTTAAGTATGAAACACCACTGCCATTCTATACAGACTAAATAAAATTCTTTCAGTCTTAAGTTTGAGGGTGAGGAACTGAAAGCTAGCTCTAGAATGGCAGCTAACCTTGGCGCGGTGCTCTACGTTAGCCTTGCGGTCCAGCAGAAGGCTGACCACCTCAGCCCTGCCCTGGAAGCAGGCCAGCGTCAGTGCTGTGTTTCGGTTGGTCTCGATCTGAGCATTGATGTCAGAGCCCATGTCCAAGAGCAACTTCACTGCAGGTACGTGGCCATTCATGGCTGCCAGCATCAAAGGAGAGATGCCCAGCTTGCTGCCCGTCCTAGAACGGTCAAAGAGACAGCTGTATTAGTGTAAAGACAGGACATAAAAATGCTAGGTTTCAGGAAAAGGTCACAGCTCACACACAGTTACTCATCATAGTCAACACAGATATGAGCAGGAATAGAAGGAATATAAATGAACACATTATCTGACCTAGAGTTAATCTCCGCTCCAGCGTTGAGGAGGATCTTTATTATATTGACGTAGCCTCCTGAGGCAGCTAGGCTAAGGGGTGTATAGTCGGACACGTTACGATGCTCCTTGTTCGCGCCTCGGAGCAGCAATAGTTCCACCACCTGTAAAGATGGAGCCAGAGGTTACTTTCTCTGCCAAATAAGAGAAAAAAACTGATAAACTAAGGAATGTAATCAAAGCCACAGGACAAATTTCCTGTATCATAACTTTAGTACAGTTTGGTTTCCCGCCTACTGTTACCTATCTCAAAGATGCTACTAGTAGCTTTCTAAACGCACCTCTTGCCTGCCACCTGAACAGGCCAAGGAGAGAGGGGTGTCTTTGGTCCTCTCGGACTGAGCCTCAATGTCTCCTCCTTTGTCCAAAAGGATCTCAACAACGCCAACATGACCTGCAGTGGCAGCCAGGATCAGAGGAGTAAACCCTGTTGACAGAGAGCAAAAACCAAGATCAGATTTTGCTTTGTTTTAATAGGCTAGAGATGGGTGGCATGGTCTGAGTGGAGTCTTACCCTTCTTGTCCCGGTGCTCAATGTTGGCCCCGCGTGCAATGAGCACAGACACAAGCTCCTCATGGCCTCCTGCACAGGCCAGAGTTAGAGCAGTGTCATGATTGCTCTCCGTCTGAGGGGACAAGAAGTAACAGTTAAACAATTGCCATGCCATCAAGCCTGTTTTCATTGTACAAAACCTTTCTTCCCTAAACAATGGGTCATTACAGCAGTTTCTTTAGCTTGGGGAATATCACAATTTCTGTACTCTCTTAATTGTCCCTTAAAAATGGCCAACAACCAAAGCAGTTGTGAATGTGCTGTTTGAAAGGTCATGCTCAAAGCTTACGTGTGCATCGATGTCTACGGACGGGTAGAGCGGGAGCATGGAGGGTGGAGAGACAGTGTTGATGGGCGTCTGTGTTGTGGACTGAGGTATAGGTGAGGTCGTAGTGTTTAACATAGGCACTCTGCTGCTCACTGCTGCAGACAGGAGGAGAATGTTGATCATGAACTTTACTTACCAATAAACAAACAAATAAATAAATAAATAATTTGAAGGCAAACATTGTGAAAAATGTGAGCATAACATCATAAAATATTTTGTCACACACAGTCTAAATCTACGTTGTTTTTTTCTCCCTCCCCAAATAGGATAGGATACCACAAATTAAAAGTTACAGTGGTCAACTCCAGTCCGCTCACCTGCCATGATGTCATCCAACGTGTCTGTGAGCGTTTGTGCTGGCGTGGCCACCATGAGGCCATCAGGCGCCTGTGCGAGGAGGCCAGGCCCCAGGCCTGACAATTGTTGGCCCAGCATCACTCTCTGCAAGTCCGGGCTGCTGCTGCCTGGGTACTCTGCACTGCTGAAGTCTGTGGACTGCTGTGCTGCCAAGGGCTGAATGGGGACAAAGCTGGTCTGCAAAGGGGGAGGCGTGGGACCCTGCATGGTGTGGGGCTGAGGAGGCGGCGGAGGCGGCAGCTGTGCGGACTCACGATACAGGATGGTGTCCACCTGCGGCAACTCAGGGTAGTCTCTTTCTTCCTCATCCTCGTCCTCATCATCCTCATCTTCGTCATCATCCTCCTCATCATCATCGTCATCCTCATCAACAGGAGCCGGTTGGTGGTCCTCCTCATCGAGGTTGCCCTCGCCGTCAGTGCTGGAGCCCAGCTGCGTGGCTTGGAGTGGCAGGGGGGTGCCGGGCGCCTCCACCCCTGCCACCTGGCCCGGCTCCTCCTTGATCCCCTTAGCCTCCATGTACTCTTTGGTGAACTGCTGCTGCGTCTTGAGCTGCAGCTGCCGCTCCACCTTCTGCAGCTCCTTCAGGATCTTCTTCTTTTTCTGTACCTGCTCCTCTCTGCTCTTCTTTAGCTCCTCAATCTTGTCTTTGGTGAGTGGCTCGCCCTGGATCAGCTCTAGTGACTGTAGCTGGGCCTTCTCGATTGCGCTAATGCGCTGACCTAGCTCATTCAGCTTACCTTCCGTTTCCTCCACAATGCACTCCAGTGGTTGGTAAGGGTGGAAAGGTGGTAACAGGTCAGCGTCTAGTCCCCCTGTGGCCACGGTGTTGCCCTGCAGAGAGCTAAGCCTTTGCTTAGACATTCCTGAAGAACAGGGGGGGGGATTATAAAAATATATATATTAAATGAAGATTCCATTTATATACATTTCCATTGTATTAATACAAACAGATATACAACATCTAATTATATGTCAGAAACACGCCATATTCTGATTGTTTATCGCCCACATCAAACTACATAAACTACAAAACTACAAAAACAAACAAAAAACAACAACAACAACAACAAAAAAAAGATAACTAACCTTTGTTTGAGACTGGTGGTGGCGTGGCGATAGTAGAGGGCACTCTGTCTGGCTCCTGTGGGGGTACCACCATGGCCAGGGCTTGGAATGGAACTCGAGGAGCCTGTAGATATGAAACAAATGGAAGAAGTCAATAACCAGAGGTATATTAACTCTTAAAAATGTATCACTGTTTCAATGCAAAGCAAGACCCTCTAAAAAGTCTAATTGTCTGTCATACATTGTCATATGAAAGCTTCTGGATTATTACCGCACACTGAAAAGAAAAATTCACCTGAGACGTGTCATGGGAGGGGGGCGTGAGCTGGGACAGGTCCGGTGCAGGGACTGACAAAATGTTGTTTGGGTAGTCTAGCAGGTAGGACACCACGTTCGTGTGACCACCCTTAGCAGCTTCAATCAGCATTGTGGAACCATCCTATAAGAAAGAGATCAAAGACAAATTAGCACCGAAGAAATCTGTATATAATCTAGCAAAGAAACCTATTAACACTATAGACCGTTTTTCCAATGTAAAATCTACTGCGCATGTCTGTTTCTTTAGTGTTTCTGCATTATTAGCATCATTTTTAAATACCCAGCTGTCGAAGGGACAAGTACATACTTTGGGAGTCACCCAATTGCATAATTAATACGATTTAGACAGAAATGATTAATAAATGCTCAGGTATCTACTACAACAAAGAAACTACTTCCTCTCTACTGCCTGCATTCTCTGAATTTTATTTAATTTTTTTACAGGAATATCACTTCAAATCTTACATAAAATATAATTTTGTAGTAGCAAAGACAATAGCTGAACCCACCTTTAGTCTGTGAGTGGGATCTGCACCATGAGCCAACAACAGCTCCACTACGGCCAGGTGGCCTCCAGCACAGGCCAGAGACACCACAGTGTGATCGTTGTTGGCCGTAGCTCTGTTCACATTAGCACCTGCAAAGCCACATAACACAAACGGCTAATTAGATGAACATCAGAACGTGGTCAGTAAAGAGTACATGTGTGCATACACCGTATGTGTAGTGCAAGTGGTGTAACAACTAATTACTCAACTGGACACTAACCTTTACTGATTAGGAACTGTACAGTGCAGAGGTGTCCTGCTCTAGCTGCTTTCATCAGTGGCGTCCTTCCACCTTCCGACTCATGTTCCTAAAAAGCAAACCATATTACAGAAAGTTACAAACTCCAGCTCCAACATGAGAAAAACAACAAGACAATCTGAAAGGCACAAACCAGGTCAGCCCCAGTCTGAAGCAGCACGTCAGCCACATCTGTGTGTCCGTTTTCACAGGCATACGTCAGCGCTGTGTCCCCCGTGGCTGTAGTGGCATGGACGTTAGCTCCTGCATAGAGATCAACAAAAACATGTGACCCTCAAACTTAATTACAAGAACAGCTATTCATAAAAATTACATACTTGAAATAAGAGAGGTCTCACCAGCAGCAAGCAGGTACTTGACCAGCTCCAGATGCCCCTCCTGTGCAGCCTCCATGAGAGGAGTGGAGCAACCGAGCTCTATGTCCGCGCCAGCTTTGATGAGGAAGTCAGCCACCTCTAAGAAGCCACCGCAGCAGGCCAGAGTCAAGGCAGTCTCCTGCGTCTCCTCTGTCTGAGCGTTGATGTTGGCACCTGTGCAGAGAACACCAGTGAGAATTCATTTTAAAATACAAATAACAGATTCAAAGGCCTATGCATAACATGTAGATGGTTAAAGCCCATATAATTTTTTTTAAATGGATAAAAAGACAGACAGAACATTTAGCTACATAACAATCAGATCTTATTGGCAGTGGGAATTAAGTTCTAATTAACTGACAGCTAGTGCTGGGAGGCACAGTAAAAATGCTATTTCATGATATTTAGAGACCTTTTCACAATTAATAATTTATCACAATACATGTAATCAGACTAAATACATCAGTAGCAACAGATTCTTAAACACTACTATTCGGATCCTCTCTCATACTGAATACAATGATTTTTATTCAGAATCTGCTGCACTTCATCCAATTAAACCAGTCTAATTACACTGTCGGCACTGAAACTTGCAGTGGATCAGTGCTTTTTAGGCACTAACTGTAATCTTGAAATGCTTAGAAAAGCATATAATCACAATAACAAAATTTATTCTGCTATGATAAAAAAATAAAAAATAAAAAAAGCCATTTTGCCCAGCCCTAAAAACTAAACACAGTGAAGCAGGGAGAGATTAATTATCCTTAAACAAAATTCTTCAACATATGCAGGTGGTACTGTAGATCCCCTTTCTCCTAACTTAAAACAATCTGCAGCTTTTATGTTGTGATACCCTAAAGAAAGTAACGCAACTGTGAGTAGGATCTGCACCACGAGCCAACAACAGCTCCACTATGACCAGGTGGTCTCCAGCACAGGCCACCAGACACTATAGTCACTCTACTGCTGAGTGTGCATTCAGAGAACATGCATGCAGCACTTGTACAGCTGATTTCACAAACCCAAATGACAAATAAACAGACATATGTGAGAAATATGGTGAAATATCAGAGGTATACTAGAAAGTTATTAATAGGTCATAATTTGCACGTGTTGTTTGTCCTTAAGAGAGATTAGCCTACTTAAAAAACAAACAAACATGGATTCAGGTTCTCTAATGCTCACTAAAACTAAGGTTCTCTAAAACTCCCTAAAATTCCATCTGATTTTACCTCACTTCTGATTTGTACTTTTTCCAAGATATATTTTTGCAAGATATCATGCAAAAAGTGAACACTTTTTCCCCCTCCAAGTAATAAAGGCAGACATTTTAAACAAGAATTTTAAAATAAACTTGCTACACAACCTTTGTTTAATGCTTTAATATATTAATGGGAAAGAAAACTCAAATGTATACTGCATGAATCAGTGACGATAAATGCAGTTTGGTTTGAAAATGCGCCCATTCAATACGCAAATTCTTGTCACATGTAGACAGCAATAGTTTTCTAAGAAGTATGAATAATGATGGAGTCTGGATTCCACTATAGTGATAATATACTATGAGATTATAATACATTATAAGGTAAAAAATGCAAAAATAGTTGTATAAAACAGGGTTACCCTTTTGACAAAAGAAGCTGTCCTGAATGTACAAAGACATGCACATTTCTGCTCGCCACAAGCAAATCTCACTGCAATTTGACTATCAGGGAACATGGCTGCAAACAGTGCACATGTGTCTTTGCAGGATTTGAATGGATGTGAATCCATTACTTTTAAGGCCATTCGGACCTCCACATTTAGAATGTCTTGGTACTAGCTGCAGAGATCAATATGTGTTTTCAGCCTGAGGGGTTGTATAGGAGTAATGTTAGGCCAGCTATCTGAGGCACTGAAGTTGACAAAGTTGTGGGGATTAAGGATGCCACATGTGCAAGAGTACTCTAGTTCTCCACCTGCAGCTAGCTGATTTCACAGTGCAACACAGCATTGTTACATACATTTGCATTGCTCCGCGTTCACAGACAAAAGCGCTATAAATGTTTCGGCTTGGCCAAAATCAACATTATAAGACACTGAATGTTACATTACGAGCTCTGTGTGAATTAACTTCTGTTGATTCTGTTGATTTCATGGAATATAGCCATCAACATTTCATGCTAAACTAGAACCTGTTTATCACATATCGAATAAAGAATCATTTAGAGATATGATTCCTGACAGCAGATCTTTTTTCACAAGAAACCGAAAAACAGTATAATTCTACCCATCAAGACCAGTGTTTATACCTTGTGCCAGAAGCAGAGCAACCATCTCCTCATGGCCTTCACGTGCAGCTTCCATGAGAGGAGTGTAGCCCTCATCGTTGACCTCCTCTAGGTTGGCCCCCCTTTCAATCAGCAATGCTGCCAGTTCCACATGCCCGCCGCAAGCTGCTAGTGTCAGTGGAGACTCAAACGAATCTGCTGGCATGTTTACCTGTGCACCACTGTCCAACAACAACCGTGCGACTTCTACGTGCCCATCCTACACAGAACACAGAGAAAAAAAGCTCACCGATAATGCTCTGAACATGGCATGGTAATCTTGCCTCTTTATCATGCATGCAGCTCATGTTCAAAATATTTGTTTTTTCTTAGGCTTACATGTGGCACTGTCATTAAAAGAAAGAATAAATAATGGTTCTCAGCGTTTATGTGAGGAGAGTTAACAACCACAGAAAACTGCACACTGCATTCACAGACAGCACTGAGCTAGCTAGCAAGATCTCGGTATGTTTGAAGTGCAAATACAGAGCGGCAGTGATCAAGCTCAGACCTGTAAAACTAGTGTGAATAAAATGAAAAGAAAGAAGAAAAAAAAAAATCACCATGCATGCTTCCATTAGGGCTGTGTGCATCTCATCTGTCTTGTGCTCCTGGTCAGCTCCTGCCTCCAAGAGAAACCGCACCATGTCCAAGTGCCCTGTATCAGAGCCAGAAGACTCATGTTCTGTGCCTTCTCACAGCAAAATATAGACATTTCAACAGCTTGGATACACCTACGTTTGTGTTCATGTGTAGTGTTCAATCTACAGTGGATATTTTAGCACAAACCTTTGTAGCAGGCCAGCGTGAGAGCGCTTTCTTTAAACTCATTGGAGTGTGTGTTGATCCCAGCGCCATACTCCAGGAGGACACGTGCCACCTCCACATGGCCTGCGCTGGCTGCCTCCATCAGAGGCGTGTGGCCATTCTCATTGTGATCTTCAATGTTGGCTCCCTCCTTTAACAGAACTTTGACCACGTCCAGGAAGCCTCCTGCACATGCATATGTGAGCGCAGTGTTACCTAGGAAGCAGGAAAGGAAGACGAGAAGCATGTAAGACGAATGAAACACGAAGGCTTGACTGTGAAGTCTACAAAGCATCCTTTTAAGGTCATCATGACAAAACAGACAGATCATGTAGAAAAACTCTTGTTACACCAAAAGAACTTGCTAAAGCACCTGTTGAGGACTGTGCGTTGACATCTGCTCCATGCATCAAGAGCAGTCTGACAATGTCTACATAACCGCCACTGGCGGCAGCCATGAGAGGCGTAATATCTCCTTTGATGCCTCTGTCCTCAACGTTAGCATGCATGGCCAGCAAGACCTACAGAAACACATACAATATATTTAATTATATTTTTATGTTTTCTACAGGGGGGGGGGCATACAATCAGCACATAAGACAAATAATTAATCTAATTAAAACAAAAACATATCAAGTGCTAATCTAAAAGTCACTTTGATGTTAGGATCTAAAAAGAACTAGAGATCTACCAGCATACTGCATATGGATGTAGGAAGGACAACAGCAGAATAAAAAGACCAGTGTGTGCACATAACAGAAGCAGTGTGCATCCTACCTGTGCAAGCTCATAGTATCCAGCGGAGCAGGCCAGACACAGCAGGCTTTCTCCCTCTTCTGTGTGCTCGTTGACGCTGCGGCCCTCGTCCAGCAGCTTCCTCACCGCGTTCACATCTCCGTCGGAGCAGGCCTCAGCCAGGCTACGGCTAAAAATAACCAGACTGCTACAATTACTGCGACTGTGCAGGCGAAGCTAAGCTAGCTACACTGACTGGAGCCTTCAGAAAGAAACAGGCCTCTACAGATTATAATACAGAATAAGCAGGACTGCAACTCAGCTAAGCCTCAGGATTAATTTATGCATAGTCAATAGCTTACTAAGTATACCTCACAGTGTATGCAAAATAAGACATGCTTCATTGAGGGTTTATGAAAAAACAATGCTTGATTACAAAAAAAAGGTTAAAAATATGGTGTGGTCATGTGAGAGGAGATGCCTACTTGTCTGCCTGGCTGGCGTTGAGTGTGTTTTCGGCCCTCATGCGGGTGAGGGCGGCGGCAGCTTCGTCCAGCGCACAGCTCACTGATGACGTCAGACGGCGGAGCACCTCAGGATCTGCGAAGGCTTTGCCATCGGCAGTGGAGAGTTTACCAATACCTATAGTGTTCAGCCACACACCAGCAATACACAGCATCCAAGGCCAAATGCATACATTGTTAGTGCAGGCCCAAGTCACACACGCAAACACCACACACACAAACACACAGAAGAAGAAACAAACCTTGATTAGCCATGTTCAAACCATGCAGAATAGTGTAATGCACAAGAATCTCAACCAATTTCATAAATCTATTGTGAAACTGGTAGGTCCCAGAAGTGGGTTTCACTGTTCATGAGTCCAAAATCTTTGTGTGGGGTGTAACACAGTTCTCTTTTTTTTGTTTAATCCAACTTGTTGCAAAACTACATCATAAGCACCATGATTATTACTGTATAAACTTGATAGTAGATCATCCATAATAAAATGTTAGAGGTCACCTGAGCTTCAAATCATTAAAAAAAAAAATTATAGCATCTGAAAAGTGTAATTTCAGAACAATTAGACAGCTGGCTGAATAAAAGTCACACATGGACAGAGATTCAGATCAGAAGTATACTGATATGGAGTTCTGAAATACAGAGTTAAGACTCCATGCGGTGCCGAAAGAGCAACAAAACTGTGTTACATCTTGCATTTCCAGTTTCATTTCAACCTGCGAGCATTTGGTTCATTTGATTTCATTCAAATGATAACTGATCAAAGTTTCCGTGATGGTCTTTCCCCAAACAGATCAGATTGCATCTCTGGAGTGTGACAACGACATACTTCACTGTCTGTAGGAAGCATGAATGGGAAGACCTGCTTAAGAACAGGAAGCACAATGGCCACTCTTTAGAAGCCTTCCTACCAAACAGGAAGTCTTTTACAGTTAAACTGACATCTGGCTAATCCATGATTCAACAGGAGAGCTTTGAAAACATCAACATTGGAACATAACATTTAATATAGCACACAAGAAACGAAAAAAGGCAAAAATAACAGGCAACACAAAGTAATGCCCATGGTATGGAATATATACAAATAATGCAGGGAAAGAAAACATGCCTGCGTAACCAGCATAAATGGTCAGTAACTTATTAACCCTGACTTTAGATGACGACCACTGTCACTGTGACAAAGGCACACAGGGAGAACACAGAACACAAAGCAAAGCATTCATAGACAGACATGAACACAGCAAATCTAACAAAAACATATAAAAAGAAACACGTGCACAAATGCTGTACAGACACAGATAGGGACACAGATACAGAGGTCCATGTAGACACACACACACTCTGAGGCACATAGAGCGTGGTTTACTAAAGGCCACTGCTGAGTCATGATGGGAGCTGGTGCTGCTCTATGGAAATCCATTGTTCCTGCTAATCTCCCCTATGCTTCCCCTGCAAGCTAACTATCTGCTCACAGGGCAGGGCTAGCCTGTACCAGTTCACCAATGCCCAGCAGAGAGGCAGGCCTAACGCACTCAGCCGCACCCAACCCAACACAGCTGAACCTAATGGTCAGTGACATGTAAATTACAATTTGGATGAACCTAAAATCAACAACAAAACATTAAGTATAAGAGTTGCTACAACTCTACCTGCT
The DNA here is from genome assembly GCF_030463535.1 of Salminus brasiliensis. Classification (NCBI taxonomy): domain Eukaryota; kingdom Metazoa; phylum Chordata; class Actinopteri; order Characiformes; family Bryconidae; genus Salminus; species Salminus brasiliensis. The sequence goes on from NC_132895.1 coordinate 21,009,169, forward strand.
GGTGTCTGTTCTGTTTAATAACAGTACCCCTATGACTCCCAAATATTTCTGTGGGAGGATGCAGATCATTAACATCTATACTAGAGCCTTTGTACCACTGACACACAGGGCAACAGACATACTCTCAGACCTGTAACACCACAACAGGATGCAAAGCATGTAAAAATAAACACAGGCTTTAGGGATTTGTGCAGCTATACTGAGAAACTAGCTCTCATTATATAGGTATCTCTCCCTGTCCTCTTACCAACCCGGTACAGTGACAGGTCAAGTTCTAGGGCCTTACTGGAAAAATGAAAGCAGCAGCTTTACGGTATATATGTACACTGTAAACAAAGCAGACTAACAATGCATGGTCTAAGACAACACAAAGGAAGTAATTTAAACAACTATGATTCTAAAATCACACAGCACAGACAAAAGACGGTACTGCTTTTGCACAAATAGCAGATATATGCTTGCAAAAACAACCCACAGAACAGGTGAGTGACGGCATGCAGAGGTGTAAGAACAGTCAAGACTGCCGCCTAAAAGAGGCGGCTGAAGGTGGGCAGATTGAGAGCTCTCAGCGGGACATACCTGCCGCTTCTAGTAACGCCTCCAACCGGGCTTGTGTTTCTGGATCTACTGTTCTGAGGTCAGCTCCGTCTGCTGCACTCGACAGAAGCAGCTCTGACGCCGTCTTTAGCACGGGGTTATCCAGGTCTTCCTGGTCTAAGATGAAAGACTCCACCTGCAGAAATAAAAATTGAGAAAATGTTGACATTGTGCTTCATCATACACAGCACTCAGATAAAGAACAAAACTGTGTCTACCAGGATAATATTAATTTCAATTATTTATACTCAATCTGCGGTGTTTAAATCGTTGTAGTTTTAGATTAGAACATTAAAACCCAGATATTAAATCGCACTTTTTACTTGGTCATAAATACACTAAACAATGCACAGTGGGATAGATCACCTCTGACTAAACAGCAATAAACTATAAAAGTTGCAAATGATGACAAATGAAAAGGACATGAATCATTATGTCAGGGTGCTAATTTTACTTTATTCTTATCATTTCAAACCTAATGATTCAGAATCTGTAATGCTGAGAGCAAAGGAATATGTCTGAACAACAAAACTGAAGTTAAGATAATCCGCAGTTTAAAGTTTAAACGGACTAGATGATTAAAAGAAAACAATCTCCAAGGTTCCTTCTTCCACGTGGTCCCCCCTCTTCAGCAGCGACAGGTAATTAACACACGAGGGCACCAGTGACAAAGTTCACACTGCCCACAAGGTCTGGCCCTCCAGGCCTGTTGTTGCCTAGAGACGGTACACGCAGTATTTAGGCCCTGAGCCTCTGTGGAATTACAGTAAGCACCAAGATGAGCTGATCAGCAGGTTTCCCCTCCCCTTCCCTGCACATGTCCTTGACCTCCATGCACCTGCCGCTCCGCCCCCAGGGCAGTACGTCCTGCACGGACACCGCACAAAAAACTGAGGCAAAAACTACAAACAGCAGAAGCACCCAAGCAGCGATCGAGTGTGCGCAAGAGTACATCTGCCACTGCCCCACCAGATCCCTTCTGAGATCAGGAGCAACAGGGACTCCGACACAGCGGCTGAGGCTAATCTAAGGAATTACTGCAGAACTCTGAGCAGCGAAGCGGCAATGGAGCGCATGGGAGCCTTTAATGAAATTAAATGTAATAAGATCTGATTTAAAACTTAAGTATTCTGATGCGTGCTTTCATTCATGGCAGTGTTCACCGATTCCCAAGGCTTGCTATATCATGCAGCATTACAACCTTTTACCTACACGGCTAGTGCTTGTGTCCTTCAAAAATTTGATACCTGCTACCTTGACTTTGCATCTCAACACCATTCGTTTCTCATGGAAAATATGACTTAAGGTTACTGCCTGTGAAACAAGTGCGAAACTCTATGATACAGAGAAGTATATTTTCTAAAGTATTCAGCAGATACCTGGATACAGGATAAAGGGATAAAATTCATATCCAGTCCAGTTCCACATCTGCAAACTATAGACAGCTAAAAATGAACAGATACAGTCCTATTTTATGTTATTGCAGGAACATCATTAACAGAACACAATGAAGTGTTTTGAGCAGATGGAAAGAAAACAGAGTTCTACCACTCATTCTGTAAGTCATATGGACAAAAGTATTGGGACACATGCCCATTCATTTGTTTCTTCCTAAAATCAAGGGTATTTATATAAAATAAAACACATTCAAATGTAACTGTCTCTACCGTCCAGGGTTTCTACTACATTTTTGAACATTGCTGAGCAACAAGAGCGTTCTTGAGGTAAGAAAAGTTGGATGATCACCATCCTTCCAAAGAACACAGTTTCACTGATTGAGAACTTTGTGACCTGGGTCTGTAAGCCCCTCTAGCTCACACCTGACATAGGCATGATGCCAATGTTCATCTGCTTAAGAGTGTCCCATTCTATTGGCAATTTTTCTCTGCAGGGACTAGACACGCTATGTCCAAGCACATCTCTGTCAGCAATGGGTGCACTTTAAGGCAGCTGAATGCATTTATTAGAAGGAGTGTCCATAAATATTTGGACATAAAGTGCATGCAGAGCTACATTGTGTGACCTGCAGTGGTGGACGAGAACATAAACATACCTTTAAACTGTATTTCAGCTTATTCCTTTTACACACAATTTAACTTCGTCACAGAGCTTGAAACGGTTGCTAGCACACAGACACACAGTAGAAAGATGTTTGCTCTGAGCTCACTTTGTCAGCTGGTTTGTATAATTTAAGAGGTCTTGGCATTTAATACTGCCAGATTCCACAAAGCCATTGCAGACAACACTAAAAATGCAAAATACACCGTAGTGCCACTCTTCTGTTCATGCCTAAGCAGAAGTAAAGTCTTTGTTGACCACAAAAACAGAGAAACACGGCTGCAGAACATTTTCAATGGGAGGGGTCGTTCATGAAAAACGGTCACAGGAGTTGTATGCCTGAACCATAAAAAAATTACAAAGACCGCCAAGAATAAAAAAAGAAAGGCAGTGAGGCCGGGTGTGGTCAGCAGAAAGTCCATCTGCAGTGAAAATAATTAAAAGCATATAGGGGCATTTGAATGTGCTGAGACTGTGGAGTGGCTGGAACAGTTGGAATCTGAGTCTGGGTAGTATCCATCTCAGGGGGTAAGGGGCTAGGAGAGAAAGCGAGCACACAAGAGCGAGAGAGAAAGAGGCAAGCAGAGAGAGCGTCTGTGATTAGGAGAGGCTCCCTCACAAGGGAGCACAGGCAACGTCCAAACAAGTGACTCTCATTACCTCATCCATGCACTAAAAGAAGGGGAACAAGAGAGAGAGAGAGAGAAAGATGTAGACCCTCCCTGTTTAACTACCACTATTTCCGCACCAGTGTACCAGCAAACTGAGATCATATAATGATTATACAGTGATTAGTTTATGAAATCTAAAAACAAGCTAGGTTCATTAACTTTAAAGGAAATAGATTTAGAAACTAAGACCCTTCATGTTTTCAATACTACCCATATTCCCCATACTCGCACTCAAAAAGTATGCAATGCTCCATCTGTGAAGAAAAAAGGCAACAATGTGTTCCGACTTGGTGTAGTGGAGAACATGCTCTGTTCTGTTGCAGCCTAGGGTTCAATTCCCCAGCCAGGTATACACACCACCCTCCACCAATAAGAGTCCTTGGGCAAGACTAACAAGGCTACTTTCACCTGCCTGTGTACTGTAACTCAAACGAAAGTAGCTCTTTGTTTACTTTGTGTAGGACTTCCAGCGTGAATCCACTGATACGGATTACAACCACAGTGTCCACAAGCGTCCAGATATCTTACAATTTTGTGAAGGAGAAGCCAACACCAGAACATCCTTACCTAGAGAAACGGTCGCATCCGCTTCATCTGAGCTCTGTAAAAAGTTTACTCACAACAGATCATTAAGAGTAGCATCAACATCAGCATGGATTAAACGCAGCAGCTTCAACCACAGACACAGATCTTCCTCTCTGGAAGGTGGTGGATAAGTTATGTGGTGCTCCACAACACAATCGCAAGATAGCTCTGCTCCAAACTTCTCAATAAAATGTTAAATAGGCTGTAGCTGCCTACTTCATGATCAGTGTCCACAGGAGTAGCCTACTTCCAGCAATGGAAATACCTGGACCAGTGGCAGGCACAGAGAGCCAACAGGATAAAACGATGCTGGGTTTGGGAGTTTGGGACAGTCTGTTGTCAGCTTTTCAGACTTGAGAACATTGCAGGATTACTTCAATTATTTAGATATCTACCTCATTCATGGTGATCACCCACGAACATGCCAGTAAACAGACATTCTGGCAGCAGCCAGGCCTAAGGTAATTTTATGCGCCCCAAGAAACAATAGGGTTAGTTGGTGAGCTCAAAGACGTGGCTTAGGTTCCTTGTTATTTCCCCACCTCTACAAACCCCATAACGACTGGAAGAATTTCTGAAAACTTTTCAAAGTAACAACAATGATTTCTTTGCCAAAACTCTGAATAGGTTTGTTGATCAGACAAGAAACTTCGTGCTCATATTCAAAATTTCTATTCTGAACTTCAGAAGCCACACATTGTTTTGCACAGTACAGTACTCTGAGAATTCACCTCTTCCACCCAGTCAAGAGTCCACAAAAACAAATACGCCAGCACAGAGTCTAATGAAAGCAATAACCTATGGTCCACATGTGATTGAACACACCACACATGACTCTGAACATACACATGCACCACACAAACATGAACAAATGCCTCTGGTTCACAGAGTGGTGGAGGTACACTATCACAACTGTATAAAACTTGTCCTAAAGGATTAACATGAGCACCTTTCAGATTCAAAATCCAGAACAGTTTTAGGACTGGCATGAACGTCTAAATAAAGAGTCCAATAGTTTCATGTACAAAATGCACTCCTGCATCATTCAGTTTCTATGGGTCCAACTAAGACTCAACAGTAAAACAAAATTGTCACTAAAGCACTTTGCTTTGCAACGCAAACGAGCAACCTCGTCACTAGAATAACATTCGTAAAAACTGGTGCCCTGACAGTATTCCAGGAACTGTACTAGGTCTTGTCCATATTCCTGTGACAATCTTGTATTCAAACTTAACCCAATCCAATTTCATTAGTTACATACTCACATAAAAAAATGCACATATGGAAGAGGCTACAGATAGGTATGCATTAAGCAGGTTGTGTATAATTTAAACATGATATAGCACATATTTGCAGTTTTGACTAAAAGAATCAGATCAACTGTATGCTGAACATAATCTCCATAACTGGTCATATCAGTAACTTAAAAGAAAGAAAAAAAGAAAGGAAAACTACAATTTGTTCAGACCACATCATAGCACATGCTGAATGCAAACAGTCCAAAGTAGAGCGGAAAAACAGTTCCAGGGGAACATCTCATGCATTCTGTTCTTTTCAGGTTTGGTAATTTTACTTTATATTACTTAAAGTTTCAAAAAGTTGGGCGATAGAACACGCCGACCCCCACACCCCACCCCAACTCATGTGTGCGTCATCTGCCTCATCTGTAATTGGTGGATTCCTGCATCTGTCTGTGTGTTGTGAGAAACATACCTATGGACACTCATCATTTGCCTCTCATCGTGTATACCATTTACCAATGGTATACCATGATACTCATACATTGCACAGCTTTGTGAATTTAAGACTGTGGTAAGCCAATTTCACAAAGCAAAACAATTTGTCTAAACCAGTAAAAGTATGTGTTAATTAGAAATATGAAGAATTTTTTTCTTCACATGGTGCTCTAGGATTGATCTGAACATTCATATATAAAACATGTGGGTATTATGTAATGTGCTTTTGAGTTTTCTTATTTAGTTTCCTTGCTGCACTGGTAAAGGATTAATGAGTACTGTATGTAGATGTTTCTGTAATTTTAAGGAGAGAAAGAAAGAAAGGGGAAAAAAAAATAAGAATACAACAGCCCAATCAAAACAAGGTTTTCAACTGTATGGGGTGCACCAAATTCAAGTAAACAGCATCACGTAACATTACAAATGTAACAAAAACAGGTACAACATTTAAACCTAGAAGCACAAAGAAAGGCTCACTCGTCGCCTTTTCACTTGTTTTTTAGGCCTATATCCATTAACGTGACTGTTTATGCAGCGTTACAAAAGATGCAAAACACTTTATAACAGTCAAAGTAATGAAAAGAAATGAGGACAGAACACTAAATCTGAGCACAGTCCAACAGCAGAAAACATCCATTTCTCTGCCCTAACGTCACATTAGCAGACGTTTGACAAGTAGCATCATTAACCGCAATGTACCCTTTTTCAGCACCCTCAGGACAAGCTGGAAATTTGGTAATATTAAATGTTAAAGGAGAAACCAACTGTCCTTGTTCACATCTGGTCACTAGCATTTTGAGTATCAAGCTTATATCTGGATGAGGCCAAGCCACATAAAAATGCAAGTGTAAACGCATCTACGCCTCATTTATACCAGATACACTTTAAAAGGTGGTCTGAGATGCCATTGAGCCACGTAGTATAGCAGCGTAAATGCATCTGTCTCTCCAAAATGCATTCAACATCCAAAACCACTCCCATTAAAACCGAAACACCAGTAATCGCTGTAACCTGTAACGACTTAGCATATTTACACTTACACATCAGATTTCAGTGGGACTACAAAGTATACAGACATATGGCTAAAAACGGATCAGGATACAATCCAGATACTAGTCACATGAAGTGGTAGCACTTGTATTTACTGCAGTAAGCACTGAGTTTAGTAACTCTTAGAATTAATTCCTTTGGCAAATGCTAAATGTCATTTAACCTAGATTTGTAAGGCCATCACTTAAACCATGAAGCTGAAGTTGCTTTCTTACACACCAGCTTGTTATTTACTACCAGTGCAGGACAGCATAATTGTTGTTAAAATATCATGTATGTGTGTGTGTTAATTAGCAGCTTGACTAATAAAACAAAACACACCCTTGCTAATTTAGCTAAATTTAGGATATAAATACGTTCAGTGCTGCGGAACGAAAAGCTGTTAGGCAAACCATGCAGACTGTTCAGACTCACTAAAGACAGCAGTGCGCAAAATCAACATTCATTAGGCTTCTTGTGATAGATGGGATGAGTCAAGTAGGCCATTTCTCCTCATCATTCCCTTTCAAAATAGTGACATTTTATCTTTTTAGGGTTGTTCCTAAAAACATTTGCCCGTTTTAATTTATACATATAAATGTGGCTGACGCTGGGCAAAATCTGCTCTCGCACTTATGCAACAGCTCAAAACTGTTTGCATTTTTAAAAACCAGCAAGCAATTTTAAAATGTTTAGCTTGTACTGCATTTCCTCAACCTTTTCTTTTTTAAACGGTAGTCTTTGTAGTTTCGTAGGAGTTCAGGCAAAATGTACGATCAGTTTGTGCGTGTAGCCGTTTTGCAAAAAGTAGCGGTTAATTAGTTAAGCGAAATACGTCACGTCCTGTTTATCAGGACTTGCATAGCAAGTATGAACGTGTGCAAGTACCATTTAAGGCCTGCATGTGCGAGTGGCGCAAAGCCTGAACATTACTGGTACAAGCATCACCATAGTTTCCAGGTTTTGAGAGTGAAAGGGGCTTAAGAAGTAGAAAGGCAAAAGCTAAACATTTAGTCCAATGTGGCTCCAGCCCAACTTTCAGCCTGTGGCTACGGGTACTTTTGCAGCAGCAGATATGCAAGTGTCTTGAGGCATAAAAGTCATGATCAGTTCTGTATATAAAGGTGTAGACCAAATCTGTTTGTGGGCTATTTTGACTGCAAATTACAAATTGTTAACAATGCTGCACAGTGACAATTGTGTTTTGGTGAAAATTTCAGTGAGGCACTGCCCAGGCCTAGGGCATAGGTAAATTCTGCAGTTCACTCTGAAAAAATTGAGAAGAAACACTGGTATAACGACAAGATTAACCCCCGGAACCGGTATTTAAAGCAAATGTGAGATGTTCCAACTCACACCCTGTTCATTTTTATGTTTTAACTGAGAAAACCTTAATTAGAATTTATTTTGTGTTCGACAGAATGCCACTAAAGCACACTACACCTGTTTTACACCACATAGTATAGATTGTGTGGAACAGGTATAACTTGTAATCTATCCATGCCATCACAAGAGCGCACATTAAAGTAAGGGGGTTCTGTAGCTCTGAGTGGGGCGATCTTAATTCATTCACAAATTTAAAGTGAGAGATTCATTACCATATCAATATCCATTTGAGCAAAATAAAAAAACCTACATGTAAACAACTTACAACGCATTTGTTTACACAAAAGCATTTTTAGTCTTTTAGTCATTTTAACAAACATGACACAAACATACATCTCCCAATGAATAATGTAAATGTAATAATGTTATTGTGCAGATACAGAGACAGTAAGAATTAGTATGATGGCACTGCATGAATACATGGGTCCAATTTCTGAGCTAGGGGGCAACTATGGAACTATGAAAGCACAGTAGTAACGTGTAGGAATTAATGAAAATGTCTATTATAATGGCATCAGACAGCTTTCAAACATATTTCAAAAGGGTAATTGATACACCTATTGCAGTCTGGCACAGCAGATTGTTACTGCATTTGTAACATCATGGAAATAATTGGTACATTTCTGTAATCCAGACAGATGCAGTCCCAATTTCTGCATTCCGTACATATTTACACATTAGCATCAGGATCAGCAGATCTGTAGATGACAAATATATGCATCAATCCTTACTGATGCATGCCTAAACATGGGTTTGTCCACATATACACAAACCAGTGTTTTGTTTTTTCAAAAAAAGTTCCTGGTAAATGTACACACATTTACAGAACAACAAATTTTGTTTCTCCATTACAACTTACATAAAATGTAGATTTCTCTGCGAGACCAAATCGGACACGTTTGTTTGGCAGCACTCCTTCAGACACCTACTTAAAATGGCCCTAAACAGTAAATCAGTACAACCATTTCATCTCCTAAAGTATATCAGATTAATATTGTTAAAAGCTAAAAATATCTAAAAATATCTTAGATTTACGTTTTAACATTTTGTTGATGTCAAAGAGAATTACCTTTCTTTAACTTCCCCCGTACTTTCATAAGTACTTAAAAATAAAATGTTTAAAACAAAAAATATTGTTTTTTTACAAATGTTAGTCATAAATCAACAAAACACCTTACAAGCACACCTTACAAACTAGTATAATTACATTACATGTTTCTGCTACAGGATTAATACCTGATCTTGCTGAATGGAGCTGCTTGCCCACATGACCCACAAGATACTAGGCATGCCACCTACCCACTCACCCTGGGACAACCCCATAAGACCCCTCCTACTCCTGCATATGTTTTTTCCCATATGCAATGAAGCACTTTTTGTGTATGTACAGGTTTTAAAAAACAGTTTCACTAGTTATGCAAGATTAACTAAATTTATTAACAACCTTAGTTCTCAAAGAAAGTAAGAACATCTCACTGACACTGTGTGCAAACGCACATACTAACAGGCCTATGTCATTCCCAACACTTTCAAAGCAAGTGTTTCAGTGCCTTGATGCAGTGATTCTCACGAGCTTCAGCCTAACTCTGTGCGTCTCCTCTTCATAAGTCAGTCTGTAAGTTACTGTAAACCCTTATAGGGATTAATGCCCTACTGCAACACACTTAAAATGCAGTAAATCAAAACTAACTGGTCAATTTTAACATGATCACAGCACTGGAGCATCAATTAGAGCTTGATACGCATACAGTTCATCAATTCACTACGTCGTTATTTGGATACTATATTAACCATATTAATTTCTACATCCATAGACCATGCCTTTTTTTATTAATATTCGAAACTAAATTACATGAGCTGACTCACTCGGACATAGTTATTTACAATAATATTTATCATTTATAATCAGTTAGGTGTATCTGTTTCACAAGGTTTATGTGTAACAAGATTTCTACTGATCATCTAAATGTAGACAAAAAGTTGCTTATATTTATTGGAGAACTATGACAAGAAAAAAAATAGTATGTCAAAGATCAGTAATAAAATTATCCGTAGTCTTATCAGGATAATGTTCCAGTCTCTCAAACACAAACCCGTCTATCAAGGTTAGATAAGGTAAAATCATTAAGATGAATAAATCCTATTAAATCCAAACTAAAATTGATTATGTTGACAAATGCAAAGGTGCTTTGTGAGAATGACACTGTAAATGCAGGAGACAGCATGAAAGAAGCTCAACTGGGTGAATAGGGGCTCTTGTTGGAAATCTGGGCCCTACCTGAGGCTGATGTCAGCTCCCTTTTCAATACCCCTCCCCCAAATTCCAAACAAAATACCAACAACACAAGAGATGGGACAGTGGCACCCATTACAAGTTATAAAAGGCAACAGACACACCCCTGTCCTCCAGACAGAAGGGGTGAAAAATCATGTGCAACCCTGAAAAACAAGAGGTGCATGTTCGTGAGCACGGTTGGGGTGCGTGTGTGCACACCCACATCAACTAAGTATCCTCTAACATTACATCTCAAAGTGACTGCTTCCAAAATAGCGTGTGAATCTCAGTTGAGACATCACAGCATCTTCATGTTTTATTAATATGTAGGTCTTAGAGCTGAGCAAAGGATCAATCAATAATTTTATGCAGGATTATGTAGAATTTAGGTGCTAAATAAGATGTTTTGTGTAAAATAAATATAAAAACACTAACAGAAAAAGTTACATCAGCTATCTAACTGCAAGTGTCCGACACTGAGAAACAGTTTAGAGTACCTGAATGCAGAGTAATGCAAGGATGGCACAGGGTTTGCTTAACATTGCTATCTTTCTTAAAAGAAGTACCTTCCAGATTATCTACAGAAGACAAAAATAAAATATCTAACACGTGCTAATTTGGCCATCAGTCTTACCTTTTAAAGGGCAGTGATCAGCATATTAGTGGTGACATGACCAAGAACAGTCATGATGACCGCTGCCCAAACATCTGACCACCCCCTTTGATCAGTTACTTTCAAAACATGAAGAAAACATGAGTTTGTCTCAAGCATCAGTTTCTGGTTAAGGCGTGTTGGCCTCATGGCTAATTAGATCCTGCAAAGATGACCAAATCCGTTTTCTATCCAGTCACAATGTTGACATTAGGCTAAGCAGAGCGTTGCAACATGGAGCAGCTTTTCATCCACAACAGTCGGAGTCAGGAGTAAAAGCACAGCTCCCACACTACAAATTACACAAATGAGTTAGCTGGGTCTCTGCCATAAAAAAAAGAACTGTTACAGCACGAAAACACAAGGCTTCGGCTCGCCAGTTGACGAGCGATAAGCCGAGCTAGCCAACATTACGAGCTAATATTTAGGAGTTACGTAGCTAGCGAGCAGCAGCTAGCCGTGAAGCTAACGACGTTTCTTCCAACTGGAGGCGTCAATATGTTACAGGGTGTCATTTCAGGGAGCTCCGCACCACTGCGAAATTGCTACTGGGGTTTAAACGACACAAACCAAACTTACAAGCAGCTGACAAAGTTGTGGATGCCAGACTGTACGGCACCGAAAATTGAAGTATCAGACGATGGCGTTGTCCGCTGCTCTGCTTAGGCCCAAATCGCAGCCTTCGTCACAGGACTGTGCTAGCTGGCTAACTCGCCACAACCCGAGCTATTTGGAAACGCAACTGGCAACGTGGGTTCCCCGAACCGCGTTGAATTCTTCAGATAATGTCACACCTAAGAGTGGCCGTGGTGCAAAAACGCACTTTATAAAGGCAGACGACAACGTTGACTTTTATAATGTTTAATTAAATTTCTGGCGACGGAAGGGTTTGGTGGCTTAAGAAGCCAGTCTCTGCCCTCACCCTGGGTTAGTTAGCGAGCTAGAGTTAGCTAGCTGAGCTAGCGGGGGACTTCGCTAGCTAAACTAGCTAGCTTACCTCAGAGACCTCATCCTCGTCGCTGCCGGATCCGGGGCCCGAGGAGAGAACCGCGGCCGCTGTGAGTTTGAAGTCGAGTCTATCTGTTGCGGGCCCGCCAGCCTCGCCAAACAGTCGGACTTTCTTGCCACCGACGCCTATGCCGAGGCCTCCGAGTCCGGCTCCTGGTGTGGCTCCAACCCCCATACCCAGCGCAGGGGAGCGCGGAGTCACCGAGTCAATCTCGTCCTCGAAGCCGTCCGTCAGCATTGCCGTCCCGGCTACAGCATCCTGCATACTTTCCTAAATAAGATGTTTATTCGTGAAGGTAACGTTGTCCTTTCGCTTTCTTTGGGGTTGTATCGTTACAAAATTATCACGTTTTACTTCAGAAAAATCCTCAAACTCTCCTGAAGCGAGAAGAGATTCTCTTTCCCCCAAGCCATTAACTTTCTAACAACCTACCCCTCTTCGTTCTATTTCTGTATGGACCCGCCTCTGTTCAAAATGCTTGAAGGCAATTGGTCGACAGCGCCACAGCCGAGGCCCTGATTGGTCCAAGCGCACGCTACTCGAGCGAAAGCATGCGACGTTAAGGTTGGTTTACGGGAGGGCTTTAAGATTTAACGCCAGGAAACATCGGACCGAACAGGCGATTGGACACCGACACGCCGGTCACCAACTCCCGCCCTCTGGATACGCCTATTTTTGTCTTTATAAGAAAAGTAGAGGTTAATTTGCTTCAGGGTAACAAGTCTTATGACTGGACTAAGTTGTGCTCGCACTGAGTAGCATGTAACGTTTGGTAAAGTTTAACGCCTGCCACTTCTAACACTTGTCAGTAATTTGTGTCTGTGGTCCAGACATGACTCTTCATCTTATTGCTGCAGCAGCAGCCAACACAGTGCAGGAACTGCAGCATATATAAGACATCAGAAAACACACCAGACAGCAGCTAAACTCTTACTGAGAGAGATGTGGCTCATTATGCTGTACAGGTTCAGCCGTGTGGAGTGAGTGAAGGGTCTTGGCGGTGCAGTTCATGGGGGATAATGTGTCTAGAAGGGATTTGGATTTACTTTATCCATACCTTACATGTAATGAGCCCTTTAGTGTCTCACTTAATTTGCATAAAACTGCTTGCACTTGCCAGTGAAACTGCAATCACACTTGAACTTGCAATGACCTCATAACTTGTAGGACAAGGTATGAAACAGACCTAATTAACATATGGACATAGATTTGGTAGAAATATCTGATGAGCAGACGACAGCCTCGATGTAGCAAATGGATGTCACTTTTTTTAACATTCACTTTTCATCACATGTGCCTGAAATGATGAACTCATTTGAGTAATACCAGTGTGATTTATGTGTAATAACTGAGATCTGGGAAAGTCACCTTTAAATGTCAGCGCAAGAATAAAATACTCACATAAAAATGTGAATGTTGGTCAAGAGTATCGTGCACAAAACATCATAAAAACCTACATACATATTAAGACCGTAGTAAAAGGAATATTCTGGTGAAAATCAAATAAGCATGATTAATCGCTGACCCCAAGGGCAGGTGATGCTAGGCTAACATTGCTAACAAACACTGAACTCAGACTGTCACCAATCTCAACTCACTCAAAACACATCACAATGTTTATTTGTTTGGTGCAGACATGGTTAGAGCATGGTATGACTTACTGTTTTACTGTAAATTAATTTATATAAATTAATTACTGTAAATTAATTGTATATATATTTAAAGTAATCATCCTGTAATTGGCAACAGAGTGGATGTAATTTAGATCCATAAAATACCACTCATCAAACAAATTAGCAAATGGGTTTCACATATTTGAATATGTGCTTTTATTCTGTAGTTTTGTAGATCACAAAATAATTCCCATTTTATTGAGGTTTTGTCATACTACTGTAGCACAGCCTAAGAAAGTTACCTTAAAGAGATTAAACAGACGGCTTTTCAAAGAGCAATGCAGAACAGCCAGAGACAGTCCAGCCTTTACAGACATGGACAGAAGGTTCTGACTGCACCGACAAGCAGGGTTTCAGTCAGGAACAGGGCGGCTACTGTAATTAGCATTAGTCTGTTGATCTCAGTCATAAGGAATCAGTTTATGAATCTAGTCAGCAGATCCAGGTGAACAAACTGAAAACATGCTAAACTGGAGATGAACATTTGAACTATTAGGTATGGGTGTCAGAAATATAATATTTTCAAGTTTTAATGAGGTTTGTTGAAACAGAAAAAACACCTGGCACTATCAGAATGTAAGATTATAATATTTTTTATTATTTTATATTTATAACCTTTCACACACTGGACCACACCAAATCAAGCTAACAGTTATTCAGTGTGGCACAAATGATGTATTTCCTAATAATTCTAACAATGAAATATCAACAAATACCAGTTTGGATTCAAAATGTCAAGATGTTTCTTATTACATCTCGGTCATGTATACTTTACAGTGTAATTGTGTAAAATGCAGTTACTTATTGATTTATTAAGATGTTCTTTGATCAACCCAAAATATCTGACCCAAAGTTCCATCAGCACCAGGGAATCATGGGCAGATGTTATTTCTTGGACTCTCCAAGAGCTCCTGAATGGCGCAGCCATTTGAGCATTGGCTCTATCATTATGGGGATCAACAATTCAATCCCTGTTGATGCCACAGCCATTCGTGGCCTGGAGTCCCAGAGAACACATCTGGGACAGGATGGCTCTCCCTCTTCCCCCATCACTGAGGGGGAAAGAGGAGGTCTGTTAGCCAATGCATTCAGGCATTGTGTTAACAGCAGTTTGAAAAGATGCAGTTGGTTGGCTTCATGTGAATTGTAGAAACTCATGGAAAGTCCATAGATGGTTGTGCTTGTGAACAAGAAGTTCACAGTGCAATTACATTTTTGTTGTTTTTACATTTTTGAGTTTTTAATATTAATTTTATAATAATTGTTTAGTGTGCAGTGTGTAGTGGGGCAGGGTCAAAAGACATACAATTTTACTACGCTGTTGTAATGTGCAGTTTTTTGGCAAACATGTACTTTCAATTTTGATGACATACAAATCAGGTAGAGGCGCCAAGGACATAAACACAGATAAAAAAAATTATTAAATTATATTTATGGTAAATGTGGCCAGTGTTGATTCTAGGGTCTGTTGGGGCCCTAGGCATTGGTTGCTTGTTCTCCAAAGATTTAGAGGGGCCCCCTCCAACCAGCATTCATCCCCATTGTGTTTTGCTGCTGGTGCCAGAAACGTAGGTAATGGTCACAATAAAAGATAACGTGATACAGTATATACTTATAACAGTAATATGTTAATAATGTCAATTTAAAAACTATTAGAAATCCTGAAATTCTTGTGTTGCTGAAAATGTTGTTCTTGGACATAGCTCTTCATGTTCTACTACTTACATTTCATTTGATATGGACAGTGTAATAGTTGCAATACAGAGGATTAAACTCTTGTTACTTATAATGGTACTTGTTTGAAACTATTAATGGAACTATTTCAGGTAATGTAGAGCCACTAAGCCTACACTACAGATATGGTAAACTCATACTACACACACCACACTGCACATATAGCACAATAACGTACACCAATACACCTCAGTAAATTACAGTAGCTTACATTTGTCCAAATTTCTTCTCAGTTTCATCTCCTTACACCATTTATAGCATCACGGCCAGCAAAGCTGGACACACTATGCTGCTCTGCTAGCTAGGTCAACTGGTAAACATCAGAGTAAACAAAAGAAATAATGTGATGCTGGGGATAGTTACATTATTCAAGTGTCTCTTCCCCACAGTTAAAGCTAGCAACTTTTAGTTGTAGTATTAAATTGAGTTGTTATTATCTGCTCTCCACTGAGTTGCTTTTTTCTTCTTTCTTTTTTACTCCCAGAAGGACAAGATAACACCTCTTCATTTTGTCCATGCATGCCACTTGCAACGGGAATGAGTGGAGTTAGGTGGGTCCCCCTCAGGGAGATCAGGTCTCTCCTACTGTCATTTCGAACTCTGCATGTTGCCACTGCTGTAGTCTAAAGTTTTTTCAGCCCTATTAAGCATAATTAATGTTCCTTTTTTCATTAAAATGTACTTATATGATCTTATATGATCTTTTGATCGTTTTTTGATTGTCATCATGCCACAGAAACTATGGAGTTCTTCTTAGTAGAAATATTTGCTTGACAGCATATTTTATTACATATGCAGTGCTGTCATTGTTGTGGCCAGTGTTTAAAGCTATTGATAGGGATAATGACTTCTTATATAATGAATACAGAATAACACAATAAAATGTGTAAAGCTTTAAATGTAATCTGAAAGATTGTAATTGTGTTATTTGGCTCCAGGAACACTGGTATATAGTTTTAAATTCCACAACATCCTGGGGTGCCTTAAGAAGAGGTTAGAATGGCTGAGCTAAAACACTTTGACAGACGTAAAAACGTTTTTATCAAGAAGATAATTCACTCTGCAAAATCATATTTGCATTAAGCTGTCACAGACAACTTTAAATAAACTGGGCAAGTTGAAGAAAGAAAAATACAGAAAACACAAATAAGACCCAAGAAGCTGTCTGCATCTGATGAACGGCACTTAAAGGTCACTTCCTAGAGGGACAGAAGGAAATCCGGAGAAGTGCTTGCTCAGCAAAGGGCAGTCATTTGGCACCAAATGACACACTTTAACTGTGAGAAGTCATCTAAGAGGGGACAATCTCTTGCAGGGTACACTGATGCTGAGAACCCATCCTTGCAGAGATTGCAGTGTGGGAAAGACCATGAAAAAAAACAACCATCAAGAGGATGGAGAACCAACCACTTCCAGGAAGCTGTTTGAGTTTGCCCTGTAAACTTTTGGTTATCAAATAAGGCAGTACATCAAATGAGATGGCCTGCCTGTAGCATTCTGCCATGATTAGGTAGTGCCTTTCAGTGCAGGGCATGTGGTTAAGATCGATAGATTGAAGAATGACTTCAATTGTAAACATAATTATGTACCTTCAGCAGAACTAAGTAAAGCAAGTTGGCAAGTTTTTGGCATCATAACCCACAACACAAGTGCACATATACACACACAGTATTAAATTGCTACATCAACTCAGTAGTAGTAGTGTGGGACTGCATGGACAGGAAATAAAACAAACATAAAACACCAAAGAATTTTCCATAGGAGTACCTGGAATACCAGAGGACAAACTTTAATATGGCATATTTCTACACACTTTAGAACAAAAAAAAAAACATATAAAATGTGTCAACCATCATGCATTCCAAAATGTCTATGACACCATTGTGGCATATATATATGTATTTATTATTGTTGTTGTCTTATGACTATATGTAGGATAGATTTTTATGTGCTGGGGCTTACAGTTTTGTGTACAGTGAAATTTTATTTCCACAAGTGTATTTACTGCTTGTAAAATGGATGTGCAATAGTATCTGGTTTTTTGTTTTGTGACAAGAATCCCACAGATGATTAGAATAGATTTGACATTTGATGGTACATTCATTGCAATGTTAAGCCAACCCTGCAATACTGTTCTAGGTATTTACTTGAATCATTTTACTGCATGTAAAACCCCCCAGAAATAAACATTACATTTCATTGTAGTCCTAAACCAACTAGCCTAAGCTACGTATTTAATAAATATGTTCATCCCCATCAACAGCGATGAAGGTATACATACAGCTCCAATAAATACCAATAAACAAGCAGTAAATAATTGTTGCCAGTATTTCTTGATATTACAGAGGCCACACAAAACACTGACAGACATTCTTGTTCTCCATGGCATAATTGTTTATTTGTATTTTGTTTATGCAATAAAAACACCCATACACCACTCAATTTATACAATTTTCATAAGAGGTATTTTGCAAACTATAAACACACTAAAATGCCAATATTTAAAACATGTAGTATTTTGTACTACAATTATCTTATAAAAATATATAGAAAACATAATCACAAGCAATGTAAACCATAAAAGTACATTTTAATGTCTAACAAATATAAATACATATTTACAAATGGAAGCCATGGCACTAAAAGTCACATGGATGATTTGTTTAAATTTCATGACAAGAATGTTTACTGTCAGACAGTTTAGTCCTGGTAGTCACGTGATTGAGGTCACACAAGTGGTTTTAATCCTAGGCAAAATGTGGATATTGTGAAATTCATAGCACCTCATATACAATACTGGTGTCTCTCTCCTGAGCTGGATCTGAGGTATTTTTAAGTTAAATAAAAGGATTAAAATGGTTGACCTATTAGCAAACCAAGGTGTCCAAAGAAATAAGAGCTTGACTGTACTGGGTCACAGCGTACTCAGGAACTCATTCACCTGTAATTAAATGGAATAGGGTAAACAAACTTGCTGCAAGGTACTACTTTACATGTTATCAAGTTTTAAAATATCCTTTTTAATGAGTAGGTGCCTGTTTTAACACCCACTGGATTATATATATAAAAAGTACATACTGATGTGTGTAAATTTCTACCAAACTCTGGTCTTGAATAAACAAGAGGACCATGTTCTCACACAAGCATTTTTTCAGACTTCCTGCTGCATGCATGTTTACCTTGTCAATCACTCCCTGCTGCTTAATTCTGTCATTTTTGAAGTCTTCATTAACATCCAGCACCAGAATGGGGATATCCTTCAGGTACTCAAAATCAAGCCTGGGGTGAACAGTAATAACAGCAGGATTAGTTGGGTTAATTAAACAGAATCAGTATAAAAAGGTTTACTGAACAAAAACTGAAAAGCACACATTATACCTGTTGTTTAAGCTGGGCAACATAACCAGATATTATTATTATTTAATAATTATGCAAAGCAAAAACAAACAAAAATCCCAACCCAAACAAACAAAAAACTGCAAACTGATTTAATGTTAAGCGAGAAAGTAAAATTTTGCAGAGTTAGGGAGACAACTCACTGTGTTGTTCTGTTATAGAGCCAGCATTCATGCTTATAATGCAGTTGCTCCAAGTATTCCATAGGAATGCCCAGTTCTTCCTCTCGTCCTCTGAGTTTAAGACGCTGCATACATCTCTGCAAAACCAAATAATTGCTAAACTCTAATGTACAGCAGTCCTGTAGCCATGTGTTAAATGTATGAGAATATCAGAAATACCTCAGGGTCAGCCCGCAGGTAGATCATTGCATCGAGCTCAATCTCAGTCTCAAACTGAGAGAGAAGCCAGCCATGCCAGTCCTGGTAGATGGCCCACTCGGTCTCATTCAGATTCCCAGACTCAAACAGATTTGATGCAAAGATATATCTGCAAAAGAGCAAGCATAGGAGTTTAGTACAAGATATTATTCCAGATTCCGGGGCTTTATTGAGCTCTTCATGACTTTTGTCATTGTATTTAATTGGCTTTAAAATGTCAGAACCATTTGACAGTTACCGGTCACTGTAGACGGAGCGCTCAAAGAACTGGACTGGTTTCTCTGCAAGCTGCAGCTTGGCGGAAGGGGGCTGAAGCTGGGAACGAACACGACTTAGACAAGCATAGCTTTGGAAGGTGTAAGACCAGCGGCTGGGCTTGTCATACAACATCTGCAGCAGGTTGCCTCCACTCTTCTGGGATGTGCTGAGCTCCTAAAAAGATCAAGCTAGATTTTAGCCTGGGCCTGACAATGTGAGAAAAGCATTGCAATGATACTGTACTGGTCCGGTGATGTTAATTATAATGCTACCTAAAATATCAGTGTTTGTGCTTGACAGCTTATTACTTTAGGAAGAAATTTCAGAAATCCACAAATATTCCATGTTCCGGTCTCCTGCAACATTGTAACATCTTTACAAAGACATTTAGGGACACAGGATCAGAGGATGATCAAAAGGTTCCTGAATACAAAGGTATGTGCATAAATGTTTTCATGCAAAAAAGGGCACCTCTGATAAAATTACATGATTTTCTAAATAAAGAGTTAAGAGTGTGAAAAAGGTAAATACAGAAATAAATAAATAGGAATTGTGCCTAATTTGAGATTCAAGTTTGTTTGGTGCCCAAACTGTTGCATAAAATGAAATCTATTTATGCGAAAACACATTTAAAATAAATAAATAAATAAACTAAAACATATCATATAAAAATATATCATGTTAACATTGGGTGTTAATACAATTTCTAAACAGTTTACACATTTATATTTATATTACCACTGCATATGAAACACAAGAGCACGAGTTTAAACGTCATCTGTCTCCATACCTCATATTCATTCTCTGTAGTCTGAACATTGCACCACTTCCCAATCGGTTCCGGTATGACTTCCCACTCATCCGATTCTCTTTCCAGCAGCCGCACAAAGGTGGACTTCCCTGCAGCTGTTCAGCAAATAGACAGTAAATTACTACGTTATACAAAATACTTAACATACAGTATAAATACTTGTAGTAATTATAGTTTGTTATATATATATATATATATATATATATATATATATATATATATATATATATATATATATATATACACATACACACACACACACACCACAGTATTTCATAATTTTGATGTATTATATAATACTATTTAGTATAGTATACATTTTTTGTATTATATAGTTATATTTATTATCAATAATTTATAGCACCAATAATATATTTGTTAGTATTGTACAGTATTACACAATACACTGTACACAATAGCCTGCAGTGTAGGCTGGCTACCGCTCACTGTAAATCGTTGTGCTGTATTACCGCCACCAGCATGAAGGAAGTCTATTACATACACAACTCAGAAATACATAATATACATGTTTTTATTCCCCTCACTGTAGTTTTACAGAGGAAAGAGTATTTTAGGCTCTCAGTCTTGGTCTCCCAGCGGTTCTAACCGTGGCCTCAGCAGCCAGGCAGCCAGTCAGCTACACAGATCACAGACTGACCCAACAAACGCTGCAGGCTATAACAGGCTAAAATAGGTCCAAGTATCTAGCTTTTAATTATTTGGCGATACACTTTCACCACAAAAACAACATTCAGGAACATGTGAATTTAAAAATATGTGTAAAAACCTGCACTGATCCAGTGATCAGCTAACTGCTGAACCCGCGAGTATTTGGCGCCAAACTAAGTGCGGGACTTAAACCCAAACAAAAGAAAACACTCCCGGGTAAAATACCCCGACTACATCAGCACTGCAATACTCACTAGATACGGATCTGCTATTACACACATTAACCTAGAATAAATAAAAACCCAAGATAAAGCTAGAATAACTACAGTATCTCACACTCACCAATGTTTCCCTCGATGGATATCTTCTTCACTCTCTTCTCGAAACTGTTGTTGAAGACAGGGCTCCTGCATATTCTTTTAGGAGGAGTAGCCATTGCAATAAACAAATAAAAACAGCCTACTAACAATAACTGCAAGTATTAGTGTGAAGACTGCAGCTCAG
This sequence comes from Salminus brasiliensis, assembly GCF_030463535.1. NCBI lineage: Eukaryota > Metazoa > Chordata > Actinopteri > Characiformes > Bryconidae > Salminus > Salminus brasiliensis. The sequence continues at coordinate 21,030,592 of NC_132895.1, forward strand.
CTCAGCTCAGCTCTTCAGTACAGACTGTTCTCTACTTCGAAATACGCGGCAACGGATCCTGACGTCAGTTTGACGACGTCATCTGTCAAACACGCCCCGAAAAAAGAGCCACGACACGTTTAATCATTTATGAGGGTTTTATATATGCTATAATACTGTAGAAACACAGCGTTTCTAAAACTAAAGGGGTAAAAGGGTAGTTTGGTGAAAAATAAAAGTTCTTAAAATGTCCTCCTTACCCCAAAACATCAGTCTAGAGTGTTTTTTCGCACTGATCCACGAGGTCAAAGCTGCTACAATAGCGCCTGTCTGTGTGACTAAATACTACAGGGGTGGTAAAATCCCAAAAGCACGTGGTAGAAGATGGGTAACAAATCTCCTGCCTGCTCAAAGTTTTTTTTTGTTTTTTTTTTTGTCGAAATCTATTTTTGAGACAATTTTCTTAGAAAAATCTATATAATTATTAGATAATTGGTTAAATGAGGATTTCTCAGGACAGTTATATTTCTGGACAGTTGAGGTTGTTCCTTACCACCACTGAAGGTGGCAGCCGTGAGTCATTCTCAAGAGCGATGGCTTCCATAACTAGTGGAAATTTACCCCCGGGAGCGGCATAGACTATACTTAAGTAGTTGTACTTATCGTTATTATTACATTATTTCAGTATTATTATTATTATTATTATTATTATTATTATTTAAATACGTGTACTTTTACTCAATTAAAACACATTTTTATTTAGATCCTTTAGAGCACTCCTTCCAGAGCCACATTGTCCATTATACAAGGTGTCCAAATGAATGTTTTGCAGTCTCCAGCTCCATTACCTTAGCCTTATCTATTGATAACCATCATGTGACACTATCCAGTTCTGGAGGTCAGATTACGTCAATGATGCCAAACTTTCAGTGTAGCTTCTTATTCAGCAGTGTATTTGCCTGTTTAGGATGGTGTCTTCTTCTGTATGTGGTTTGTTCACAGTGATATTCTCTAATCCAAACAACGAGGTTTACTGTGACAGTAGTTTTGAACGGGAGCCTAATCACGAGGCATTTGCTCAAGTCTGGGCCCAGGCAACCCAGACAAGAGGAGACAGGAGCCTAAATCCGAGCTTCTTTGTCATTTAATATTCCACTACATTTAGCTTAAGGTTAGGAAACCCTGAAGAGCAGCAGGCCATGTTTAAGATCTGAGAAATTCACCTGCAGTTTATCCATGATCACACTAAAATAAAACACACTGTAGATAATGGCCAGCAGAAGGCAGCATTACTCTGAGAGACAGGTGGAATCAGACATATATCTCTGTAATGTGGCAATAGTTGTTAGAGATAAACCAACTAGAGAATTAATTAATGAATTAATGAATTAGTTTTTATAAATTAAGACTAGCGAGCTAACTTGTTGTGCAACTTAGCTAGCTGGTTTGCTAACTTAGCTAGCTAGCTAGCCAGCCAGCGTTACACAGGTAGTAGAGTAGCTGAGGCTGGTGAGCCCTGTGTGCTCCGCAGCGTCACTTTTAGCAGGAGCTGAAATATAATCATACGATATTGGTTTATTAATACAGTAAAAGACGCAGGAAGAAATCCTGTGGAGTAATACATCAGGACGGTTGGAAGGCGCTGTAGACACGACGAGGTGGCCGAGTGGTTAAGGCGATGGACTGCTAATCCATTGTGCTCTGCACGCGTGGGTTCGAATCCCATCCTCGTCGGAAACTGTTTTTGCCGGTCTAAATAATCTCTCTCTAAGCTGTGCAGCTCGTTTTTAAACATACTATTTGTCCAAAACATGTTCTGATTTATTTCAGTATTGGGGAATCCCGCTGCACACACTTTGTATAACGTTAATCTTAATAGAAAAGTAATGACTGCAGCCACACATGACCTGGGGGTCTCCGGGGTAATAACCCCCCTTTGAATAGCTCCTGAGTAAGTTAAAGTATCGTTTGTGATCCAGAACTTATCATCCCACATTAAAACCGTACCATACTAATGCTCATGTGGCTGACTGCAATCAAATCCCTTACAGCAAGCGTCTTCTGTTATGGCCACAAGGGGAAAACTCCATATTATTATTCTTGATTTAAAAAATGAAATTGGACATAGGCAAGGGTCCTGGGCCCAAAATTGATCAATTGTCTCAGTGAAAGCAAACTGATCTGGGATCAGGTCTTATCAGTCCACGTAGCCTCGCTCATCAAAATCTTCTTCAATATATGTTAAGTAGAATTAATGTAAATTTGAGAATTTTATTTTTTAGAAAAATCAAAACAAAAGTCTACATCAGAGCCATGAGTTGTTTTTAACTGCAGAATTGTTCACAGCTATGCTCTTATAAATGACAGATCTATTTTTGTACTCCTAATTTGAACACATTTCAAATAAGAAATTATCCTTTTGTCACAATTTACTACTAAAATGTCACTTGCATGGTCTGTTCAGATCTGCACATTTATTAGAGGATCTCTAAACTCATAAAACATACATATTTTTATTCTTTTGTCATTTGTAATGCATTTCATTTGTACTACATGGTGTGGCAAACACAGGTCCCATCATGTGTTTTAAACCAAGGTCCTTAGGGAACTTGTATTTTTATTTTGTTCTCCAATATTCAAGCACATGAATAAAATTACAAAGTTATTCTTGACTCTTGAAAAGCACAGTGAATAAACTGTTTATTGAGTTAATAAAAATACATGATAATGTACATACAATTGGAACAACATGCATCCACGATGATTTACACATCTTCAAACATTTTCACTAGGACACCAATACCCCTGCTCCACCCTTTGAGCCTCCTCCTTCACTCTCTCGCTTCGTTACGGCCGCTTTCCCCCCTGCCTCATCTTCCCCCACTATCCTAATGTTGTATCGTTCACGATATTCATTTAGCTCTTTCCCTTTTGTCTGCATCTGTGTCCCAAGCGACTCCACAATCTTGGAGATCTAAAAAACAGAGTGAAAAGCTCAAAATTAAGACGACATTATTATTATTATTATTTCAGACATGTCTGGGTGCTGGATGACTACACCAGTTCTTAATATTTACATGGGCAACATCCCACACTTACACATGCATTCTTCCACCACTTGTTAAACACAGTACCTGGGGAATACTGACTACTGGGTTTCATATGTCTAGGGAGTTAAAAATTTCATTACTTGATCTATGGTAGTTTAGTCTTGCAGAGGACAAATACTAAAGACCTACTGAGTTGAGCCCCTAACTCAAAGACAAACTAACAAACAAACACAAAAAAGTGAAAAAAATAATAATAAAGCTTTGGTGGTCTTTTGGTAAAACACACAACGGCAACTATATAAATAAATAAATAAATAAATAATGTGTGAATAAAATGCAGTAATTTATGAATATTTTAAACATGTAATTATTTATTTTGTATTTTACACAGATTCATGTATTTTGATGAGTGAATTGTAAAATGATGAAACTGTTGGCCACTAAACAACTGATCAGACATTACAGTAACATGACCGACCAACCGAAAACAATTTTCTTTAAGGGAGTCCTGCCTCTTTCTGTTAGTGTCAGTGTCAGTGGACTTGAATCTCTTGCTCCAAGCATCATCTGTAAAGGTGGCCCGTCACTGTGGTGAGTTGTACCACTCAGAGAGCCACATTCTGTTTTTCATGCATTCCCAAATGTGAAAGAAGTTGTGGATATAAGCTAGTCCATTTACTCCAGAGCTATGGAGGACGTGTGTGGGATAATAGCTACATTTCTAGGGTAGCTTTTATTTATTGATTTTACCAAGTGGCTAACATGAAGCACATTCTACCAAATGTGCAGTGTACTAACAGGTGCAGTGCCATTTTGTTCTGTGAGTTGTTTGTGGGGCGTAAGAGCCAAACATTGGTGACAATGAGCTAACTTAGTGTGCGTATGTGTGTGTGTGTGTCATACAGAGAGCTTCCACATGTAGCCAGCTACTAACAGTATAATATAAATAATTGCCAGCTTGTTTGGGAATATTGAGTGTACTAAGCCAGACTTCCTGATAAAAAGTGGGTGGGTCGAATTACTGTGATGCACGAAGCACTTGTTTAATAGCCAATCACTCCTTAAATCCTGAGCTCTGAGACAAATTTGACAAAGCAAAAACAGATTTTTTTGGTTATAGACTCCACTTTTGGTTCCTTTTTGGACCAATTTGGAACAGTGACATCCTCTGAGATCCTCTTTGATGCAATTTACCTGTTCTTTGTTACTTTCCAGTGCTGGGAGGACTTCGCTGACCGTCCGCTCTACCAGCACTCCTCCAACCAACCGATAACACTTCCGTGATGGGTCAACTTCTTTTAGTGCATCAATCACGAGACTGCAGGGAAGACAAAAAGATACCATAGTTAAAGTGAGACAATACACAGCCTAAACTCACACCCCTCAGCTATGTGTAGAAACTGTCCTTACTACCCTTACTACCATGAATTTTGAACTGTTGGCATAACAGACATACATCTGTACCCTTTAGGGAAAACATGACATCAACAGAAGATGAACCCTTTTTATCTTAATTACACACAATTGAGCCAACATCACATTTGGTACAAAGTTAAACCACCTGTGTTCACTGATCTCCATCTCCATCTCCGCTGCTTTTGTGGCCATACTGCGCTGCTCCTGCCGGAGTCGCTGAAAACCTGCAACCACCTGCCAGAGAATACGTGACACAAATGCACGACATTACATATTCCAGGAATAGACAGGCTGGTATTTACTCAAACACATGTTGAGTTTACCATGAGTTTAGCCCAGAGAATCAGTAGTAAACAAAACGTACTAAACAGGTGGAGTTAAGTGGATAATCTGAGTTTTGAGTAAAATTACTCCAGTAGAACATCAAACATCAAAAAGTGGACTACCTTGTCTAAAAGAGAGGGGCTTCTTTTCATATTTTCTGAATGGCTGAACTCTTCTAGACAGATTTATTCAAGTGGAAAGTTTTGGGGTGGCTTTATTTTTTATGAATTATTTTTTTATTTTTATATATTTTAAAACATGCTTATGAAGATCTATGGCAGGTTTGTCAAGAAAGTAGTAAATTTAGCTTTAAGAGGAGCTTTTAGTGGCTATCTAGCCTTTGTATTACACTCTAACTACATCAATCTTCAGCTAGAAGGAGTCAATTATCTAGTATTTAGCATCTTACAGGAGAGAATTGTTAGAAATATTTGCCTAATAACTATTTAGGAATACACAGACAGCTTTATTTTTTAGTAGCACACAAATACAAACCTAAGATTTTGTACTTTTTTGCTATAAAACTAAACTGCCTGTGTTCCAATTCACTTTCTCCATGTGTAGCTTTATGCTTCATGTACATAAACTAATGCACCGAGCTCGTATTCAGCTCCATTTGAACAAATAAAGACCCTAAATCAACCATTAAATCTCTTACTGATCATCTTCAGATCATGCTGATATTCTATGGCTACAGCAGGCAGTAAAAATACTGGGCTGGGTTTCACGACAGCATCTTAGCAGAAAGGTGATGATCAAATGGTACAGTGAGCAGTAAACAGGACACTTTTCTACCAGTTAGGATGGTCTTGGCACTGAAATGCTTAACGGAAACTGAACCCTGTCTGTCCAACAAATGTGAAACTAGACATCAGGGTTTTTTTTCTGGAAAAGCTAGCTAATGTTAGCTAGAAACAGCAGGGTTGGAGCCAATGCTGAGTGAAGATGTGCTCCATCAGAAACCACTCCTAGCAGACTTGAGTTTGTCACTAAAGCTACAAACATAACACACCAAGTCCCAATATCCTCTACTTTTGTTGTAACTGTTGGGGGGGTGGGACCTGACTCCAACATGACAGTGCCCCCACGCCCAACATCATAGCCTGACCTCACTGATGCCCTTGTGACTGCTGTGAGGATTTGACTGCATTCAATGTTCAAGCATCTAGACGCTGGAGCAACGTGGAGGCCAACACCAAAATGAAGGGCATTGGCTTTGAGACAATGAGATGTGATGTTATTGTGTCCACATACTTTTGGCCCTGTAATAATACAATGCACTCGCAAGTCGTTTTTGACGCCCACCTTACACGCTTTATTTTAATGAGGTTGTGTTGGACGTTACATTTTGGCCTCTGAAAACGAATAGTTTTAATAGCTGGTGTAGCTGACGGAGTGAGAGAGCTACAACAACCCCACCACAAGGATGCAGCACTAGCTAACTACACACAGCGCTGGCTGAACGTAGCCATCTCTAAAAGACCCTGTACCTGCTCTGCTGAGACACCAGACTGCTTCCCCCCGGAGCTGCTGGGTTTACTGTTAGGCTCTTTCCTCCCATCACTGTTGTTGGAGTCTGCCATTTTCAGACACGTGACAATTCCTTCCTCTTCTTCACCAAACCGCTCGATTCCCGAGCGCTACATTAAAAGTCCCCCCACTACCGCATTTCCTTTTTATTAATAATGTGATTATTTTGTAAGATACACTATACAATATAATAACACTGTAAACCCATTTTCATAAAAAAAAATCAGCCTACATTTCCCCCCAAAAATGTGGCATTAAAAATATCACAGGCTGCCATGTGAATGGAAGTATGGCTGTAGGCCAGGGTTTTCAGTCTAATACAACACCCAGCAAAGTAAGCATGTGAAGAATTGTGTTCAAAGCTAGAAAATAATTATATATATATATATATATATATATATATATATATATATATATATATATATATTATACTGACTTCTTTTATATTCAATTTGTAGGGAAGCTTTCATAGTAACTATTTGAGTACAATTTCATTAAACAAATTGTAATTATTTGTAATTTCATTAATAAATTTCATTTATTGCAATGTAAATTTTTATTTACAATTTTATTATTGCAATTGTATTTTTACATCTTATGTAGAGCTGTGGTCTGAAGTTTAAGTTCTTCTTACATGAATTGTGCTTTTACTGTTGAGATGCAGAAGGATAGAAATTTTCTTTTAATTTAAACAACTGTGAATTCCTTAACTATTGTTACATATGAGATATTAGAGCAGGGCTGTGAGTACTGTAATTATTTGTAATATCATGTTATCTTTTGCTTGTGTTTTTGTAACTTCATACACTTGGTATGTTGTAATTTATCATATCAAAATTAACTAATACAGACAAAAACACTTCTTTGATACTTCATTTACATTTGAGATAAAAAAAAAAGGACATAGACTTCAAACCATAAAAGCTTAAAGTAACAGTCAGCATAAAAATCTCATTATGGCTGCAAACACACTTTGTAGTGCTCCTGCAAACCATTCTGACCCTTTCTGTTTCAAATATCACATTTCCCGATTGGGGGCGCTATAACTCAGTGTAAGCTGAATGATTGGCGGCTAACCAAGCTGAACCTGATTATGTGTTTTATTGCACATTTAGGTTTATACTGTATCATTGTGATGCTTTTCAAACTGAAAGCAGGTCCAGGTTTGTTGAATAGTTGCAAGCGTTCCTGCAGGTAAACCGGACAGTGGATCATGTCTTGCAGTGAAGTCTGACAGTATTTTAGATCAAAAGAAATACTTCAAAGACACTGTCAGTAGCAAATCTTTCATCAAAACATTTTAACACTACATTCAGCAAGCCAAGTGACATGTAACAGAGGGGTGTGGCCATTATAAATGCATATATTTCAATCAAATACGTTTCAAATATATTGCAATCAAAAATGAACATCAGCACCAGTATGGGTATGATGGGTATGGGAACCAGTACGGGTAAACCTATTCAGTCAACAACAACAAAAAACACCAAGCATTTTATATCAGCTACATATAATTGTGGATACATGTAGGCTGAGAAATATGAAAAAACAGAATTCCAAAGAATACATTCTCAAAACTTTCTGATTGAAGCGTTATGGTTTACGAATAACACAGTACTAGTCTATTAGCACCTAAACAGATACAGTAAATACTGATGAAAAATGTGCTTGTATCGAGATCCCCGCATTCCTCTTTGCTTCCAGCTGGAAACATGTTGTTTGGTTAAATAGTCTCAGAAAAAAATATCCATCATGTTTATATCAAAAGATGTAACTTGGAACCCTTAAATGGCCAAAGTGGCATCAATGTGGTTGATGAGAACCTGCCAAACCATTGCTGTTTTTGTAAAAGTCATACTGCTGTCTGCACGATTCTCAAGCCTGAGATTTTGCCGTGTTTGATTTTGCAGGTTTGGAGCTGGTCCAGCTGTAACAGTCTGTCACAGTTTTGTTGCGTGGCTCAACAGCACAGCTTGTGCAGTACACAATACCTAGTGCTAGCATGACCACAATAAAGACACAAAGAGGCACTAGTAGTGCCACTAGCAACCAGCTTCTATCATGCTTCTTCTTGCCATCTGGATGTTGCTCTGAGCTGGCAGCAGATGGCAAGCTACCCTTAGGCATTTGAGGTGTTGAAGGAGTGACCCTGTAAGAATGTCCTTTTTTCTTTGGCCGAAGTGATGCTCCAGTTGAAGGTATGTGGTCACGTGTATCTTCCTCTTGTACTGTCTCATCAATGGCTGATAACACTGATATCTTGCTGGTGTCCAACCATAGATTTGCTTCATTGTCAGTGTTTGAATCAGCAGGTGTACCTGAGGTTGTAGTATCCATTAACGAATCTGATGTTGGAGAACTGGTGGTTTCTTCTGTCCACTCAGGTTCCTGGGAGGTAATGTGGTCCTCCTCTGGTGTCTCTGTAAACCAGCTCAAACCCGTGGGAAGCCACTCGATGCTTGGTAGATCAGTAAGCCATTCAAGAGTGCTGGCATCTGTAGGCACGTCTGTTGTGTAGCCAGCCTCCTCCCAAGGAAGGGATGTTGGATAAGCAGGTTCGACAGTTGTGTAATACCCAGTTTCTTCTTCGACAAGCAAGCATGAATACTGGTCCTGCTGCAATTCGTAGCCCGCTTCACAGCGACACTCAAATCCACCTGCGTAATTTTCGCATATCTGCGCACAAGAGCCAGGAATTTGGCACTCATCAATATCTTCACAACGGTCTGGATCCTCCGGCACTACAGAGAATCCATCATAACACAGACATGTGTAGGATCCTGGAGAGTTCTCGCAAGAGTGCTCACAGCTGCCTTCCTTGCATTCATCCACATCCAAACACTCTCCAAACTCAGACAGCTGGTAGCCTTCATGGCAGCGACACTCAAACGTTCCAGGCGCATTGACGCAGATCTGAGGACATGGATTTTGGGAGCACTCATCAATGTCAAGGCAGTTTTGGCCATCCTGTGAAAGGAGGTAACCCTCAGGACACTTGCAGCGGTATCCCTCAGAGGTAGGCTCACAGTCAAACTCGCAGTCAGCACTGTGGCATGGGTCCAAAGGCAGGCAGCTCTGTCCATCCTCCCCTAGCTTGAAATTCTCAGAGCACTCGCAGTGATAGTGAGACCCTGCACTGATACAGTAGTGTTCGCATCCTCCATTGTCCTGCTCACACAAGTCCTTTGGAGCATCAGAGCAGAGAGGTGCATCCTTGGACCACCCAACACTCCCATCATCATGTACCATGCAGAGCACAGACTGGTCTCCCTTGGCGCTGTCCGGACAAGGCAGGGTGGCCACAGAGCCAAAGGGGATATGTGTGAGCAGGGTGCTGAGCAGGTTGAAGGGGGTGCTGTAGAGTGCAGGGCCCCTGCCTTCACTCTTCAGAGCCGGACACATGCCTCGGTAAGTGTAGCGGCACAAGAAACCATCCACAGCCAGCATGCATGAACCGTCCAGCCACTTGAAGTTGTTCTGGTCACTGCTGCTTTTGTCAGCAGTGTTGTAAGTGATGACCACGCAGCGAGGTGCAGCACAGGCACTGGGTAAGTCATCACGTTGCCAGTTGGTGTACTGTGTGTCCTGGTCCCCTGTGATCCAGGTGAAGCCCCTCAGAGGACGAGTGGCTGAGCACTGGCGAGGCTGCCTCTGAAGGCCAATCCAGAGCCTGAGTCTCGGTCGGGGACCACGTCGCTCTCCAGCAGAGAGCAGCTCATGGATTATTGTTGCCTCCTCTGGTCGCTTCACCGTAGCCAGGTTGCCCCCTTTCTCCTTGCAGCTCCTCCAAGACTCACGGAAGGTCTTGCGCTGGAGATGAATGGAATAGCATCCCTCTGCATTGCATATGCCATCCTGCTCCTCCAAGTTCTGTCCAAAAGTTCCCTGAGGCCAGTAAATAAATAGCACTACAAGGATAAGACACGGATATGCAGCACAGCGCATCTTTCTCAGAGTCAAATCTCTATGCCGCCTTTGTTCTGCCAGCATCTTGCTCTCCACTAGTTGTCCTTTTGCATCAGTTGCTCTCAGCTTCCTTTTTCCAATAACTTTTGCAAGTGTTCATGAACAACCGCTTAGAAAGGCTTTTGTCTGCAGCCTGTCTGCAGCAGAGAGACAACGAGGGAGGGCACTGACGTATGTTTTTGGAAGAGGGGGCGGGTAATAAGCGAGCGAGTGTGTGTGGAGGGGGGGAGCTTTGGCCTGTGGTTTTCCCCCTGGTGCCGTATGGTTTTCATAAGTCTGTTTAAGGAAATAGTTTGCAACCCTGCCAGCAGCCCCCTCTCCCCAATTTCACCCTCTGGTCATCTACCAACAGCATCACTTCGACTACCCACCATCACAAATTCATCTGTGAGCCTCTAAACCCTTTGTTGTGATTATGCCACAGGTTCGACTTTTTCCTAGCGTACTGCATTGGGGTCTCAGTGTCGGGTGTTTTAACTAAACATAATTTTCTAAATTATAGTTTCAGATACAGCTTATATAAATCCATACATTTCACACTGTATTATTACATAGTATATCAAAATGTGTTCAGATCAGATGACATTTCATTTGTTAGCGATGATGTAAATATGCGGTGCTTTGCCAAACATAATGTCTTGTGAAATGACCCTTTATATAATCAGCAATGCTCTAAATAAAATAGGGTTAGAGGGGTTTCGCAATGAAGTTGTTTGTAGTATTTGACACTCGAGTGCCTGGGTAAGAAAAGAGATGAGAGTGATGTTGATCAGATTCAGTCTGGAGAAAGGACCTAGTGATTCAGCACCCTGCTAAGCATAAGAAACACAATCTCTTCGAGCTGTTCTGTTTGGAGTAGACACAGACAGACAGCAGATCCTCTTATTTTGTATAGCTGGGACAGGACGTCTGTTCTCATTCACAGCAACGACCACAGTTCTCCCTCAAAATCTCTTCAAGTGACTCGCTCCCTAATTTGCTGGTGAGCAAATTTCCAACAAATGTTGCCATTCCTCTAAGGCAGGAAATCACATCGGATCCTGAATCTATACGCGAGAGACACACGGTGCATTGTTTCCCTGGCTCACACTGTTATATTTGTGGATGAGATTTGATTGGCTTCGCAGTTCATCATTTCTTCTAACAGCAGTTCTGTTGCATTTGCTCTGAGTGGGCTGATGAGAAACCAATTGCCCCCATCAGTATGAGGTTTCGCTGTTAATGGTGAACGAGAAGTCATAGAGTGGATGAATATAGGGTGTTGTAGCGGTGCCAGCAGCCAGAAGTGTAGAAGCTGTCTAGAAATCAGACAACCAAAGTGATGACTGCTTTTGTTCTCTGAGGAAAAACCTTTCCCTGTCTGTAATTCAAATCAACCTTTAGTTACCGTTGCTCTCAGCCATGAGTTCAGTCTTAGTTTCCCCGCCGCTAACATTTTTTTCTCCTTCAGCCAAAATGTACCTTTCTTAAATCTATCCCAAATACTGCATTGTTCTCGTCCAATTCAAACAACTGGTTCCTGGCTCTGGCTGTGCTTTCCTTTCTCTGGACTCAGATGCCCTTGACCAAGGTAGGCTTGTACAGAACTTCGATGTCTAATTTATTGTGTTTACACAAAAGAGACAAAAGAGTTCTTTTATGGAAACTGCAACCTCTTCAAACCTGACCTTTGCAGCTGAAAATAAATAGCTAAAATAAAGCAACTTTTCTGTGTATATAACCCTCCAGAGACACTAGAGTTTTTTTTCCCCCCAACTCCCCAGATGTCGAAGCACGGTTACTGTAGACACATCTGGCCTGTATTCTGCACTGTCTGTTTAGATTTGCATCTTTCCCTGAAATGGATGAAGGTTTCTGAAATGAGATCAGATCAGGCATAGAACTAAAGCTGTCACAACTGTGCTTGTATTTTGTATTATGGAACATTTTTATGATACACTGTCTATGCACATAGAAACCGTTTGCACGAGGGTCAGCTGAACCATATTTTCCACTGCTGTGTAAAACCTCTCCTAATAATAAAAAAGAGATCTAAAAAAAACACAGGCCCAGTTCTGCTCCAAACTCTCAGACGCTCTGGTGACAAACTCTACACAGCCTGAAGATGGTTACTCTCTTCTTCTCTCACTCTCACTTCTCCATTGCCTAAAAAACGTCTTTCTCATATAATAGCTGTGCACAGCTGTACATAGTTTACAGTTCAACTATGTAAAAAATGCAAGGTATGTTATATTATGGTCTACCAGATCTGTAAAAACCATATCCAAGAAACGTCCTGCATAGTTTTGAATAGGCTTATCATGCCCAGGTGCACATGGCATGAGATGCTGTCCAGCAGCGGCTTCAGCAGGTCAGTGTCCGTGCAACAGTTTATGTGTTTAATGAGAACGGCCTGGCTCTATAGTCAGTCAGCAGAGAAAATGCTACAATCAGATTGGCCTTATCCTTGGACCATGATTTCAACACAAATAAATACCGACCATGTTCACTGCAGAGGCACACTTGATGACCCACGTCTGCAGACTGTGAAGATGTTATCATGCAGGTCCTGCCTTTGCACAAAACCATTTCTGCGTGTTCCATGTTCTCCTTCCTTTCAGGGGTTTTCCCATGCTACCATGCTACTCATCATTTTACATCTGCTCAAGCACACATTTTTAAAATGATTGAATTAAAAGATTGAAAACTGTCTAAATTATTAGTTGCAAATGTTGACCTAATAGAAGCAGCAGTTTTAATTGAATGAGCTTTATAAAATCTTCATAAATCAGTGTCCAAGATTAAGTCATTAACCAACACTTATCGCTGCAACTCGTGTAGCTTTTGAAGTTCAAAGACTTCCTGTTTAAGTTCTCATGCACACTTCATCAAACATAACGGGTGATCATGTTTGAGGTTTGCAAATTATGTACTTATCACATCATAAAAAATGGTTAACAGGGATAAAGTGTGATACCAAATACACCCAGCTGTTACCAAGTTTTAGCAATCGAACTGATGGTTTGCTAAAAAGTTCAGAGGTAGTCCTCTATTCACTGTGTGCAATGTACCAGTTCCACTGGCAGCAAAACATCCCCAGAGCATGATGCTACTACTGAACTGTCTAACAGTTGGTGCAGTGTTCTTGCAGTTGAATGCCTCACCCAAACAAGCCTCTGGTCACTGTGGCCAAACAACTCAAACTTTGACACATCTGACCATAACACTTTCCTCCAGGAGGCTTTTTCCTTGTCCACTTTGTGGTCATCAACTTCAGTCGAGCTTGAAGGTTTCGATTTTGGAGGGCAGACCTAGGCCATGTAAAACCTACTTGACTGTAGACAGCGACACTGGTGTTCCAGCAGCCTCCGGTTCATGCAGTTCATGCCTTGGATGTTGTTGGGTAGTTTTGTCCATCCTAGCCAATTTCCTCTCAGCTAAGGGTGAGTTTGAGTCTTCGTCCCAATAACTTATGTATGATTGACTGAACTGATCTTGAAATCTGCAGTTTAGAAATGGCTCCAAGAGACATTCCTCAGATCTGCTCTGAGTTCCTTGGACTTTCCCATTGTACTGTGTGTTGGTCAATCTAATGAGTGCTGGCAAGCAATCCCTTTTCATGTGGGCACAGTGAAGCTTCCAGCTGTAGTCAATCATGATCACTAACAGGAAGGTAAAGAGGCCTTGGCCTCGGTAGGTTAAAATACATTTTGAAACGATCAAACCACTAAATTACTAATCTGAGTGGGTGTATGTATATTTATGACCTGGGTTTTTTTCACCATTAAAGATGTATAGTTATGTGAAACACAAAGCACACTTTGCATTCTATGGTTTGAAGACATAATGACAAAACATCTGGCCCACAGTAAGTCTTAAACTTAGGTAAATACAACCTGAGATGAACAACACATGACAAATTACAGTGTCATTATTTATTTGACAAAAATGAATAAAATGGAAAAACATTGCACAGTCTGACCTTGGGGTGAATTTGCTGGGGACGTCATTCTTGAGGTTGTATTTAGTGAATTTCTAGGACCTTCTAGGGACCAGATGCTTTTTATTATGTCCTGAGACTTAAAACCATAGAATTCAAAGTGGGTGTACTTTGTTTTTCACATGACTGTATGTTTTACACTGATTGTGCCATAGAAAAAAGAGCAGTTCAAAGAATCATTGAAGGCCCAACATTGCCATGACATTTGTGTTCATGATGAGTGTATGTAAACGTCTGACCACAACTGAAAATGTGCTGGTTTGTGCGACATCACAAAAAGAGTGAATTCGAGAAGGACTGGTTTTCTAATGTAGTCTCCACATAAATAGACTGTATGGAACTGGGAAATGAATGGTACATTTGAAAAGATGTACAGTTTTTGATTCTCCATTGTACGATCCCTTAATGTTTGGTGTAATTATTGTCATCAGGAAATGCTCAGTCAATTAGATCACAATTTTCACGCTTTCAGGCTTTTTATAATTTCATAAGCTTTCGTTTAAAATAAATGCTGTTTGTATGTTTGCTTCCTGCAGAGCGTGAACTACCCAGCCCTATACCATACACATAATCACTGCGGTGGGGCCTTAGGGAAATTTTGTGATGAGGAATGTTGGGAAATCATTGCTCATTTTGAGTGGGGGTGAAAGGGAAGGTGGGGGGTTGCAGACTAACATCAACATCCTGTTTCCCGACACCCTAACACTGGAAGATGGGAATGCCCTGTACAGCTGGCTGCAATAGCTTGTATTTAATAGACACTCGCCAACCCTGTGACCTTTTACCTTCACACTTGCCTGACTTCTCAATATTGTTTCTTTTTTTTCCACAGTCCTTGTTCCCAGCTAGCCAAGAGGTCCCTTAATTAAGCTTAACTATTCTGACTGCTGGGGCTAAACACTATCCAGGGCATTAGATGCAGGACATGCAACACAAGAGACATTTATTTAAGCCTACAGTCTTGCACTATATAATGAACAAGGCACTGTTTCAGAGACATCTTTTGATTGGCTGAATGTGGTGTGTTAGATTTGGGTTGCAGTTGAAACTTGCAGAAAGATAGCTCTGCAGGAGGAGGATTGGAGACCACTGGTATGAACATACCAGCTACCCATAATTGAATATTTCATGCCCAAGAAGTACTTGCATTTATTTGTGTTTACTTCTGAGGTCACATTTTCTTCTCTTATAGAGATATCCGGGATATATGAGGTTGTATTATGTCTCCAAGTATATGCAAGCCATATATTTATAATAGTAAGCCACTGTAATGTGGATGCACGTGCAGGTCCTTTAGAGGTTAGGGGGTTAAGCCGTGCTAGACTGGCCTGGCACTTGTTAAGTCACTTCAAAGATATGGGATATCCCCCAAGCTATCCACTCCACAATGCAAAATGGATGAAATCTATCCAAAATGAATTCTGTATATTGTCTCCTGCAGACATACTGACATTCAGATGGTTGTGATGAAGTGTGTCTTCAGTACAAATGCCATTTCAGGAAACCAGCTGCTTCTTAGCTAGCAGAGCTCAGGGCCTAAAATCAAGAAATGGTGGGTAATAGAGAACATTTTCCAGAAGATGAAAAAAAAAAAAACCTTGAGAATTTGCTCGGGTGAATCAGTGGGCCACATGGCTGTGGCTAATAGTTTCAGTATGTCTAATGAATCCTGAGTGGCTAGTGCCTCTTGCTCAGGGGCCTCTATAGGGGACGACATGCCTTGGCACTCGGGGTCAATAAACAAATCATGGGACCCATTAAAAGTGCACACAAACAGCGAATGTTACCTCAACTTGACACCTTGTTTTCTCAGAGCCCATAATCACCATCGAATGAGGCCCAATAAGTGTGACTAAGGTGTTGTGATAGGGGAAGAGGCTGTTCAAAGGCCAAATGAAATTGCACAGTCAGATGCATGTTGTTGGCTTAGGAATGATCAATGGCATGTGCAATATCCACAGGGGGCTCCAGGGGGTTAACTTTTTAGCAGCTCTCCTCATATGATCCAACTGTGTGCAGAAAGCTATATGGTACCGCATAACAGGTAGGAAAAAATGTAGCGGCCCCTCAGCTCCTGTATCATTGCTGTTATAACAAAGCCTGGTACCTCTGAAATGTTATAGGGAAAGAGAAACATTCATTTCAATCCAGATTATTGTACAAATATTTTTCATTGTAAATGAGATTTTGCTATTTATATTCGTTCATTCATTACAAGATACCTGCATGATGCAAAGTGAAACTGGCATTTTCAAATGGATTAAAAAACAATTTTCTTTTTGGATATAGTAGCAGACTTTACAGATGTAAACGAGTAGCTCCAGATATGCCTGCTTAAAGATGCAAAAAGAAGGAATAATGCATTTATTATTTTAAGTTGTTCATGGATGTATAAATATTAAGTATGTGACTTACAAGCCCATTTCCAACCATGTTATTTTTTCCATCAGACTGAAACAAAATGATTTTCATCAAGCTCTGTTTTTATTGTTTGGGTTACGAAAGCTCACAGAAACAGCATATTATGGGATAATTTTAACACTATAAAAACATGTATTATTCCTGAGTCTTACCAGAACATATTGTTAGCAAGCTGAAGAGATTGTAGACGGTTAGCTTTTAGTCTTTTACGGATTGGTTTTCCTTTACTGGCAAAAAAAAAGCTGGTTTGTGGGTGGAGCTTGGATAGGTCATTCTCTATGATCATTTCAAGTATTTGTCCTGACAGCAGACATCACAGTTTGGAATCTCTGGAGTTCAGTTTCTTTGCCATAATAATTCACTGTGTGGGAGAATCTGTGTCCAGATTTTACAGGATCAGAGTAGAAGATATTGAGGAGAATGCTTTTGCAGGCTCTGTTATTTGAGGGGCAGTTGCGCATTTCTGTCCAGCACTCCACGTCCAGATACGCCTCTGCAGCATGAAAGAAAGGCTCTAGGTATGTATGAAGGTTTCCACATCCAAGCAAGTGAGGTCCATAGAGAGTGTGTGCAGATGTGATATAGATCAGCATTAATGGAGGCAGCATATGCTACCCACATCACCAGTGAGCAGAGGGCTGAGGTAATAAAGAAAGGTCATCCTACACTTTCATACCTGGCTTGCCAACCTGAGTAAGACAGCTTTATAGGTGAACAAATCTTAGAGCTAGGCATTAATTGAAAAGCCAGAGAGGCTGTGGTAGTAGAGACCAGGTCAGAGAGCTTGAAGCCTTTGTCAAGGAGCTATTTATTTTGTTTGTGGAAATTCAGAGACAAACACAGGGTTGGTGTCTTCATTAGAGCTTTCTGGAGGAGCATTTTAACCAGGAAACAAAGGATTATATATTATGTAACATATGTATTTATAGTAGCACTAACATACCACATGTTAAAGGCCATTGTGTACTTTAATTAAATTGTATTCTAAAGAATCTTCCATCAGACTGTTGGGTCTAAGGCTACGCTGTACACGTGGCTTGGGCTTGAACTCCAGCTTACACACTGCATGTCAAAGAGAACTGAAAGGCCACTTTATGAATGAGGTAACAATGGAAAATTAATGGAGAGGCTTTCTGCAGCGAGTCGATGTTGGCAGCGCTATCTGAATAGGCAAAGTGCATAAGCAGCCGTGGACGGAGTTCAATAGGACAAGCAGCTTGCATACAGGGTTAGCAAAAGGTTACCCAGCTGATTAGCTTCTCATTTTTGTTCAGAACTCATCATACATATTTTACTTATGCATGCAAACACATATTAAATTATGAGTAGGGAGCCCTCAGGGCACCCTAGGTCTTGAAAAGGCCTTAAGATCCCTGGACACGTTTTACTAAATAACAATTTTACTCTTTTACTCTTACTGTATTTCAACTCAACAATTCCAGTCCTGGACTTACTTATTTCATTTTCAGTTCCCGTTTTAGGCAACAAAAGGGTTACATTTGTAAAAATGATAAACAGACAATTGTTCAATGAGTATTTTGCTGTCTGTGTTATATTGTGAGATACAACCAAACAACCTCTCCCACTGGTTGGGACTTTCTCCCACTGGCAGAACTGATGCACTGAAGATCAGTAACAAACTTAGGAACTGACAGTGTTCTGATTTTCAGTGGGTGGGACCTGGTTTGTTCAAAACACATGATTTCACACTTTTTATAGTAAGTAATATTGTAAGTAATAATGTTTTAATATGGTGCTTTAAACAACAGACAGTGTCACAAATCTGAGCCCTAAAAAAGGCCAGTTGCAACCGCGGACCTTCCTTTTTTGGTCAACACCAGCCAAAATAAACAATAAAAGCATGAAATAAAGAAATAACTTATGGATGTACAGTATTGATATATATATATATATATATATATATATATATATATATATATATATATATATATACTGGTTCTATAAAGCACCACAAAAGGTTCCACTATTGGCAAAGAATGCTTCTGCAGTACTATATATAACCTTCCTTAGAATATGGGTCTTCTTGCGGTCCTAGATACATCCCTGACTGTGAATGCAGTAGTCTAAACCAGAATTCAGCCAGTTATTAGAAAACAGCAGCAGCAGCTCTTTACTGAAGTCGCTGTTAAACAGCAACATATCATCAAGCTACAAGCTTCAAATAATACATCGAATGTTTCACACAAGCCTTGAAGGTGTATATTTAATCTCGAAAAATCCCCAAAAAGTTAATGTGCATTGCCATTAGTGTAGCACATAACATACTACACCAACTGTAAAGGAAGGTCGCTTTTTTAACCAAGATTTGCCATTTGTGGTCTGAACTGGAGGCTTAACTGGCACTGGTATTAATCTTCTAGGGTTTTGACATTTTGTAATGGAGTCTGAAAAACAAAAAATAGTGCAGAATTATTCGTTCACTATAACAATCCCACAACGCATCGCAAAAAGTCAACGAATGCACAGCACAGCAATGAGCTCATATGCATTACGAGGTGTTCAAAATTGTTTGCTACCTTGTGGAATAGTGCTCTATGCAGTGATCTGGTAATTAGTTGGATCAGGTGAGGATCCAGAAGATGCAAGAAAAAAGGCCTCCAGCAGCAGGGTTGGAGATCACTGATTTATAGTTACTTAATAATAAGTTTGAATATTAATAAATAGTTATTAATAAGCCAGCTGTTTAAAGGAAAGGTTCAGGAATCTAATGTACACAATTTACCCCCAGTGTAGTTGGTCACTCAAGACACTTGGTGCCAAAGCTGCTTGATTTTTAAGCCGCTCAAATCAGGATCGGTGTACACGGATTGGTGGAGCTACTCAGATGGGTGGCAGTAAAATTCTAACTGCATGCATTGTAGAAATATCCTCTGTTTTCTAAAACAGACCACAAACAAACTAATAGGGTTCTCTTATTTCACAGTTTGTGAGTTTTTTTAGGCACTTCAGATACCCAAATTTACAAGA
The DNA here is from genome assembly GCF_030463535.1 of Salminus brasiliensis. Lineage (NCBI taxonomy): Eukaryota > Metazoa > Chordata > Actinopteri > Characiformes > Bryconidae > Salminus > Salminus brasiliensis. The sequence goes on from NC_132895.1 coordinate 21,050,245, forward strand.
CATCCCCTTTAAACTGGAGGTATGAGGCTTGCGTTGTTATCGTTGACACTTTTCTCAACCTGCTGAAACAACAACTAGATCTTTATTAAAGTTGCAGAGCCTTGTTAAAATATCACGCTTTCTAAAACGGTCCCCCCACTGTTTCGATCATGCAGATGTGTCAGTGTGGTTTACGCCACAATATGACTTACTGTGTACTACAAAACGAAGTGTTGCTAAGCCAAATATGTCTTGGCTGACTGATTGCATCTGGGGTAGGGGGATAATGGTGTAAATTAGATTTTTGCTGAGCCATTTCTTTTTTTAAAACAAAACTGCAGAAGAATGCATGGTTTCGAGCATACGATACAATATGTGTTGAAGTGTAGCCTGGAATGTTGTGGTCTGCTGGAATCCCAAATTCAGACACATAACAAGAGAGTAAGGGAAATATGGTATGGCCTGTGGTTTCTCGTGATGTGAAGTGTTCTCACATCTAAAGCAGAACATCTGCACAGCTTCTCTCAAATTTGCTTTGGCTCATTGAAAGAACAGTAGAAACAAAAAATTGAATATGATATACTGAGGGAACCTAGATAAAAGCAATAGAAGTGTGTGAGGATTTTGCTCCCTATAAAAAAAATACTTAAAAAACAACCACATCCGTAGACACACAGGAAACCATGGCCATGCAGGCATTACACTGGAAAACTCCCCTTGTTTTCTTTGAAGACAGAAAGGCTTTCCTTAATAAATTGTTCCTGAATTCCCTTGGGATGGCCTCAGTATATAAATCCACGTGGCATCAAATAAAGAGGCTGAGGGGATGCTTTTCTACTCAACACTTTTCTGATACTCTGATGTTTGCATACATTGAACTCTACCAGCCTGTTCCAGTCGTCTAAATGAGGTTAGGTTCATTGGGTTTGTAAAAGGTTCGATTAAAAGGGACACTTGGCAGGATCTTGAAGAAACGTTGTTACCTCTGAGAGTCATCAGTGATAAATTCCTAAATGGAGATTCCAGCTTTAGCAATACCGTGCCTGACTTCTGACAAAAAAAAGACCAATATTAGCCAAACAGTGCTAACAACAGCATGTGTGGAAAAGCACTGAAGATTTGACTGGAAAATTAATTAAAAAATCAGATCAGATGTTCCACATTTCGCAGACTGAATGGCAGACGTTTGAACTAATAAAGCCAGAGGGTGGCTTCTGGAATGGACATTTTAGGGAGAGCCATGAAGTTAAAATTTGATGCAGTGAGGTTACACTTGTCTCAGTGTTTCCATTGTTCTCTTACTTCTAGCAGGGTGCTAATCAGTGACAGGCCCACTTCTCTAACCAGCTACTGACCTCTCTGAAACTCAGACAAGTCTTTCTTCATACAACAAAAGGGAAATGAAGTTCTCCCAATGGACATATTTTACTACTCTTGACCACTCGCCCAAAGTCATTCTGACACTGTACATGTTTAGTCTGGGACCCTCACTTAGTGGTTGGTGTGAGTTACAAGGTCACCAGACAAAGCAGCACTTCAAACAAACAGTGCATCAGACAGTCGCGGCGGCCTCCTCCCTGCTGACAGCGAATATTAGGAACTGTGTGTGATGATTGCAAAAGCAGGATGTGTACAGCACCAACGACAAATAAATCAATGTTGTACCAAATAAAAGGGTTTCAACATAGACCAGCTACCAGCATATTTCACCCACGCTGACAGCTCTGTCATTCACAGAGCCAGTGGAAAACTACATATCCACGGGAGCACCATAAAAGCCATATGCGCATATATGACAGACGTGTGTTGAACACATTATAACAACGGGCAAAGTTCCGGGAAGAGAAACGCTTCAAAGCTTATGGGGGAAAAAAATGGCTCCCCTTGTAATCACACGCAGTTCACAAAGATCTCAGCAGTTGTCAATGGAGGCAAAGCTCCAGAGGGCGATGATTAGAATGGAACATCTGAGAAGGACTGAGTCCGAGGAATATTTGGGGACAAAGAATCCTGAATACTGCATGTCATTTTCTGAAACTGTAAACTTCACATTTTTACAGTAAAAGATAGCTATGCTTTTGCCTCTTAGCCAATCAACTAAGACATGCCTGAAGATTATAGTCAGATTACAGTTTTGCACTGGAGCTATGAGATTATTATTCCTGTGTCTCCATATACAGTTGTATATTGTATTGCTCCAGATATTATTATTATTATTATTATTATTATTATTACTACTACTAATAATAATAATATTAATAATAATAATACTACACACATATGTATATTTACATAATATATATAACCATTTGTGTTTGGCCTCCACCTTTATCCCAATCATGCAGTAAATACCCACTAGTGAGCACACACACCCACACAGTGGGTGATGTGCAGCTATCACAGGGGGCAGCAAGGTTTTCCTTGCTCAAGGGCCCCAACAGTGGCACCCTAATGAACCCAGTGGAGATTTTTGCATATCCCAGCTGAGAAAGTTGGAGTGCAAGGCCGGCCAATAACCCAGCACTTTAACATCATAGCCACCACTGCCCTGATACCTTGCTCTTACAGCCTACAACACCACACCAAGGCCACACAGTCAATATTTATACTTCAAAAATGCTGCTACTGCAATTTTTAGCTACGCATCATTTATTGTCCAAAAGTATCTAGACACTCGCACCTAATTAGTAAATTCAGTTACTTCCCGCAACATTATGTAGCATTTGTACATTAAAGCTTCAAAATAAAAACAGGGCGAATAGCATCTCTCTTGTTGCATGCCGGTTCCTGTACTATGTGACTTTAGAGAAGTGGGCAGGACAACGCTTCCATTAATCTAACATCACTCGATCACGTCAGCCCACGCGCTTCTTTCACCTTCAGTGCTACTTCTGTGTCTTTCAGCATGTAAAAAGTGCTATTAGGGGGAAGGGTCCCAAAAAACAACTTGACTTTACTGCAGTAAATTAGACTCTTCACCTGTAGGGCTGGAGGGGTATAAAGCTGCTTTAAAAACCACCCATTGCTGAAACAGGTGTTTAGTTGCACTGCTTGGCATTACCTGTGGAGCAGCCACACACATGCTTAAGATTACCATTCCCAATGCCAAGAGTCGACAAGAGGGGTGTAAAGCCCCCCCAGCACTGGGCGGTAGAGCAGTGAGACTGGGTGATCACTGGAGTGATGACGCTCTATCCAGTACCTTTGGGATGAGTTGTTGCTTGTTGCAATTAAACCTTCACGGCATTGTTTCAACGCAATTTCTAAAAGAGTAGAGTCTGTTACTGCAGCAAAGGGGGACAAACTTTCTATTCATTTCCTTACTTTTAGAAGATATGGAGTCTACAGTCTGTAATGCACTTTTTTGTATAATTATGGATAATAATGTGTCGGCTACATTTGGGAGAAATAGTGAACATTATTTTTTTTTGCTAAACTATTCCTTTAAGTATTATCACTTAGGAATGACATAGAGGTATGTATAGTATGAAATATGCAGAATTTTTCCACTTCACCTGAACCAACATAATAATAACTTGTACACTCAAGCTTGGCTACTTGCTTTTTCATCAATGTGGCTGTTGTCTCTGCTGAAATCTTCTGTTCTGGATTCCCAGTGTGAGGGGTCAGCGTAGATCAAGCAGAGGTCAGCTCTGGTCTGTTTAGAGTGCGGCAATGACCCACAGACAGGCTGTGTGTCCTGCCGTGCCTCTCCGGTTACGGCGCTGCGTTTGGTTTCCACTCTGCCTCGGGAGAACGCTGGAATTAAAGTTTCCTGGAGCCGGAGCCGACTTCAGCAGCTTCTGCAGGCCAACACAGCCAAAGCCATCCTGCACACACACACACACACACTTGAACACACAGGAGCAAAAGCAAAAGTGCAAAAGAGCTTCCACAGTTAAAGGGCCTTTGTAAACAAATGCAACAGCAAACAAATCGCTGTTTCGCTTTTTCATTATTGGAGCTACATAAGATAGGATTTTTGATGGGCACTGTCCAATTTGCTCATTGACTGACAACTGCTGCTGGAACGCTGATAGCCACTAAACACACGCTTTGACCCCAAGCAGTACACTTCAAATAAAATGTCTCGCCAATCAAAACACCTCAGAAATCGATACCTGGCACGAGCTGCAGTGTGTAAAAACCTTTGTACTTCGAGTGACTGGAAATAGAGCTCTGACAGGAAAGAGACAGGAAATATCTGTTTGGCTTGCTAAACATTTCTGCTCGAAAGGGTTATTTTAAGAACTGATAATGATGAAGGAAAACAACAGACAAATCTTAGAAAAGAAATATTAAACCACTGATCAGATAAAAGATTAAATCACAGATAATCTAAATGAAGTATGACGTCCCAGCCCAATGAATGCACATTTCAAAAGCACTTCAAATGATTTTAGGAATAAAACAACTTTTTTTGTGTGTGCATAACAAAAATGAGGAAGAAGAGACAGATATGTCATCGCCATCAGGCCATAAATAAACATCATCTAAAAATTAATCAAATATTAATTTCATATTTAGTGAAATATTAAAATCAAAATGTCAATTTCACAGAAGAAAGGCCTAATCTTCTTAACTTTTAATGGAAGTCAATGTAAACGGATTTCATTTCAAGTCATTTTGGAGCATTTCTATTGGTCCATTCTTAATGAAATGGTAAAAGGTAAAGAATAACTGCCAGATTCACATTAAGTCAAAAAGTAAAAAAAACTCAAAAATGATGATATAAAGGTTTTTGAATGACAACCTTCATATTTTCCTGATTCTTGCAGCAGAACCAGAAAGACACTATAAAACACTTCTATCTAACTCATATACAATACAAGAATGGGCTGGACTGTATTTAATGTTGGCATTTAATTAAATCACTAATGCAAAGAAATACACTGAAAAAAAGTCCACTTATCTGGGGGATATTAACAATGAGGGAAACCGGAGCTGTATGTTGGTTCCTTAGTGGCCCGAATTTCATCTGTGAAATACATTAACATCTGGTATCAATCTGAACTGTGACTACTGTAATATAGCATGCAATGCTGCACAGACCCTACACAGCTCTGCTAAAGCAGTGCAATGCAAAAAATAAAGACACTGTGCACTCCATATGTCATAAAACTGACAGAAGGAAAACGATGGCTGAAAAGGAAAAAAGGTTTAGCGGGCAGTGGACTTCAGCACCACCATGGGACAGAAAATGGTACAGCATCAACAGCTTTGAGACATTTATGAGTCTCAAAAGAGTCAGATCGCCTAAAGACGACAACAAATATCAAGCTTTAATTCCAGAGGAGAGTGAAAACTGTGGGCTTACCCCAAGAATTTCTGAAGAAAAACATAGTCTCTAGATTTGTGCATACTTGCTGCTGTATACTGCTGGTAGTAGGAGTGAGAAATTTGACAGATATTTGACTCTACAGATTTCCTGCTCACAGAAATTTTCCTAGCTCTTTTCATCTTCAGCTTGCCCCGTCTAAGGCCAGGAAAATGCTCTATAAAAGTGAACTGTGCACAAGAGATTTTGTCAGTGCAGTAACTGACATAAATGAATGGGCTTGTCTGCAAACAAAACAAGTAACACATAAATTCACTTTGTGTCATTTCACAATGCAATTACAGTGTAAAGTAATTGAACTAAATAGACAGACTGAATACTGTCTGACTCAGAAGCAAACTAAGCGAGGCTCCAGGATTAAACTACAAACGGGACTCATTCCGTACAACAGTGGGTCAGTAAAGGGGAAGAGGAGGAGGGCGAAGAAGCGCATAGGAGAGCAGAAGTGCATCCCTGTGTGTATGCTGCAGGGCCGAACCCAGTGCAGGAAAACCCATCCAGTTACAGAAAGAGTGACAGTACTGGCCCCACCAGATGACCTGATGAAGAGAAAGACATAAGTGATATTCAGGAGAATTTCACTGGGCATACAGGCTAACTAAATGAACCTGTCAGCTTACATTAGCTAAATTAGTCTGCTATTATCTGTCATAAGCAACGCGTTTAAAGGTGCCCCAGAATGGAAAACTATAGCCCTGGCACAGTTGAATAATGAGAGTTTGGTACATGGAAGTGACAAACCGTGAACCTCTGTAACCGTGAAACCAGTGTAAGTAAAAACAGAGCTGTAAAACAGCCCAGTTCCAAAATCCCCAAACTGTGATGTCGCATTTTATTTACACCACCCGAATTTACATACACCCAGCCCACTAGCTAAAGCCAGCTGAACTCGACTGCTTCTTCAGGGGAAGAGGTTGAGGAAGGGATGATAAAAAAGACAAAAGCTAGTGCTATGATGAGCAGAGAAGGGAGAATGGCCAAAGAGAGCAAGCTCTGGAGAATGAAAGAATCATTGAGGGAAAACAGAGGCTAACTGAGGAAGGCAAGCAGGTTCTAGGCTTAAGGCTAACCCATTCAACCAGCTACCAGCTAGAATCTACTTAGTGAGCTCAGTGAGGCGGACACCAAAAAGACAGCAACACTACCTGGTAAGGTTTGGGAATAATTACGAAAAAAAGTTTGTTTTTGTTACAGTTCCAAGCAATGCTATGGTGTGCTAGGCTGAGCTCAGGGAAAGATATACAGAAAACAAGCAGACAGAGGAGTCTACCATTTACGTAGATATTAGCCTGATCTGATGAAAATGAAGGCAGTGTAGGCTCCAAACACTGAAGTGTAGCTAAACTGAAAGACTAAGAGACAGAAAGCCATTACTGACAGTTCAGACATTTCTGACTGTATTAACAGAGATACTGTTAAGGGGCTGCTCAATGACATGGTGGAAGTGGGCTGTGCGAAAGCAAAACCCAAATAAACAAATGAGCCAATGAAATTGAGGACTGTGAAATACACACAAGTGATGGAAAGTAAACTTGCCAAACCCTTTATTAATGAGCTCTATTTTTTGTTCTCATTTTTTAAAATAAAAGAGTAAATACTTTAAAGCACACCACACACTCCTCCCTGTGGTACATACAGATATTTGCATCGCCTATTACCCAACCCATGCATATTCTCCCACTATCACATGCAATGCTTCCGACACTGGGAGGGTGAAGACAGCCACATGCGCAGTCAGCCACCGCATCTTTTTCCAAACTGCTGGCAAATCGACCCAGCTCTGTCATACTGGCCAGCAGACGCCGGTGCCAGCCAGCATTGCACTGGAGTGATGTGGGGAGAAACCGACATTTACCCACTCTGCAAGGCTAACTGTGCAAACTAGCTATATCCCAGATCTTCTGGTCAGAGTGACAGCGCCTTATTCCACTGTACCAATCGGGGTATTCATCGTGAGATTTTAACACAACACACTGACTTTTCAGATCATCTTAAAAATAATGAAGAAAAATTAAAGGTATATGTGTGGAAGCAAAAACCTTCATAGAAGGTTCATAGACCTGATCATAGAATTTTTAATAGAAACATTACAAGCCATCAGACTTTTGCAGTTAAATGTTTATGGCTTGTAATATTTCTATTAATGTACAACTGATAAAGAATCAAGAAGCTATAGCCTACTTTATCTTCCTGTCTATGACTGGTATAAACTCATCATGGTGTTCATTTCCATTTTCTGCTCTCTGCCATCTATCGTTTTGGAGTCTGGGATGCACTTACAATGTAGTCCAAAAAAAGCCTAAAAACTTTCACACTAGCCCGAATTGCCAGAGCTGGCAACTGTAAGGTTAAACCAGGCCTGTGGATCCAGAAACACTGGGAACAAGGCAGCAATAAACTCTGGATAGGTCAACAGTCCATCAAAGAGCCCTGTTGTAAGCTGTACCTATGCCGAAGAAGAGAGGAGCAATGAAGATGGCAGCAGTGGGACCTGTACATGGCACCAGTATAAGCCTACAGGCAGAGTTGGGGCATCATTTTTTAAACAGGAAGCAGGTTGGCACCTTAATCAATACATATTACATACAAATGAACAAACAGTGACTTATTAGGACTCACTAAAGCCTGATTTAACCTCATGTTCCAGTCCGTTTGGGCTGTCCATCGCCATCTGAGTCAAAGGGCCAAGAAAAAGCACCTGTCCACAAACAACAAGAACCAGCCACCAGCATCCGCTGTCAGGTGAAAGTATTAGTGCATCTTGCCACAGGCGCCTTGGCTGCGGAGGAATTGATATATACATTATTGATTACTAACTTTTGAGACTATTACGTTTTAAATGTCACACTGTTGCACTTTTACTTTGTGAGTTTGTGATTTTTATGTATCATCGTTTTTAGGCAGAATCCTCGTATCTCTAACATGGTGGACAGTATGGGAGATGAAAAGAACATCAGTGTTAAATGGTTAGACAAGATTTCCACAGTAGAGAATTTGGACTCTTTCTGGATCATGAGATTTCCACACAATGTAAAGAACTGCTGTTAATATTGAGGGTTTTTTAATTAAAAAAAAAGGAAAAATCACCAAAAAAAATGCAAGGATGATATACAGTGTATGTAGCAGCCTTTTGTCTGTTTTAGTGTGTCTGGGTGTGAATGAGCATGTAGCCTGAGTGTGTCGAGTGCTGATACAGTGAAGGTGTGTATACTGTAAAAGTGTGTGCGCATGCGCTTCTGTACTGAGCATGAGCGGGTGTGTACTATGCTATACTAACTGCATGCAGTGTCTATTATCTTTACAATTTTATTTATTATTTATTTATTAATATGTAATTTTACATATTTTCACAAATATGAAAGTTTAAGTTAAATACGATTTTAATAAAACGCACCGGACAGGAAACAGCGCGCATTTCATCACGGTCTTTAACGGGGTTCTGCTCCCGTGAGCGAAGTCCTCAGTGCCATCTAGCGGTTAACCGAGGAACTGCATCGCCAGGAAGCATCAAATGTCTCAGACACAACACTGTTAATTCCCACCCGCCAACTAGGGACATGTTCATATCACACATGATGGGAGCTGACCTTGCAATCTCCCAATAAAGGACTAACATTTCGCCTTTACAAATAATCTGTAAATAATATATTTTTTAAATAATTGCTTTTTTTTTTTTTTTTTTACTTCTATTATTTACATTGTGTATATTTTGGTAATTTATCTATGTTTTTTGCATCTGAGTGTCTTGCTATCCCCTTTCTGCTGTGACACCGAGAATTTCCCCACTGTGGGACTAATAAAGGATTATCTTATCTTATCTTATCTTATTTTATCTTATGTTGATTGTGGTCAAGATCCATCTCCAGTTTTAGTGATCTGAATCTGCTCTGATCACAGCACAATCTATTCATGAAGCTGTGTGTGAATTTGATGTAAAAATAAATTAAATATTAAATAAATAAATATAGCAAATAAATGTGTACAAAAATATATTGCATGTCATACACAGGCTCTGTAAAAAATATATTAATATGTTAGGCATTAAATTGTGTTGTTTTAACTTCATTAAGTGGTCAGCTGGTTTATATAATGATTTAATAAAAGTTTATTTAATGTATATGTGTGTGTGAACGGGACTACAGTGTGTGAAAGTAGCGCCAAAGGCGGCCTCACTGGTTTCCCCGCCAAATTCACCGCCAAGTGTGAAGTAAGCAACACCACCAGTCTCTCATTTCTGCAGGTCACTTTTAATTCTAGCTTGTAGGTCAGTGCTCAAACCCAGCGTTTCAGCTCTGAATCTCGGTTTAATCTACACCTCTACCTGCAGCGGGACAGAGCCCGGTGTGATGAGTGATGCTGTAGCACTTTTTTGTAGCAGTGCTTTTATGGCCGGGGACCTCTATTTTGAAAAGCCGTCCGGGTTTTTTTTTTCTTACCGCAGACTCACCCCACAGAGGAAGCATGGCAGCGAACAGCACGATGTCTAACGGTCAAGAAACGGCTTGTTTGAATGGCGAGCCGGCGGTGAAACGCTCCCGGGAGAGCGGAGGGGCCGATGTGCTCCGGACTCCGCAGGACCCGCAGAATAAAGTGACCGTGGTGCTGGGGGCTCAGTGGGGGGACGAGGGCAAGGGAAAGGTGGTCGACCTGTTGGCCATGGATGCCGACATCGTATGCAGATGCCAGGTATGGTGCTTAAACGTGCCTCGCTGTGTTTGTTTACAGAGGCAGGTTGTCGGCGGTGGGTCTCCAGGTGCCGAGATCACTGTCAGCAACTTCCCTCAAGTTTTTAGGCCACTGGCCAAGTTACTTCCTGCTCTCAGTGTGGTGGTGTGTGTGTGTGTGTGTTTTATGCTATCTAGCGTTACAGCTAACGAGGCTTTCTTTACTGAACTGCCCTGAGTGAGTGAGTGAGTGAGTTAGGCCAACAGCTTCAGGTTGGCCGTGTTGATGTTCGCTGGGTGTTTGGGTCACTTTAATTGAATTAGTAAAGTCCTGGTATTTTTGCCCTTGAGTGAATTCTGGCCAGGATGGTGAAGGGGCGCAGTCCCACTTCAGTGTACAGTCCCGCCATGCGGTTAACCCTAACTTCTCTCCCCAGGGAGGGAATAACGCAGGACACACGGTGGTCGTGGACTCGGTGGAATACGACTTCCACCTGTTACCCAGTGGAGTCCTGAATAAAAAGGCCGTCTCTTTCATCGGTATGTTTGGTTTGACCTTCTTTATTTCTTATTTGAGCCTCTTTGCCGCCCCCTGGAGCTCGTTGGTAAAATAAAACTGTTCTCAGAAGTTTTATCTGAGGCTTGTCAGGGCAGGGTTTCCCAAACAGTCTATCAACACACAGATCAGACTAAATGACGAAGCAAGTATCCCATTTAGTGAGCCTCCTCTCTCTCTGTCTGTGGACATGGGGCAGTGGTGGCTCAGCGGTTAGAGCGCCGGGATATCGATAACAGGGTTGTGGGTTCGATTCCCGGGCTCGGCAAGCTGCCACTGTTGGGCCCTTGAGCAAGGCCCTTTACCCTCTGTGCTCCCCGGGCGCTGGAGTTGGCTGCCCACCGCTCTGGGTGTGTGTGTGTACTCACTGCCTCTAACACATGTGTGTGAGTGTGTTCACTACCGGATGGGTTAAATGCGGAGGACACATTTCGCTGTACACTGTACAGTGACAAATATTTGCACCTTTACCTTTTATGTGTAGCTGCAACTGACTGCTGGACTTTTTTTTTTTTTTTTTTTTTTTTCCGTCTGTCTGACCCAGGAAACGGAGTTGTGATTCATCTCCCAGGATTGTTTGAAGAAGCTGAGAAGAATTTGCAGAAAGGCAATGGTGAGCTAGGTGTAGACGAGACTGTTCAATGGGTTAATGAAGTAAATGTGTGTGTTGCTGTGCAGTCCTCTGCTTGTGTTCCTTCTGTTTAACAGGCTGCTGTTCTTGAATTTCAGGGCTTCAGGGTTGGGAGGAGAGACTGAAGATTTCTGACCGTGCACATATTGGTAAGATCATTCAGCCCATGTTATTTCGAGTGGATTATGTGGTTTTGGTTAAATTTGGATCTGTGAAGCTTCTATTCTGGAATTAGGCTGCAGCCACTTTACTCTCTGCTCTCTCTGGGTTCTGTAGTGTTTAATTTCCACCAGGCTGTTGATGGGATACAAGAACAGCAAAGGCAGCAGCAAGCTGGGAAGAAGTGGGTTTCCCTTTTCACTAAACGCCTCTTGAAGAAAGTATGTGTCCTCTGACTTCTATTGTTCATTGTTTTCATGTGTCTTTTTGTGTGTTGCAGTTTGGGAACTACTAAAAAGGGCATTGGTCCTGCGTACTCTTCTAAGGCAGCACGCAATGGACTGAGAGTGTGTGATTTGGTCTCAGATTTTTCAGTTTTTGAAGAAAAGTGAGCATCTTGGGGCCTTTCTAAACCAGCAAAGTTTTCCGTGTAGTACCTGAGTCTACTTTTGTTGTGGACCTTAACAAAATGGTCAACCTCTCTCCACAGATTCCATGTGCTGGCAAGCCATTTTCAGACCATGTACCCCAACCTTAACATTGACGTTGATGCAGAACTAGAGCAACTGAAGGTAATGATTGAATACATGTCTGGGGGCTGGCAATAGGGGCTTCATGACCACATGCACCAGTGAGTCACAGTTTTTCCTCTACCTGTAGGATTATGCCGAGAGATTGCGTCCTCTGGTCACTGATGGGGTTTACTTCATGCATAAAGCCCTGACTGGACCTAGCAAGAAGATTCTTGTGGAAGGAGCTAATGCAGCCCTCCTAGATATCGACTTTGGTAAGGATTATAGACTTGCAAGAAAGTTCTAAAGAATGACCCTCCTTTTCTCAAATGTTCGGGTAACTTGGGCAGCTGATTATCATCTTTTATCACAAACGTTTTGGGTGCTTGTTTTTGGGGTTAAGTAATTTGTAATTAAGTAATTTGTTTTTGGGTTTGAATGTAACTTTACATTCAATAAGTCTATGATCAGCTTTACAATTTGTGTTTCTCAGGGACCTATCCCTTCGTGACCTCATCAAATTGCACAGTTGGAGGTGTGTGCACAGGCCTTGGAGTACCCCCATCCCATGTTGGACGGGTCTATGGGGTGGTCAAGGCATACACCACCAGAGTGGGCGTTGGAGCATTCCCTACAGAGCAGGACAATGTGAGTGTGTGACTGAGCTTCTCTGTGTAAAAATGAGCAGTCAAGCTTGTCCCTTTAACTGTAATGCAGGACTTTCTGATTTGTGCTGTGTAGGAAACTGGTGATCTGCTGCAGTCCAGAGGAAGAGAGTTTGGAGTGACAACAGGCAGGCGGCGACGCTGTGGGTGGCTGGACCTGGTTTTGGTTCGTTATGCTCACATGGTCAACGGTTTCACAGCGTAAGAGGCTATCTCTACACTCTGCATAATCTTTGGGCAAGGCATTTGATGCTTGCTTGCTTATTTGCTTTCCATCTATTAATGTCATGTCTGTATTGTGCTAATCTCATGTGTTTTCATCTACCTTTTTCATCACTATGGCAGTATTGCGCTGACCAAGTTGGACATCCTTGATGCTTTGCCTGAAATAAAAGTGGGTGTGGCCTATAATGTTGACGGCAAGCCCTTGCCCAGTTTTCCAGGTTGGTTATGTTCTGTGACTTGGAAATTTGTACTACATTATATAGCTGCCTTCTTCTTGGTGGTTTTTATATTGTACTTGTTTTTCCATTGTCAGCTAACATGGATGTCCTGACGAAGGTGTCTGTGACCTATGAGACGCTACCTGGATGGTGCTGCAGCACAGAGGGAGCACGTAACTTTGATGAACTGCCAGCTCAGGCACAGGCCTACATTCACTTCATTGAGAACTTCCTACAGGTGCCAGGTAAGTCACTTGTAAATGCTGTACAGAGAATTCAGTATCTGACCAGTATTGGAGTCAAGCCTTTTGCAGTTTTTGATTGGTGTTTTTTTTTCTTTTTTTTTTTTTCTTTTTTTTTTTTTTTTTTTCCCCCTCCTCTCTGTTTTCCAGTAAAATGGGTTGGTGTTGGCAAGTCCAGGGAAAGCATGATCAAGCTGTTCTAAGCTGCTGCATGACGGCACCTGAAATCCACCACGTGTGCAGGTTCACCAGGAACATCGTATAGTGGGACCATAATATTATGTAGTGGATCAGTGCTGAGATTCCCAGCTGTGGGTTTAGAACCCAAAGAATGGCCACCTAAAGTGAGCACCAGCATCATCACTAGAGTCCAGGACCATAGTTGATAGTGAGGGATTGCACATTGTGTTGTGAACACCTCCATGTATGATTCCATATTAGAGACTTGTGTAAGATCATGCATTGTGATAACCTCTCAATACGAGTTCTGATTTTCACTCAGGTTTTGGCTTTTACGTCCAATCCTAGATCAGCACTCCTATTGAGATGCCTATTATAACATGCACTCTGAAATTAGGTCTGTACTTGGACTAAACCTCAGCTTTATGTAAATATGTTTGCAACACACGACCAAACTGATTTCCTCTCTTACAGCTCTCTTTTGAATTGCTTTGTAATATAGGAGTTAATTACTGGTAATTGGCTTGAGCTCTCGTCATCTTCTGGTGACCAGGCAGACCTTAATCTTAAGATGGTCAGTGTCTGCGCTATCAGCGTTTTACTGTTCTATATAAAGCTCAGATTACCTGTATCAATCTTTGGAAATTATGATTTACTGCATTTTAAAAGAATTTACTATTTTCATCACTGTTGGAAAAATAGACTTTTAAGGTTTCCTGTCATTTGTAGCGGAACATTTTGTATGTAATCGAATGTATAGGGTCAATATAAGACCTCTGTTTTTGACGTGTCTTTTTTTTTGTTTGTTTTTTGTTTTTTTAATTTGAGGAAGTTTGTACATGGAACTATTTGTCGGTCTGGTTTGGCAAGTGGTTTGACAAACCAAAAGGGATGTTTCACGTTGAGGCTTGTGAAAATGCATAAATACACGCTTTTTGTAAGCAAAAACATAAAATACTCACATTTTATTTTAAGAATCATAGTATAGACCATGTTAGAAATTCACAGGAGAAATGTAATGCGCAAAGGCATTTATGTCCATTCCACAGGAGTGTATGGGTAGTGTGTGGACAGATTCGTTGCTGCTGCATCCGAATAATAAAAATGATCAAATCAATACGACTTTAATAAGTTTCTTTTTCTTCTCTCTTGTTTGGCTTTACACAACTGTTGGATATGAATTTTCCAGCCCTTATTCACAAGCAAATAGTACACATACAAGTGAAGTATACAGACATGCAATGTAAAGTTTAGGAAATGTATTTTTTAGTATAAAAGCATAACTGTCACTCCTCAAAGAACCAGTTAAGTCCATAATTTTTTATCATGTACAAGGAGACCTCTTGTATAAGGTTCCTTTACAAACTAATATAAATAGATTCTATATGGGTTCTGCCAAATGTAGAAATGAAATGAAATATTCTATTTGAGTTTTGTGCTTTGCCTTAAAATTTACTGTTTGGATTCTTTAATATCTGCTATTAAAACCATCTAATATTTGTCCTTGGGCTGAACTGAAAACTTAAACGACCAAAAATAAATGATCAAAAACATTTTATCTGTAATTAAAAGTTTCTTTCCCAAACAAGCTGAACCTGCTGCTGTCTTTGCTGTATGTCTGCTCGTTTGCCCCGTTACACCCAGAGGTACCATTTTGGAGACAGGGCTTTGTTTGCCTCAGAGACACTAGCTATATGGATTAGCTCCAGCTCTGAGGTAAGGGTTGTTAAACCGTGTAAACTTTAGTCTCTGGGGTTTTAGACATGTTACTGTCACTGAGTTTCAGGCTGCGGGAGGTTTTCGTTTATTTCTTGGACTGATCGTGAGTCGTTCCCGCTGCCATGTCACACGTGCCTGAGAAACAGCGTGAGGGCCGCCGGGCTGCTGACCGAAACACTGCCCCCTTCCGCTCCGGGGGGCGGACAGACGGAGCCTTTACTGGAAAAGTCGGAAAGTTTCAGGAGCATCTCGGTAGTTTGAGGAGTGAGAGCTCGTTGAGACTGTCGTGCTCTTCTCTTAATGAGATGGTGGTGAGTCTGCCTGTGCTGTTGTGGGTGTTTCACGTCGCCGCGGTGTTTTCTCAGACCGACTTTAAGGTAGGTTATGGACTA
Organism: Salminus brasiliensis; assembly: GCF_030463535.1. Taxonomy (NCBI): domain Eukaryota; kingdom Metazoa; phylum Chordata; class Actinopteri; order Characiformes; family Bryconidae; genus Salminus; species Salminus brasiliensis. The sequence continues at coordinate 21,065,725 of NC_132895.1, forward strand.
AAAACTCTCTAAATAGTAAATTTGATCAACCTGTTAGATTCGTGTCTCTCGCTGCAGACCAGTATTTTTTTTAACTGTCTTTGCTAGAATAGTAGTAGTAAATATTTTTTTTTCTCATATTTTTATTTGTAATATTTTTTGACGTGATTATTTTTGGTACTGTATTTTACTCAATGGCCCAAATCAGTTAAACACGTGTGTTGGCACCGCATTAACATTTTTTAGCAGTGAAATTTGATTTACAGCATAAAAAAGGACTCTTTACTATGGTAAAGATACTGAAACACTGGCATTCACTTGAGAATGCGCAAAACGCTTGAGTCAGGATCTGTTGAGAAATGCTGCACTTCGTAATGTATTCTGGGCAGGGTCCCTCTCAACCCTCTACATTTAACTCCCTATAATCCTGTGTAAAATAGAGTTGAGCAGTGCCTGCATCTTCAGAGTCCTGCCAGTTTGGGCACATGTAATCTGTAGATGGTGATTGCATCAGTTCTTACAGGAATGTGCACTGAAGGAGTTCACAGTGCAGAAATGACAGTGTGCTGAAATTAGATTGTAAATTTGGCCAAAAGCATTTTTGGTAAATCATATAAATCATGCTGGTGCACGTTTAAGCACTTCTTGGCTGGATGTGACCAAATGCAGGAACATGCCATGACTGCCTGGAAGAAGTGAGGAAGCACTGACTGTCATCATGATTCCCCAGAATACTGTAAAGTGGGTTTATGGCCTTTAGTTGGAACTGGAAATGCACGTCAACACATTGTGTAAATCTGACCAGTTTCATTATGGACTGCCTCAGGCCTGATTAATGCATCTTTTTTTTATGCCTTCATTCAATACTTTGAATGCTCTTCTCAATCCAAGGAACTTCAAGGACTCACCTGTGACAGCAATAACTCAATCACCGCAGGTACTTCATTTCCATCAAATTCTTTCCACATAAAAACTGTTTATTAACTGCATAAACATGCTATGAAGCAGGTATTAATCCATATGCAGCCGTAAGCAAATATCTGAGCACTGTTTTACTGTGCTGTGCAGAAACATGATCTGCTTGTAAAAGTCGTCTGAAGGAAACCTTACCTGTGTCTTTATCAAAGGTCAACAAAACAGCATCTAGATAAGCTAGAGACATTTTTGAAACAAGTGATGGGGACCTATGGTAGTACAGCTAGCACTTTAATAGCACTGTAATTAAAGCTACAGTATATTTGGGCGGAAAAAAAAGCAGTATCACTTCAGTCACAGTCATTCAAGGAACTGAAGATGAAAAGTCAGTGGTCTCTAAAACAGGACAATGATTCAAACCATTCCTCAAAACCCACCATCAACTATGTGAAGAAACACAAGCTGAAGACCGGCCCTTACCATCCCCTGAGCTATATCACTGCAAATCTGTGGGTGGTTCTGTGGGTCGGTGATTATTTTTGGGCTTAAACAGACCAAAAATAATCCAGAACCTGAAGTATTATTCCATGCAAGGAAGAGGGGGTGAAAAGGTGCCCAGACAGTTGCACATGTCACAATTACCATTTTATTTTTGTCTGTTTTCTTGATCAAATTTATTCTATAATTACTACAAAGATTGTGTTGGCTTCTATTTCCTTAAAAAAATCATGTCATTTAGCCTGGGGCGCCCCAACGTTTGCATACACCAGTAATATTACTGTTGTAACCAAACCTTCAAATGTTACATTTACCATAAATGTTCTTAGAAATTAATGTTTCTAAATTTTAACAAGCCAGATCAATCATTCATCCTGTATTGTTCACACAATGAAAAACAATGTAATAAATGTAAAAATAAAATTTGATGACGGGGGACATCTAGTTTCTAGTTTCTATCAATAACTGACCTTTTAGTTGACTTACAATGCACATGCTCTAATGTTGGTCAACCGTTCACAGTTGCAAAGCTTAAACGGGATGTGGCTTGACATACAGTCACACACTCAGAGAGAGACTGTAATTTTAGACTTGTGGGATCAAGAATTTGTCCATGTGTGCGCTGTGTCTGCAAACTGTGTCTTCAGCTTGGAATGTAAACTAATGTTTTGCTCCTCATTCTTGCTAGAAATGGGTTATCTTGAACCTATCTTGCGGAAATGTGAGTGCCAGCCACGAGAAACGTTTGTCAAAGTTTGGCATGAATTTCCTGAGGAAATGCATAACACCATTACCCCTCACTGTGTACCTGTGCAACGCTGTCGGGGCTACTGTATCGACGAAGCTACGGTGTGCGTGCCTGTAAAAAAGGACACTGTCTTGGTGCAGGTATGACAAAGAATATAGAGCTAAAGCCTGGAACGATATTGTCCTTACTGAGATAAAGTAACTACTCATTCTGGTCATTCATAACTTGTTAACCATTGGTATTCACTCATTTGTTAATAGGTGTTGCGGGGCATCGATAAGATTGTGTTACCATTTGTTCGGCACAGCGCCTGCAGCTGCAGGTAAAACCTATATCCTCACTTTTTTTCTTAAAGATTTAGCATGTGACATCCAGATGAGCATAGCCTACCAGTTTACCAAACCATAATTAAGCCTAAGCCTGGACTGCAAAGAGTTTCCAACTGTCGATTACCGTTGGCTCTGCAATTTAGTGGCAGTAACTGTATGAAACATAGACAACGTGGTTCCATCCCCTTCCGTTCTAGCCACAATTGAAGCCACAATTGTCCACCATGTTGTAAAATTTGCAACCAGCAAGCTTACTGTTCATTCTGTGAGTTGCAGTGTGTCATTACACTATGTTGGTAGCAAAAGTCACAGAGCCTTGCTTTAAATCCTTGCTTTAAACTACTTAGTAATTCAGTCTAAATCAGAAAGCTGTCTTATGTGTGTGCTAGATCCCCTTTACATAAAAGACGTATTTGTAATGTTTTTTGAATCAAAGGTTAAAATAAAATGAAATAAAATAAAAGTTATATAATTAAAGTTCTGTTTAATATTGCTGTCACTTGAACCAACACACTATTGTTCATAAATATTACCCTCATTGTTTTCTTAAAGGTAAACACACAAATCATCACTGTCATGCAAAAACCTCACATCTCCATGGTATATATGTGACTTTACAGGAGAAAGAGAAGACCTTCTTAATGATTAGAATAGAAGTCTAATAGAAGTCTATGTAAAAATATTTTGGAGCATTTCTATTGATCCATTCATCGTGAATTTGAGATACAAGGTTTTTGCTTGACATCATTGAAATGTATATTTGTACATAGTTTTACGAAATCCTTTGTAATTCTACTGATTTGTTTTGCATTTTTGTTTTTTTTACAGATTCAGGAATTTGATTGGTGTTGTTTGTCCATCCACAGATTGAACCACTGTGCTACTATTAATTTTTTATCGAGTAATAATTTTAGTCTGCACTTTGAAATGCATTCTTTAATGCTTCCTGTATTGAAACACAATAATGTTATGGACACTCTAAAAAATGAAGGGGCTACAAAGGGTTCTCTGAACAATGCCAATGATGTACCAGCCTTGGTTCCATGAAGAAGCACTTTTGTAAATGAGATGTGTGAGTGTGAAGAACCTTCACTTGCAAAGTTTCCATGCCAGTTCACAGGTTCTTCACACTCACACAAAAGTGGTTTCTCTCTGGCTCAAGGAACCACTTGTAGCACCTTCATTTTCAAGTGCAGCACTGCAGACAGTGATTTACTTTTTTCTTTGTGGTGTAAGCAATGTCTAGCTTGCGTCAGCGATGTCTAGCTTCTGTGTCCCGGTTTCATCACTGTATGTACACATACAATATATACTTCTGTTTCAGTGTTCAGTAGTGTAATGCAATGTAGCCCGTGCTTTAGTGTGCAGTCTAGGATTATGGGCCATCTACAGTAGTGAGATGCAGCATGGAGAAATACTCCACTGTTATTAAAGTAGGTGTAACACATTAAGTGTGGAGGTTTGCTCAATTTTGTTTCTTTAGACATTGCACAATGTAACTGCCTGGTGAATGTGTATCTGGTAGGTATTCAGTGTTTAAATCCTAAAAAGCCAATCACTGGTTTAGTGAGCAAATCTCAGAAGTGTAATCTTTGTAACTGAAGTATGGCAAGATATTTGTAGAGCTCCTGAGTTGCAGATCCACCTAAGCATTTACTGTATTATTGGGAGATTGTAGGTCAATCTTGCCGGGTTTTAATGCCAGGCAATAATAAGATAACGATATTGTTATTACAATCAGACGGAACACTGAGCAACTGTATTTATCACGAAAATGACCAATTATCGATTATAGAGAGCCTGTAAACAACAGGACGATGTGTATATTAACTGTATAAACTCCATGGTAACACTTAGCTTTTAATAGCTTGCATTTGAATGCAAGCCTATTAAATTATTAGTATTTTTTTGTTTTACCTGTTATTTGATTTGTGTTCTCTTATTCTTTCTTAAATACTTTATTTTTACAAACAATAAAATAAAATTATTGTACTCATTGCTTCCCAGTGTTGTAATTTACCACAGCAAGAAAAAAAATCAAATAGAAAGAACTTTTAAATTCAACAGAAACAACTTTTTAACAGAATTAGAAGATTGGACACATAGGTTCACACATAACGTTCTATAGTCTTACAGAATGCTTTTATTATAAGTGGTTCTTTGATGTATAAATAGTAAGCATGTGACATGGGTGGTTTTGCAAGCCAATTTTCAACCCTGTTATTGTGTGTGATGTGAACTCATAAATATTGTACATTTGGGGGCTTTTTCAATAGGTCCAAACTGTACAACCACAGCAGAATGCGTGTGTAATTTGAATATATCTAATAATCAAATCAAAACTATAAAATAGCCATCATGGCCCTAATATTGCCATATCATCCCCTTTCGTTTCAACATGTGTTCTAAAATAAGATGTGTTCTAATAATAATAAGCAAAAAGATATTTTTATTTTCATGCCATTCTAAAAGATATATATTAATAAATACATCAATGAGATAAAAAAAAAAGTCCAACTGATTTGTGTTCATTTTCATTCAAATGTTTAAAATGCATTTAGGCATTTTTAGGGTGTGGCCAATCTGCTATGGTGGGAGGCAGTTTGACCAATGGTTGACGTAGATGCAGGTACATGTAGACCAATAGTGACGGTAAGAAGAAAGGACTTAAGCAGATGTGTTTAAGGTTGTACAAATCCTCACACAGACTGCGTTCTGACTGTAGAAGCAACCGCTGATGTGAAAAACATTTTACACAATTTATATAACCTGGCCGGACCCGTTTTTCACATTCCAAAAAGCGGACATGTTCGGGAAGAAGAGGACATATGGGTACCATATCATGGAATAGCATGTCTTTGATTTTAGGACTAACAGGAACAGAATAACAAGAACTTCATTATTTTCTGTAATTTTATCAGTCTTTCTGGATAGTGTTACTGTTTACTTGAGGTTAGAGATAAAGGGATGTTAATGCTGGTCAGCTAAAGTTAGCTTTTAGCCTAACATGGGTATATGTTCGCGTCCTGGTTCACTGAGTTACACTTTTACAGACAGTGCCACCTGAGAAAGCCATGGTTATGAGACTTGGATCACACAGCAACCTATTTTAGAAAAACTAGCAGAGTCTGGTGGTGATGTGCTGCTCTCCAGTGTTACGGATGCACAATCAATAACTACAAGTTTAAAAAAACACCATACTCTCCTTATTCAACTTTGGTAAGATAAACAAAGTTTTCCACTGTAGGAAACATTACACTCTTTTGATCAGAACGTGTGAATTATCAAGTTTTGTTGTTTTGTTTTTTTTTGTTGCTTTAGTGACAGAGTATTTGTATTTTTCCAGTGAATTGAATGGAACCATATGAAAAGCACGATCCTGCGTGTCATTAGTTCATGGGTTGTTGTACAGTGGATTCTGTAAAATTTCAGTGTGGAGCAGATGTGATGGGCTGCACGTCCAATCTGGGTGATTAATGCATGAGCAACTATGAATTCTGTTTCCTCAGGGCTCTGCCCTGCAGTTATGATTCATTACACAAATAGTAAAATTCTTACCATTCAAATTCTTCACTTAAAATGAGTATGCTGCTCTTTTTCTACAGACGACTCCTGTCATACCCATTCACTTTTCAGTAGTCAACTGAGCTTTTACAGAATTTATACTGCAATATAAAATTGTAAACTTTTATTTATGTTTATAGTAAAAACTATTAGACATTGAGTGTAGGTAAAGGAAGGATAGTCTAAAATTACACAGATGGAGTATTGTGCTGTATTTCAATAAAAAAAATTATGTAAACATAACTAAAAGTGAAATTAAAAGTAGTTGTTCGTTTAAAAAAATGGACCTGGGTGGTATGTGTTTTGGATGAAATGGCTAATGAGTGGAGGTACAAAATACATGTGTGTACTAACAAATCTTAGTATCTTCAGTTTCTAAATACATCCAGCACCTGTTAACATTAGGAACTAAGTTCATTAGCTGCTCTTTTAATTAGTGCTCAGAGTAAATCCCGTGCTGAAGAAGCATGTAGACTGTTAGCATCAAAGTGATTATTAGTTTTTTTAATTCAAAACTTTGCTTTAATGTAGAAATTTAATGTAGAAATGCACTTCCATAAGCTAATACAGTGCTTCAAAGGCAAGAAAATAAAACAAAGCCTTTATATATAAACATGATTCATTAAATAGAATATAAAACAATATATGAGAATATAAAAACAAACTAATATATCAACAGTTTTTTTATAGTAGAATTGTTTGTGTGTTGTAGCATTTTTGAAGGCTACATCAATACTCGCGTGTGCAGTACTCTCATGCTGTCTAGTGTTAAAATGTAATTTGCCTACTCCAAAAAGGTATTAATAAAATTACTTAATAAAAAAGGTGTAGAATTTAAATGTGATAAGCAGGTAATAAATATAGAAATACTGAATAAAAAAGAAAAGGAAAATACCTGATGACTTTAAAAAGCACCAGGTAAATTTATGTTTAACAAATAAGGAATCATTAGTTTTAAAAGGCAAAAATGTATGACTGAGGATATAAGGGGTAAACAAATTAAGGACTGAAACATATCAGTAATCCATGCGCTACTTGTTCCTGTGTTATATTATTTCAATTATTCAAAAGTTTAGAAAAATATATAATGGAAATAGAAAAAAAATCGGGGAGTTTATTTGGCAAATTATTACATTTTAAGACAGGAGAAATCTCTGATTTAGTTAAAAACAGGATTGTTAGTACTGTATATTATTTTCGTTATTTATAACGTCTAAAATATTTTATTTTTTAATTTTTTTTATAATCTGACAATTTCTAAGAAGACGTGGCGTCGCTGACGTCAGCGTGTCGGTGCGGAACCCGGATGTTGACAGCGACTAGCTCCCTACAGCCAAAAAGCCAAAAGGAAAAGTAGCAGGAAAGGGAATATTAGCCTGGCTGGCAGGTAAGAGATTCACAAATGTAGCTAAATATTAGCTGTTCCGGACGGTGTCATGTTCATAACGGGTGTGCAGAGGTTAGGGAGCAAGTCCTTTAGCTAAGTAGCGAGCAGTGGAAGAGAGTTTTACACTGAGGCTAACTAGTGCTAGCTAACGAGCTCTTCACCTGTGGTCTCAGTGTGGCTGGACAGACAGATTTAAAGAGCTTTTCTGTATCAGTCTTCTTTCTGTCTGCGTGAAACGTTATTTAGCTACTGTACAGCTCGGTGTATATGTGTGGACAGTTCCTAGGAGCCGTTGTCATAACCTGATGTTATATTATATTATAAAACAGAAGCTACATGACAGGTAGAAGAGAGGCTAGGTAGCTAACTTTCATATTTAGGGTTACTTTGTTTATTACATTGACTCCCCCCCCTTCTCTCTCTCTCTCTCTCTTCGGCCAACATTGTTGTGTAACTCATCATTGACAGTCTATTTTTTTGTTTTCCATGAGAGTGGACCTGGTACTCTGGTTCCTCTGGTACATGCTGTGATGTTCTCCATGCTTCATAATGAATTGATGAACTCAGACCTGTTGCTTCCATATCTCAGGTAATGTATCAGAGCACCCATGAATACCCGTCGTCGCCATGGTCCTAGGAGCAGCCAGGAGGGGGTCTACACTGGGCCTTCACAGACCCAGTCCCAGCTGGTCCAGTCGCTGGAGACCCCCTTGGCCATGCCAGTGCCCCTCCCCCCTCCAGTAGACACCAGCCGCATGTCCTGCCGAGACCGCACCAGTGAGTTTGAATCTGTATGCAAATCCCTGCAAGGGAGACAGGTGAGTATGTGGGCCTGTATATCCTCACAGCTTGTTTTTTTTTTTTTTTTTTTTTTTTGGCATGCCATGAGGATAAAAATGCACATTATATTTTGTGTAGGTCTTGATTTTTGCCAATAGGTGATTTAATTTGTTGACTTGTGTCTTGAACTAGGCGATTTATATTTTCTTACAAAGCTGTGTCCTTTACCTCGTAACCCACTGTTTTCCAGAATGGAGCACAGGCCATTAAACCAGTTCACAATGCAGTCAGACAACGCAGTGACTTCACTCTCATGGCAAAGTGAGTATTACACTATTTTTGAAAATGATTATTTTTGTAGTCTTACTTTTTCTAAAAAATTTCCAAATCGAATCAGATCAGTTTTTTTTTTTTTTTTTTTGGTGTTTTGCATTTTCGTCCCTGTGAACATTTTTTTTTTTTATATATATAAATATTTTTTTTGTTGTCCCCTTTACAGGCGAATTGGAAGAGACCTTAGCAACACCTTTGCCAAGCTGGAAAAGCTCACAATACGCAAGTGTCTTTTCCTTTTAAGCCACATTTCTATTGCACACAACTCCATTGCATGTAGGGTGCTGAGGTTTGTAATGTTTTCATTTTTTCATCACAGTTGCCAAAAGAAAATCCCTGTTTGATGACAAAGCCGTGGAGATTGATGAGTTGACGTATATTGTGAAACAGGTAAAAAAAAAAAAATTTCTTGCATGTACAGATCACTAATCCTCCTTTCATTTCTGTGCTTTTAATTTAACTCTGTGTTTCTTAGGACATTAACAACCTGAATAAACAGATAGCCCAGCTGCAGGAGCTGGTCCGCTCTCGGAATGGTCAAAACAGTAGACATCTCCAAACACATTCCAATACCATCGTTGTTTCATTGCAGGTATGGGCATCTTCCGAACATGTTCAGCACTAAATAACATACATTTATTTTTTTGTGAGCTAAGAATTCGACATTAATACCTTTTTCATTTTTGTCTTTGTCTCTTCCAGTCAAAATTGGCATCCATGTCAAGTGACTTCAAATCAGTCCTGGAGGTCAGAACAGAGGTAAAGCCTGTTGAAGACAAACTAATGAAGCGAGTTCTTTTAAGGATGCTGTGCTTTTGTGGGTATTGATAGAATGATTGTCTGTCTCTGTAGAACCTAAAGCAGCAGAAAAGCAGACAAGAGCAGTTTTCTCAGTCACCAGCAGCCGCCTCTTCATTCCAGGACAACGGCTTTAGTAAGAGCAGTGACTGTTCTTCAGTGAATGACTGTACATTTTATTTGTGCTATTGTAACTGACTTTTACTTCATAAACAGGTAATTCAGTATTGATGCAAGATAATTCTGGAAAAGCGGACATTTCTATAGACATGGATCTGCACTCCAGCCAGCAGATGCAGCTCCTCAATAAGAAGGTAGTTTGTGTGCTATGGTGTTAACATGCAATTGCTATGAATGTTCAGTTCAGTTAACTGCTTACATAGTACGTTAAACTGATCGTATTGTGTGTGTGTGTGTGTGTGTGTGTGTGTGTCTAGGACTCATTTATTCAGGACCGAGCAAACACTATGCAGAACATAGAGACCACTATCGTGGAGCTGGGATCTATATTCCAGCAGCTCGCCCACATGGTGAAAGAGCAAGAAGAGACCGTTCAAAGGTAAGAAAAGGCAAACTAGTAGAAAAAAAGAAAGACCACATTTAAGAGCACTTGAGAGCATTAACACTTGTGGCTAGAGACGTATCCAATCTGATCCTACATTTGTATTGGGTCCAATATTGATGTCATTCACTCCTTGGATATCGGACGAACAGGGGCGATCCACTAACCGATCCAGATTCAAGGCCACTGTTTACATTGGACCATGAACCTGCCATTACATAACATAAAATAATATGACACCTTCATTCCATTCCTAATTTTATCATGAACACTTGGTAACTTCAGTCTGTACCTGAATCGGCCAATAACATAGCTGATGGTTTGACTAAAATGTTGTTTGTGTGGAGATATTTTAGTTTGAATATGATGTAAAGCAAGACAGCTTCTTGTGATGTCTGTAGAGACAGATTGCCGAGGGGTGGAGGTATGGTTGCGTCGACAGTGTGTAACTGCATTTAAACAGTAAAACCTAAACATCATTATTATGCTGATAAGAACGAAACAGTTTAATTTTTTTTAAACAATCCGCTCTGAATTACTTGAACTGAATGAATTAATTAATTTAAATTTGCATTGATCAGATTCATCTGCACTGAAAGAAGTCCGCACCACAATGCCTGGTTTAAATGTACTCCTCCGCATGCCCAGTGCAATTACACATTCTCATTAGAGAGATCTCTAAATCCTCAAATCCACAGCACTTTCAAACGATCGCTTATTTAAGAAATGATGATATTAAAGTAAAAAGAGCTCTTGTATTGGAATCTGTGTTGGCATTAGAATTGCATTGGAACTGAAAAATTTGGATCTGCCCATTACTGCTTGTAGTGGCATGCATTTGAGGGTAGGTTCATTTTCAAACTGTCTGTTCTCTAATTTTATGTTATTGTGTCGTAGGATTGATGCTAATGTCGAAGACACTCAGCTTAACGTGGACCTCGCTCATTCTGAAATACTCAAGTACTTTCAGTCTGTCTCCAACAACCGCTGGTTGCTCATCAAGATTTTCCTCATCCTCATCGTTTTCTTCTTCATCTTTGTGGTCTTCTTGTCCTGAGAGCATTGAACCTGGATTGGATTCTGTACTGAGAAGCTATTGAGAAGAAACCTTTTCTGACAGGAGTTCATGAGTGGGGGCGCTTAAAATGTGAGACAGTAGAAAGAGAGTGTGCACACTCCTCCTCCCTTTGCTCTACACTCACTCTGCCTGGTAGAACTTGTCTTCTACACTTACAGACTAGATCTGCCTCTTAAATTAAATTTGATAGCAGTTTAGCAGTTTCTAAAGGAAACCTTTAGGGCATGAGCAGTGTTATTTGGTACTGCTACTCCTATAATCTGGTAACACTGGCTGGGTCTTATGTTTGTGGCCAAAAGGATTGAGTTTTAGGTTTGAAATTGTTTTATTTGACAAGGAAAGAAAAACTTTCTTCTCTACCTTGGTTTCTTCTGCCCGAAATGCCCCAGTACAGGTGTGCAGATAGCTTGTATAGTTTCTAATCAGCTAGCAGGAGACTTTTGGTGATACTGGCCTAAAACTGCCATTTACTTTTCTCAGGCTTTGTTACGCTATCATAATATTTGTGTACAACAATACCCAACAATATCCTGTTTCCTGTCTTACTTTTGAAATATTATGGCAGAAAACATGTTGTCAAATGTATGCATTCATTGTTAGGCTGAATCAACAACTGTGTGCTGCCTGATGTGAAACTAGCCTACAAGGATGATGCAGGCACTTGACCAATGGTAACTTGAGTAGCTGCTAGCATCTAAACAGCTTAAACATTATTCAGGAAAGGCCTTGTCTAGTCAAAACTTTGTGGCCAGAGTGACCTGAGTAAGAAGCGGGAGTTAGAGAAAACTACAGCTACAAGTTTCTAATCATGACTGTCAGAACAGAACATTGTATCTCCTGTATGGTAGCTTATCAGGTTAAAGAATTTCTAAAGAAATAATTTTTAAAACAAGCTAATGTGACAAGATTTTATTCCAAGTCATTTCTGTTTGTCGCACAATAATAAAGACAGCCCGTGTTTTCAAATAATGTTTAAAAAGAGGGTTACCAGGTTTTGATCTGACAGTAATTGTGGTGGCTACACAAGTGGCATTTCATTGTCTGCATAGCGCAGTGTCAAAGATCCAGCATCAGGGAAATGAGAAACATTGAAAAATTTTATTCTTAATGGAATTAAATCTAATTTATTGCAAATGTGTGAGTTTGTTTGATGCCAACTCTGTTTACTCCGACATTCCGCTTCATAACATTAGGCTTTGCTGTGAACTGAGAGGAATCAAATCTCTACAGTACAGTGACAGTTAATAGAGCTGCATTTGGCTCTTTTCTTTATTTAGTTAGCTTTTATTTTTAGGCTTACAGAAAGAATCCCTTTGTCTTGTACATGTCTTTTTTCTTTCTTTTCTGCTGCAGTTCATCACTCAGTTTAGTTGTAAAAAGCTTTCACAGGTCCTTTACAATTGTAGAGTAAATTATCAGTATTTTACATAATAATGAGGGAACTGAATCTTTCTGTATTATGTGTCTGTACCTGCAGATATTATCTAACTGTAAAACACTGTAAGTGTTCAACATTTGTGCAGCTGTCAGAGTCTACAAGTAAAAACTGATTCACATACCGTGTTGTGCCTTTTTTACTGGTTAGGGTTAGGGTTCCAGGGATACATTGTCAGATTTCTCTTGCTTTATCTGGGACAGAGCATTCTTGAAAATATCATGTTTTGTAGTCAAAGCATCATTGTAGTGGTTTTGATCATATTCTGCTGCTGATGTCATCTGCATAAATATAGGACCTTCTGAAACTTGTGAGCTTCCAGTTCAGTTCATTTGTTTCAGTCTGGTATCTCTTGCATAGTTAGCAATGTCCTGCCTTCGCACATTGACCAGACCGGTTAGCTGGTTCTCCGACAAGTAATGCGGGTGTGCGGTTTGTCTGATGACAGACAGGAGAACCAGAGCACAGTGTGGAACCCAAGATAGCATATTGATCTCAGGTCTCATCTGGTACCCGCATCCCAAGCGGGCTACGTATAGTTGCCTGAACCCTGTTGATGCACCATGCTAAATAAAAAAAACAATACAGTGTTATTTATTTATTCTGTTTGTTACTGCTGTAAGACACCCTGAAAACTACCGGTAACCAATTCTGGCCTATTCGTGGGCAGTCATTTATTGTAGCATGTGGATCGTTAAAGCAGTATTATACAACATCTTTACCTTAAAATACCATCTTCAAAATCATTGTGATGCTCCACTGACCTGCAATAAGGAGAATAACATCTCTATTGTTGTTATTCCGGGTTTAGGCGCTGCTGACTGCACCATGTAACTTTGGTGAAGCAGGCAGGGAACACTGCATGCGAAGTCATAATTGTAATATTACTTAGTCCACATGCTTCTTTCAATGGCGGTTCTGTATCCCCAGTACAGAAATGCATGTAAGTGTGTCCTTCTTGAGAGGTTGGAGCAGAGAGACCAATTCTGGCCTAATGCTGCTTTTAAAAACACCATATACCCAGACAACATGAAGCAGTCTAGGGCCAAATTGAAGCCAGTCGAAGCAAAATTAAAGCATGCTCAGCTCAGCTCAGCCCTGCTGGTGAAAAGAAGTGGTCTGGCCAAATGTTTTTTGGTAATGTTATTTTTCCTGTATAACAGGAGGGTCAGGAGCATATTAGTCCGGATAAGGAGAGCGCACACGGCTGAGGTTTTGTATATAATACAATGACAAATTTGAGTTGAATCAGGAGCCTACCTCAGTTGCTACCATATATCTATTTCAATATTGATTTAAGCTACTCCACCCAGCTCTGGATATCACCACAATGTACTGAACAGTGAACAGGAGACCCCCCCTGGGTATGATAGTTCAGCACTGTAATGAAGGGATCTTTGAACTCCAGGTCACCAGGTGTGAGCTCATCAGAGGGTTTATGATGGGCCCAACCAGCCCACCAGTGTAGTCCACACTGGACTTTCACCTGCAACTTTCTGCCGCCCTCTCCTGGTGGAGGCACTCAGTGGGCTTTGGTGTTGAGGCCAGCTACAGCATGAGTGTGTTGGTCATCAGCTTCTCAGGAGAATACTGCCTGAGAAGCTGGGGCTATTAGGTGAATGTGGTAGATCAAGGGAACGTCTGATCACTCTGTTGTGATGGTTGACACTGTCCTATGAATTTAAAATGCAGTAACTATAGTTTTGCTTACAGCTGGGATATTGTTCAGTTTTGTTCTTCATTTAACTGTGCTCTGTTTAGAGGGGAAAAACGTTTTTTCACTGTTTGTGACATTAAATCTGCTTAAAGTTAGGTTTAGAGTTGAGGAAAATTTGTTTTTTTTTAAACCCATCCTCAAAAACCAAGGGTTTTTTCAATTGTCAAGACGATTCTTGATAGAACTGTTAACTTCACCCTAAACCCTTCTGTAAGTAAGACTCCTACACTGCAGTCAAATTTAACACCAGTTTCATAGGTCCTAAAATAGAACCTTGTGGGACTCCACAATATATGCAAAACCAAGCAATTTTCAAATAAATCACAATATTCACAAATTCTGCATTCAGTAATAAAAACTGAATAATTAAAAATAAGGCTCAGTGGGTTAAATAACTCATTTTAAGAGTGTAGGGTAAAATTGAAGTTGAAAGTTGGAAAGTTGAAAGTATGTTATTGCTATTTTGTTGTTGCTATTGTTGTTTTTTGCAGAATTTTATAATTTAACCCATTTTAGAGCGTGTGTGTCAAAATCCAGATTTGCTTTTTGCCTCACTAATTTAATTTAATTTAATTTAATTTAAGTCATTAGCTACTTTATTTTATTTAGCTTTAGTGAAATGCATATAGTTAGAAGAGGGAAAAAGCCAGAGCTGTAGCCCAGAAGGAAACCAGTTTGCCCCGGATAAGGAAAAGCAAAATGGATGTGAATACTTTCTGAATCCACTGCATGTGTTTAAATGGTTTTACTAAAGACAAAGGGGAGCAACTACAAACCTACAGGGGACCTTTAAAATAAAGCATTACTGGAAATCTATAAAGGGAAGAGAAAGATGGAGCCGACGACAATGTCTGCAAAAGACTTGCTTCGTGTCAGCACAGATCAACTAGTGCAGTGTTACGAGTAGGCCTAGTTACGAGCGTCCAGAACTATATCCAGTACATAAGCAGACCCTGTGGAATATGCTGTTTAGTGTCTGTGAGTTAAAGATGTGAAGTGAAGGCATCAATCTGTCCTGCATGTTTAGAAAATGGCTTACAGAACCTCGTCTCTCAACGGAAGCTAATTATTAATTAATTATTCCTGTTCAGTGACCTCACATTTGAATGCTTTAGGACGCTCCATCAGAAGCAAGTAAAACCAGGTGTTGTGCAGTTTAGACACATATTTCTACTAAGCCTTCAAGATATTTGCAGGGATTCTGTGATCATTTTTTACATGTTCTGTCCGTTATATTTGATTATTTAAAGAACCTTCTATGAGTGCTAGCTAAAGTCAGTTGCCAAACAGAACCAACATAAAGGTGATTGTTCCCCTTCCTGAACTGTTTTCATCCTGTGAAATCAGTTTGAAACAACATCTTCAAGTCTTGTAGTGTGAAGGAAGTCTGAGCTAGAGGTCAGACACGAATCTCAGTGGAATGGCTTTAATTTGTAGAACTCCTTACTCCTGCTCTTCCTTCCTCAATACCGGCCTGTCTCCACTCTGTGTTAAAAGCCCATTGGAGTTGCTGCAATTAGATTAATGCGTAATGTAAGAGTTCCTTTTGCGTATTGATCAAATGCAGGAGAGTGCTGCTCTTCTGCAGGTGTTTCTCTGGCTACTTATCATTCAGACTTGAGGAAAAACAAAGCCAACAGCACATATTTCATCTGGAGTAGAAGGTGTTTGGGTAAAGATTTTTAAAAGTCAGTCACTCTCTTTATTAGGTCTTAAATAAATAGGTAAAATTGTAATGATATTGACTGAGAGTTAATACTACACTGGTAGTCAAATGCTGTTGCTCGCAAAAGGGAAACATTGCTTACAATTACACGAATCTAATATTCAAGTATATTTGTAGCTCCTCCTCTGGACTGCTTCACATGGCTAAATAAGTGTTTTTTTAGAGGCGATACCGATGACCGGTCATTTTCAGTCTCATCAGTCGATCAGTTGATCAGTAATACCAATCGAAATTTACCTTTCTAGGCAAATGTGGTAATGAATCATCGTACAGGGCTTCTGTAATGTTCTGCATCGTCTCTCAAAATGAAGATGAAGAGCTACACTGTGGACACAGAAAAGGCTGCTTATCTAGCACTAAAACTCCATTAGATGCTATTCTTTCAGCTTTCCGACTGGGACTGCGCACTTTGGGTCATGGTTAAAAGTGCCATCGGCATCTTTTTGAACTGCCGACACGCTCTGAAAAAAGCACCAGGTCTCCAGCTCCACCACACCAGCTATGAGGGGCTTGTGCCAGCCAACATCACTTAAGAGTGATGAGGGAAGAGAGCGTCATCTACCCTTCCAGAGAGAATACGGCTAATTGTGCTCTCTCAGATTCTGGCTGCCGATGGCAAAGCTGCATGGTGTAGTGTGAGAAAGTCTTTACTCTGCTTCCCCTAGAAGGCACGTAGTTTTAAACATGATACAAATATAAGAATTTGAATCAAATACAACAACAAACAAAACGCCAGACTGCCGCAGCGGATCCGGCACACAGGGTGGAGTACAACGCTGGATGCAGCGAATAAACAAGAAACTGCAGCGTCCTCTGACCAAGGAGCCTGGTATAAACCTTAACTTAATCTGGTCGGCTCTCAGGATCAGCTAATTACATCAATTTTGGCCAATCGTATATTTCTGGCTGAAAATCAATCGGCCAATCGATTTTTCCGTCTTTAATATTTACTTCAAAAATTTAAATGTCCACACACCAATCCTACTGAGGTATTCATACTCATACTCATTTCCAAAATGATTCTTCAAAAAAGCATCAACTAAAAGGTCCTAAGGGACACCAAAACTAGGCATTGCTTTAGTGGGAACTAAAGCATTTTTAGAACTAATTAATTTTAGGAGCACAGGAAAAATACACATCACTTTTTCGTTGGTCTTGCAGTGGTCTGCTTTGCTTTGGTGTAAAAAGGCTAAAATTGCAGACGTCTGCAAACCAACCGTCAATTTGCTGACCCAGAAGACCATGCATCATCAAAAAGCAGCAGAAAGTAGGATTAATTGTAAAAGCTTTGTGGATGGAAGTTAAGTGATCATCCACCTCTTCTTCACCCTCTTATACATTCCCTCCCTCCTTCCTTCACTACCTTTACTGTATTAATGGTAAACACAGCCATTAGTGCTTAATCAATCCAGAAGTTTTAGTGCCGTGACGCTTCTCCCATTCTGTCTCCAGGCCTTTCTGACGAAGTCATCATATCATCATCCTGCAGTTACACTAGGTATCACTTTCTTGCTTTCTCCCATTTGTTGTCTTTCCATTCCTCTGCTTTCAGCTTTGACTCGCAGTAGATGCGAGAAACATTTCGGGGAAGAGTCAAAGGAGAAAGACAGCAGCACCTCCAGCATCTCCAGTCACAGGAACAAGTAAGTCTGTGTCAGGCTGCAGATTTTACACTGAAGAAAATGTGATGCATTGAATTGAGCTCATCCTAATGTGTACAAATGTGTCGATACAATCTATTACATAAATACAATTACAGCTAGTAGAAAAAAATTATATTGTACTGAATATGCTAAATATTGTACTAAATTCAATTAAATTACATTAATCCGTTCAAATTAAAATGCATCACTTTCTCCAGCGTGCCACCTTAAAGATAAAGGTTGTTCTTGGTGCAATGCCATAGAAGAACCACTTTTGTAAATGAGATGTGTAAGTATGAAGAACCTTTTTAAAGTTTAAAGAGCTCCTACATAATGCAGAGAATCTTGGAAGAACATTTAAATTTTATTACATTATGTGAAGGTCCTTCAGACCTTCCGCATCTTGTTTTCGAACCGAACCGAAGGGAACTGCTCAAAGAACATTTTGTGGCACCTTAAAAGTGCAAGGAACAGAATGTCAGCTAAAGCATCCATTGTCTTTTGGCATAATGAGAAATGTAAGGGATGTTTGCTCAAAGGGTGGAGCTCGTCTCACAGAACAACGTTTAGATGTTTAAAGAAAGGGCAAGAAACAGTTGATCGAAATAATTACTTGTAACAGTTTTTTATAGTTTGTTGTGGCCTCGCTGTTATTTTCCTTAAACACTCACAATTTCAACACTCTTACTGCTGAAGTGTTATGTGGGGATATTTGGTGTGGCACCATTTATGACACTGGATGTAAGCAGTGCCACCAATAAAGTGATACAGTGGAAAATATCATGCTACAATTGACTAATTCAACACATTACATCATACATTATATATATATATACAGATGTTACAGATACATTATGACCATTTATTTTATTAATGTGGAAATTATACATATTTCAAAATTTCCAGTGTGAATAACTAAACACTCAATCAACTGATAGAGTTTCTTACACTTCTAGATATTAGATAATGTGAAAAGACACAGATGCGAATCTGGCCAGGTCTTTAGACTTTCTTAAGGGAGGAAATTTGTGCATTGTTCTTTATTGGGGTTGTGAAGATGCTGTTCAGGCAGTATTGAATCTACTTAGCTTAATCAATAATAGTCTTGAGTCTTCTAATTTGATTCCTTGAAATGTAGTAAGCACTTCCGAATAACTAAGAAGCAACACTTTTACCACCACTATAAATAATGACTGTATTTGTTAAGTCGTCTGAAACTTGATACAGTTTGATTCAGTCGCATAATGCAAGCTTAAAATCAGTGAAAAATATAGCTTTTCAGTAAACTGTGATACAGGCCAGGACATTAGATCAATATAACATGAGAACTGTGAGCATTCATGGTCACAAGCAATGAGATCAGTTATGGCTAAGAATCCTTTAGGAACCTTTTAAATAATTAAGAATTACTGGTATACATATTAGAGGCACAGAATACAGGTTTTGCTGAGATACACACAATTTGAAAATCACTGATGAAAGTGGATACTATTAGGATTGGACGGAGAAATTTAAGACCTTCAGGCGACACAGTGAAAACAAATGAGCACAAAAACAGAAATATCATTTACTAGATTCAAATGGGAACAAAGACTCATCAGCCATACCATTAAAACCACCTGCCTAACATTATGTGGGAGTATGTCTTTATACCGCCAAAACAGCTCCAACCCGTCAAAGCCTGGACTCCTCAAGACTGCCATTAGCTTTTTTTTCAGTAATTTGTGCTACAGTCGCTCTTCTGTGGGTTAAGACCAGATATGCTAGTGCAATCAATCAGCCTCTGTGGCTGGTTCACTAGTTGTCCTCCTTTGGAGCACTTTTGGTAGGTACTGACCACTGCATACCGGAAACACCCCACAAGACCTGCCTGGTGTTTTGGAGATGCTCTGACACAGTCATCTAGCCATCAGAATCTGGCCCTTGTCAAGGTGGCTCACATTCTTATTTTTCTGCTCTTAATACATCATTGTCCAGAACTGACTGTTCCCCTTGCTGACCTATATACATATTGTAATGAGATGAGGTTTTAATCGAGTGACTGATTGGTGAATATTTGATCAACACAGCTACTGCAGAAGTTAAGAAACTAAACGACTTTGATGTGTAAAACACTTTTGCATCACATGGGCTTATATGAAGTTATCTGAGGACGGGCTTTTAAAAGATTGGATGCTCTCCACCCTTCATTTAGACTTTAGCCTGTTAGGTCTTTAAATGGAATGTAATCCTAAAAAAAAAACAACAACAAAAAAACATGGCAGGTTCTTTGCTTTCATTACTGTGCCCATATATCTTTATATATAAAGATAATCTTTAACCATTTCAGGAATTCACTCTGATATGGATCCCCCCCTGTCTGATTACACTGCTGCTTCTGTCTCTCGCCCACCACCTTTCCCTTTCGTTTCTTATTTAAACCTAATACTCTTCTATAGCCCCACCTCAAAACTGTGTAAATAAGCCAATCTTGGTTTGCCACTGACTAATCCGTTTTTATATTTACCCTCCTAAATGTTGTTGCCATAGCCGTAAATCTGACATATGCGCCTGTGTGTGAGCCGGTGCTGATTTACTGTTGCTGGCCTTGTGAGTAATAGGGCTCCTGTTTCATGGCTGCTCGATCTCCGTCAGCAGGGCTGGAAGAGAAGAGAGCAGGAGGCTCTCACGCAAATTGCATTGAAGGAGCAAAGTGGGTATAAAAGTTTGTAACAAACCGAATCAAGTCAGACTGGTGGCGAGCAGGGGCAGTCGAGGAGCTGTCAAGACGCAGACATGGAATCAGTTGATGGTAGATCAGGAGTGGTGCAACTGTCTTGCTTGTCCAAAGACAGGAGATCATTATTCAAACCATCAACATCACAGCCCCCATAATCAGGAGTCTGAGAACAGGATAAGGGGAGTCCTAACCTGCAGATTGGAATAAACAGTGAACAAATGGATGAGAAGGATCACAGGCTAAAACTGTATAAGCATTTTCAGCTGCAGGTCATTTAACACTGTTTTTAGGCTCAGTTAAATACATGTATTGTTGAGTTAGGAGAACTTTTGACTAAGTTTAGTTGAGTTGACTAAAAAAAACATTCAGTTTACACTGACCTGAGTTTACATGTTTTTTGATATTCATTCAGAAATCTGGACACAAAGTAAAGCACAGCTTTTTTTTCATTTCTCCAATAAACATTTTACCTTTTAATCATTTTTGAGATGCAGTTTTGTGAGGATATACATCATTGTTTTCTTGTAATGAACTCTGAAAGAAGTAAAATGACCATGTCATTCATTTAAAGTGTATTTTAACATTGGACTTGAAAACTGGTTTAATTGATTTCCATTTCAAACCAGTTTAGTTCAGTTTGTCCAAAAGCAAAATAACATATCCCTTAAAGAAAACTTCAAAGCAATAATTTCACTGAATGTTTATTTAGTCCAAATGAATGATTATAACTAATCCATACATATAACTTGAGAAAAAGTCATATATTTAGGTATACTAATAACATTGAGTAATTTTTAAAAGTTGGCTCAAACCTTTTTTTCAGTGAATGCGCTCTCTGAACTAGTCCATGTGTGCAGGCTTCCTTTGGTGCCCTGTTCTCTTTAACCTCTTAACATCTGAACCTCTGAACATTGTATTACACACTAAGGTGTATTACTCAGTAACTACAGGACTGCTGTAGAAACTGTTGGGACTATTCTTTGGTAACAGAAGTCTGTAAAAATACTTTCGGCCTGCCAGCAGACCATAGGCTTTTTAAGGGGTTAATAGTCATAGTGGTTGAACTAGTGAGTGGGCAACTAGTGCATGAGTAGTTATGTGAACGAGATGTCCCACCCCTGTCTTAATAAATTGCTACAGGAGGATACTTTCCACATCAAACTGTGGAAGTGAGCCTTCATCCAAGCTTTCTTGAAATGAGTAAAGCAGAGCATATTTCATTTTTATTGGAGATGGCCCGCAGCCCAGCGTAAACAGCACAGTGCTACATCAGTTAATTACAAAGTCCAGCCCAGCAAGGATAAGGCCACTCTGCTTAATACACTACGATTCAGTTTGATCAGCCTCTTGTTGTCTTTTGTAGTCGGGAACTTCCCTCAGGGCACGGCTAACACAAAAGCCTGGCATGACAAAAGTGTAGATTACAAAAAAAACAAAAAAGGTTAGACAGTGTGCCTAAATATCACGTGATCCCTTAACAGCTGTTAAGGACTGATTGTGGCAACAGTTGCTATTTACTTTCATCTATGGAAAGCCGGCACGCTGCGGTTACAGTCAAAGCCCCTCCGGGCTGCTACAGTAGGCCATCCCTCCATCATCTACAACTGCTTTAGTGTCTATTACAGGCTGATTTCCCCCCAGCGGTGGTTATGAAAGTCCCAGGGCAGCTATTCCTGCTTTAAATTAAGCTATTTGCACAAAGCAGAGGGGACTAGAGATGCAGTATGTAAAGAAGGCCGCGGGTATGATTAGTGGATGTTGTGGGCCTTTTTTTGCAGCCTTAACAGAGTAAGTGATTTGTCATCATGAAATTAGATCATCAGTGAGATACGCGCAGTTTGGGTGAGGAACGAAGTTACTCACTCAGCTAAATATCATGTTAAATTCACTGTTCTTGTGAAACACCTGTGCTATTCGACCCACAGCAAGTCTGAGCAAGTTTGAGTGTTTCCGCCCAGACTGAATTTTTGAATGAGGTGCAATACAGGACAGCCAAGCAGAACAGGCAACATATTGTACCAATTTTACCTCAAAATAACAGCTTCAAAATCATCCTAATGCTTCACTGACCTGTTATCTCTACCTGTCTCAGTCATTACCACTCCGGGCTCAAAATGCACTAACGCATGTGTACAGCTGTCTATCAGAGGAAGCTCAAAGTGTGATTTGTATCTCCAGCAGTGGTGTAAATGTGAATTACACTCCTCACCTGTAGGGGAAGCCTAGTAGCAAAAAATACAAATTCTTCCCATGAATAATAATAATAATAATAATAATAATAATAATAATAATAATAATGCAAGGGATAAAGAGAGGTTGGGAAATGACCCTACAGATGGGTTTAGTGCAGAAACTCTAATTTAAACTCAAAACCCACAAGTGGAAAAAACTGAATGAACAAAATGTGGAAGATGTGGTAATTTAAACTTTTAATTAATAAATGTTATTACTTTATAAATAAATGAAAACATAATAACAATAACAATAATAACAACAATAAGAAGAATAGAACAATAATAAATTCATCTTAATAAATAAATATATTATTAGTACCAGTCGTAATAACAGTGTATTTTTATTTGAATAATCAAATAAAAGACAATGCTTATTGTTATTATTATTATTATTGTTATTATTATTATAGTCATTAACAATGGTGATAACATTAATAACGTATTAAATTCTAATAATACTGAAATATTAATATACTGGTATTACTACTAGTGTTAAGAATTGTTGTTGTTATTATTATTATTATTATTATTATTATATCAATTATCAAACAAAAAATATCTTAATTAATAATAATAGTAATAATAATAATAATTATTATTATTATATCAATGATCAAAACAAAAATATCTTAATTCATCAATTCATTATTATTAATAATAATAATTATAATTATTATTGTTATTATTATTATTATTAACAATAGTGATGATACGTGCTATTGATTAAATTCGAATAATAATCCAATAAAAAGTAATGTTACATTATTATTATTATTATTATTATTGTTGTTGTTGTTGTTGTTGTTGTTGTTGTTGTTGTTGTTGTTATTGTTATTAATTGTAATTTTTCTGAGAGGGAGGAATTAAACAGGGCATGAAGAACAGTACTAGTGTGCTCGTATTCCAGCAGTGTAAAGGCGGTGGGGAAGATAAACATTTGCTGTTGGCAGCCATGTCTGAGCAGTCGGTGGCTTTTAGATCAGATAGCTCTGAGAAACACAGCCCCGTGGCAAATGGCAGCGTGTTCGGATCAGGCTTAGCATGGAGCTGCTGGAACAGGACTCAGTGATGGGCTTGTGCTGCGTCTGCAAGGCCCCGCCAGCAGCGGCATGTCTTGCGCAAAGCTCCCAGAGGTATGTCCTGGCACTGGCCGAATGTAACGCTGATACTACTCCCCCAAGCAGGATCAGCGCTTCAGTATATGGGGGGAGAGAGCGAGATAGAGAGAAATCAACTGCGAGGAACAGGTTTATGCTGGAGCAGTAATACAAGAGCCGATATGGTGGAACCGAAGATGTAGCTGATTGATGGGAATGAGGGGCTTCTAAACACAGACATCTCTAAGTGGTTCTCAGATAAACTTCTCAAAGGGAAAACTTCTACAGCATTGCTCCAAAGATCCCATTGTAGTATCTTTACTTTGTTGACTGAGATATAGATTAATACAAGTGGTTCATTATAGATAACAATGCTAATTTCTTCAGGTGGAGGTGATGGTAACCAGGGTCACTATATTTACAACACAAATAGATCCATTTAATTTACTCTCCACAACTATTATAATATAACATAATTATATAAACAAAAATGAAGTAAACAATAGTGTCATTACTGTTTTTTTTACTTTATATTGTGTATATAGTGTAATTTATCTACGTTTTGCATCTGAGACAGCATCTTGCTGTCCCTTTTTGTTGTGACACTGAGAATTTCCCCGCTGTGGAAATAATAAAGGATTATCTTATCTTAAAGAAAGAAATTATTATTCCATTTATATATCGTATGGAAATATGCGATAGATCATAGCTCCAAACTACATAACTATGACTTATTCATAAAACCTGATTTTGTGGGCACTGTAATCTCCCATAATTCTCAAAATTCTCTTTAAATATGTCACTTTAAGCTGTGAGTAACCCTGCAGCTCTACATGTACCTACACCTACCTGCATCTACATCAACCATTGGTCAAACTGCTTCACCAGAGAGAGAGCAGGAGACTGTTTAACAAGCACATGGTAAAAACGAAAATCCAGTGAAAAATCAGTGTTCTTATCTTGGTTAAACCAAGTGGACCAATGTATATATATATATAAACCTATATATATATAAACCTATATATACATATACATACTTATTACATAAAGGTGGTATTCTTTTATTTATCTTACTTGTAAAACACATGTGGGTATACATTATTAAATAAGTGAATGTATTTAACATCCTATCTTCACACATACACACTGCCCTGGTCCTAGAAAGCCTCCTTAAAGCCCCCCAGTCACAACCTCCTAACCTGAGGATAATGTAACATCCTGGCACCTGTGTGTCCCCAGATTCCTCTTGTTTGAAAGCCAAAATATGGACACCCTACTTACTTCTCAACGGATGTTGCGTTAACAACTGCTACTGAGCCACAGGAAATAAAACTGTAAACTCTGGAGTAAAACCCAGAAGCTCTCTACTGTCACCTTGTCAGTAGACTATTATGCCTTTACAGCTTCCCATAGGAAACACCAGTTTTGCTTGAACATTAACATTTACTGTGTTCAGCAAGATGCTCTTGTCCAGAGCGACTTACAGAAATGCCCAGTTGTCCACTCAGAAAATACCCTGTTAGTGTCAATAGGCCAGATTCCAAAGATACTATACCTCTAAGCTTAGGCACAATCAAAAAAAAGATTGAGAGGCACACCACCCGACAGCTAGATACAAAAAGAAAGATACCTTAAAACTGTTAATAACGTTGTCTGCAGAATAAGAACAAGCCTTTTCTAAAGGCAAGAAAAGTGCCACTCAGCGACAGTTGCTGGTGGGTTGATGTGACTGAATTCTGACACAGGTTGATGACAAAAATTAATTTAGTGATTTAAGATTTTTTTCTTTACCATGAATTAATAAACTGAATAGTTCGCCCCTATATAGTGTACTACTGAAGAAGTAGGGATCCATTCCGGTCACCACCAGTGTCTCAGGCTTCGGACAGTATATTCCTAACCATTTTGTTTAATAGCTGTCTGTGAGGGAGCTTTTAGAGGTGGCTTATTAAACTCTTCGGACGTCTGGTTCCTATCACCACCACCTGAATGGTTCTGACTCAGAACAGAGTGTTTCACACTAAGCTATGCCTGAGTGTCTTAATTTACATCTTAACCATTTCAAACCATTTCAAATGTAAAAAACATTTTTGGCATGGATTTACTGCTCTTTAAGGATTGTTACACTGTTATTATTACCATCACTCTCACGCCAAAACCTTGTAGTTTCTGTTTTTTGCCGTTTTTCACATTTTAACATCATCTGGCAGTTGTGCTTTACATTGTATTCATGTATTTCATGACGAATTAACCATAGAAATGCTCCAAACTAACCTGGAGTACAGTAGTCTAAGGTGGTTAAAAAGCTGGTCATCCAGATCATACACTATGCTGGTAAGCTAGCTGGTTAACCAACTCTTGACCAACATGGTGTATGTTACATTTGATTTTGGTCATGCTTGGTCACTAAGCTGGTCGATGGCCAATCAGCTTGGTAATGCATCGGCATCGGCCGCATTGGCAAGCGTGATCAGACTGGTGGTCCAGCTTGGTGAGATTGGACTTGCTAAAGCAACGCACTCAAATGAATGCTTGTGAAGAGCTGGCCAGGCTGTGTGTCAACAAGGTTCCATAAAAAGTTAAGAAGTTGATGTTTTGGAGATACTAGGTTTTTACATCACAGTGATGATATTGTTGACACAGAAGTGACAGACATCTTATGAAAGTGTGTTAGGGAATCATTTACCAAGAAGAGTTTCGAGCTTCCGAATCACTGAGCTGTGGATAATTCATTTTTTTGGGCCCCTGCGTTCACTTAGGCATTCCCTGTAGCTCTTCACAGAGTGCAAGTTAAATAGACTGTGACAGTGATGGGGTGAGCTTGGTGTACTAGGTTCCTCTCTCCCTCTCTCTCCCTGTCTCTTTCTCCCTACCTGAATATTTAATGGGACATCCCACACGAGCGTGTGTAGTGGAGAAAACAGCAGGAACCAGAGAAACCACACAAAGGACGGATCAAGAGACCAATATCTGCATCGACCCCTCCCTTTATTCCTCTCTCTCTCTCTCTCTCTCTCTCTCTCTCTGCCTCTCTCTCGCTCGAACTATTTCTCTCTTTCTCCTTCAGTGTAGCACCTATTTATCGCCCCCTCCCCACCCGTCATCCCCTCCCCGTCTACCGCCTTCCACACATACACTCACACACACACACTCGCTTACACACATAGCCCTTCACTCTCTCATGCACTCTTACAACTCAAGCAATTTGATGGAGTATCTTTTCATTTCTTGGGCACTCAGCAGCCGTCTCTCTCTGACACACACACACATACAGAACACAGGCGTGCACACGCCCACACACCCTCAGTAGTGAGTGTCTGGACAGAGTAACTGCAGTTTTGCGGTTGCTTCTTTGAATCTCCTGGAGCACTTACATTGAGGTAGGAGACGGATACAGACGTATGCGTCCTGAGTGTGTGTGTGTGTGTGTGCATGCATGCATGTATATGTGGGGTTTACGGGGGATTACTCCACTACTACTACTACTACTACTACTACCACCATCATCTTAACATTTACTTAGCAGACTGTAAATGTTGGAGTAATCTGCAAGCCATTAATATTGCATGAAAGGATCTGCGACCGCTCTGCACTTTTACTTTGCTTTGCTGCATTGGAGTTAATGTCTGTGTAGCTTTACTGCTTTATGTGCAAACCGTACTGGTTTGTGTTAAGTGCTGTTTATACTGTAGACTGATGCAGTAAGTAACAGCGTGTAGATATCAATACAATGTGCTTTTACGCAGAGCATTATGGCTGTGATTATAAGCTGCCTTCAGCTCTCCAGCATTTCCTTATACAGGTTGATTTAACACCATTTAACAGCAGGATCCAGTGTATTGGTGTGATGATACCCTGTGTATATGTGTGTCTGTGTGTGCTTGTGTGCATCAAGCTTACAAAGTGCCCATAGCTCCTTCTGCACAGCTCAATCTGAGTTGTAATGTTGATCTTGCAACCGTAGCGTCAGCAGCTCCTTCTGCTCTCTGAATCAGCTGAAGCCCAATAAACTGTCACAGACATGTGCTCCCCCACCCCTGGCATTTAGACCCACTGAGATCACTCTCTCTTTCTCTATCTACCCCTCTCTCTACCTCTCTATTGCTCTCTGTCACTCACACACACACAGCTTTATATACTCTTACAGACCACCACACACCACCCTCAGTGCCGTCCCATGGGTGTAGGATTACCACCTTCAATCTTCGCCCCACGCTGAAAACAAATTACAATCTGCATGTAGTCGCTTTATTGAGTCCAGCAACATTAGAAACCTCCTCCCCATGCAAAAGAGCCCCGGTGCCCTAGAGGCGAGCGACCACTTGGGTTAACCATCAGCTTTGTTCCTTTGTGTTAGTCCAGAGTCATTAAGCTGTCAAAATGGCATTGCAGTCCAGCTCCATTATTAGCACTTTGACTGATTAGGCCAGGGTGACATGACTTTTCCATGGTGTGCAGTACCCATCACCTCAGCGCCTCCGTAACTACGACCTGATTCTAATACATAGTTTGTTACTAGGAGTGTAAATCTCTGTTGGATTCGGTCCCGTTGCAATGATTCTTTAGGGAGTGAGTCAGTGATTCAAGCACAATTCTTTCGGAAACTATTAATTAATTCAAGCAAATCTATTGGGTTTAATATTTTCTCAATTCTGAATTATTTTTTATAAATACCCTAAATACGCCAGTGTCTTTGGGGGAACAAAATATTGACTATCAAATCATCATACCAATATCTCAGGAGTTTTATATTAGCCTAGAAATTTGCACAAACTTTTATTTTCTATAATCAATAACAATCGATTCCAGCGTATCCAAAATCACCCCCTTTGTTGAATGGGAAGCGGATAAAGAACAAGGTCAAGAGCTGCCCAGTTCAGTCTGCCCAGTCATTTTAGAGTCGATCAGGTTGTTCGTTGCTAAGCTCACATTATCTGATTCATGCATGTCAACACCGAAAACAGGTGCATCACCCCCCCCCCCACACACACACACAAAGCGGTTCCACAACATGGCTCTGCAAAGGTGTGCCACGCATGTTGCGCATGCACCACCGCCTCAGAGCTGCCAGGCTGGCCACAAATTAAAAGGACAAAAATATACTTGTTTACTGTCAAGAAGGCATTCAGTGTCAGATATTAAAAATGATTTTCCAGCGCACTGCAATATTGTAAGCCAGAAAGTTCCTACTTGTATTTTACTGTCCACAGATTTAGCATGTTCAGACACCCTCAGCTACGTTCATATTTGATTCATATCTGTTTATATCATCAGTGTCTCCTCGGTCTGACTGCGAGGATTTGCCCATCAGCTACGGCTCCCGGGATTCGATCTTAAGTCACCCAAACGACTGGTGGTGGTGGAAAAGAGGGGTCGTCAGGGCGAGGTACACCGATTAATACTGTCCAACATGACCATGAAGTAGATACACATAGAGCTAGACTGAACAGGAGGCAACGGAAGTCACCAGTATTGTACAATTCTAAAAATAGAGGTGCTACAAAGGGTGCTTTGAGAGATGCCATAAAAGAACTACATTTGGTTCTAAAAAAGACTTTTTTGCTAATCAGATGTGTGAGTGATGAACCGATTAATGGTTTAAAGAAGTAAGTAGATATAAAGGTTCTTTACCAGTTTAAAGGTTCGTCACATTCACATCTCTGTTACAAAGATGGTTCCTGAATGTAACTAAAAGTGTTTTTTTGATGGAATCGTTTAAACACCCCTTTGAAGCACCTTTATTTTTTAAGAGTGTAGACCCGCAGACTGACATTACACTATAAAGGCTTGAATGCTTTCTGTATTGAAGGCATTATCAGAGTGGCTAAGGCCAAAATGCAAATGAAACATTCAGTGTTAACTATCTTCTCCCACAATATGGGCCCTACTAGAGATGCATGATGATATTGTGATCATATCAGTATCAGAAGATAACTGTTAAAATATAGCCATTGTTCAAAGTATGTCTTATGAATAGCTTTCCAAAGTCTAATAAATGTCTGCTGTGGAATAGGCCGTCCTAAAAGTGGGTCAGGTTTACATCAGCATACCCCTGACCAATCACAAGGCTAACATGGCCCTGTCCGTCCTCTCTGCTGTTCTTAGAGAGGTGTGATGAGTGCATTTCGAGCGTTTTATATATATAATAATATTAATGTGTTTCCAGGGCCTTTACATTACAAGACTAAACTAGTCTGGGAAATCACAAGAAAATGTTCACATGCATATTAACCATCAGCAGTATTGAAAAAAACTGTTATTTGAAAATGAGCATCTTTAGTGTGTGTTGTTTCTCATGCAGTTTTGTTGCAGAGAGAAAACGGTCGGGCTCTGGCCTGAGCGGAAGCCCAGCCATGCGCTGCTCCACGCTACTGGCCATCTTCACGGCTGTGCTTCTCTACCTGGTGATGGGGGCTCTGGTGTTCAACGCACTGGAGGCCTCGATTGAGGAACAAAACTATGATACACTGTACGTCAGGCTGCAAAACACATGCAATGAATTCCTGGAGAGTTATACCTGCGTGAGCCCGGAAACTTTACAGGAACTTCTAGAGGTACGTAGATATACTCATAGGACATAGAAATACTCAAAATGGACTACAGCAGGCATGAAAATAAGGAATATCAGAAGATCAGCTTTCAGAAGATCAGGTCATATCTTACTAAATACAGAGTTTTTTTTATATTTACAATTGTTTATTCTTTTTTGTTTAAAAAGTCCAAAAGTGTTCTTATGTATATTTCAACGAACTGTTGATAATCAGTTTAAGCTGTTGGGATCTTGGATGTTTGTTCCCAGTTGTTGTGTACGTGGTAATTGTCTATGCTTAGAGGCTAACTCTTAATGTCTCTATAGAATGTTACAGAAGCCATTGGTGCAGGGGTCGACCCCAAGAACAAGACGTTCAGCAGCAGCTGGGACCTGGCTAGCGCTTTCTTCTTCTCCGGCACCATCATCACTACCATCGGTATGGCATTCCCACATTGCTGGATGAGCCCAGCTCAGGCACTGGCCTGCCTCCTGCATTCTATGGATTGCTCACCCTACAAATTCTCTATATCTATAAATATCTGATTCTAAAATCACGTTGCATTTCTGTGTGGGCTCCAGGTTATGGGAACATCTCCCCACAGACAGACTGGGGCAAGCTGTTCTGTATCTGCTATGCCCTGGTAGGCATCCCCTTGTTTGGCTTCCTGCTAGCCGGAGTCGGAGACCATCTGGGCACTGGGCTGAGGAACGCCGTCGCTAGGATAGAGAGGCTCTTCCTGGTGAGAGACAGAGAGAATATGATGGTTATGATGAAAACAAAAACAACAACAGTCATTATTCTTTTCTTAGATATCGGCTAGAAAGGAGATCCAGCATGAACCAAGTGACATATAGTGGTATACTAATGATGGGGCTTCTCTGGTCAAATGACATGTTTTGTTGATTTTCTAACTGGAAATAAGTGAAGGAATCCTCTGCAGAGAACACACTTCTGCATGTTTCTGCACAATGACTGTTAATTTGCTTTGTTTAAGATGTTAGGACAAAAATAAATCACAAAATGTGGCATTTACAAAGGTTATGAAACAGTTTATAGTAGTTTATAGGTTTTATTTATATGTAAAATTTAGCAAATACATGTTAACCTTAAAATTACTCCAAAATCATTGTGATGCTCCTCTGACTTGTAGTGGAAGAACAGCGTCTCTATTGTTGCCACTCCTGGCACGGCACAATGCTACAATGCAAAACTTTGGCACAACAACGATCGCGAGAACTGAGGAACGCTGTGTAAAGTCCTGGTCACACTGGGAATTTTCACAGGCAGAATTCTACACATTTTAATGATATTCACCACAACAGAGATTTTATACAACTCTTTTTGTGTGGATTGCAAAATACAACACAAGCAAGAGGCAGCAGGGTACACAGTCAGTTGGAAAGTGGAATCAGAGGATAATTATCTTTGTTTAAAGGGTTTTTAGTAGTTTAAATAGCGCGTTAGCTGATTTGATTTTGACACAACTGCTGAACCAAAATTGAGGTTTACACTGCTGATTTCTGTCACATCCATTTTGTGATGCGACGTGAAATGCAAAAACCCAGTGTGACCACAGATTTCCCATATTTCATATTTGTATATAATACAGTAATGTCCTTATGATTATATCACTTTTAGCTTGTTCAGAAATGGGTAAAGCATGTTCTTTAGACATGACTTAAAGCACAAATTCAACTTCCTGCCTGTAGTTAAGTTTCTTGTCGAGGATCTATTCACTTGTTTTTTTGAAAATCTATTAAACGTGTAATTGGAAGTGAAATGAAGACAGAGAAATAACTTTTTTTGAGCTCATTCATCTTTAAATAAGTTAACCAAATGTAAGACAGTTTGTTCTATGAAATTACTATTGTACTATTACAAGATGTTATGTAAGACCTATAGAATTATACTGTACAAACACACATACACTCAGCATGTACATACTTATCAGGGCAAAATTACTGTTTGTTTCCCAGTGCAAAACGAATGCTTGACACTACATCTTTAATAAATACAAGAGCATAAATACAATATGTACCGAATCAAAAAATATACAAGTCTCTCTATATATATACAACATACCTAATACTTGGTTAAATGTCCTTTAGCAAGTTGCACCTTGACCAGACGCTTTGGCAACCATCAACAAGCTTCTGGCAAAGTGTCTGGTTTGATATTTAACCACTCTTCAATTAAATGTGTTAGTTTCTTGGCTCTGGTCCGACTTTTAAACACAGTCCACATATTTGAGGTCAGGACTTTGGGCAGTCCATTCCAATAACATAACGTTAGCCGGATTTATCCTTTCCACAAGCACCTTTGATTCATTGTCCGGTTGGAACACCCAGTTGTGTCCAAGTTTCAACCGTTGATAGCTGACGGTTTGAGGTTATGCAGGCGAATCCTGCTGGAGGCAAACTTCCTTCCCAGTATTCCATCCACTGGGTAATGTACCAATTCCAGAGCATGATCATACCACCACTGTTCTTTACAGTTCTTCCAAACCTTTTACTGGTGCTGTGTTTGTTGCCATCTATTTCTATAAATGTACCTATAAATATATTTATTTACTTAATTATAAACTGGCAACTGTAAAGACAGTAATACTCATACCTTCACTATTATCTCCTGATTTGGTGTTTTTTTCTGTTCCCTTTTCTTGATGCTTTCAGAAGTGGAAAGTGAGCCCCACTATTGTACGAGTCATCTCCGCTGTGCTGTCCATCCTGCTGGGATTAGTGCTCTTCGTCTTTGTGCCCACACTGGTCTTCCAGGAGGTGGAGCAGTGGCGCTTACTAGAATCTGCCTACTTTGTGGTCATCACCTTAACCACCGTGGGCTTTGGAGACTATGTTGCAGGTACACTCCATAGGACCACATTGTTCTATTATGACATTACTTTTATGGGATGAGTTGTACATGTGGCATGATCTCTGCAACACTGTATGTGGTAGCTTTCAGTTTGAATTTATATGCTTCAGAGTGATTTTTCATATTGAATCATATTGAAGCATATCAATAACTTTAACCAGCTTATGTACAAAGTACATCTTTTACATGGCGGGGTTAGTTCTTTCAATTCTCTCCTTTAAAAATCAATGGGAGACGTTTATACCCATATCATTGAGTTGAGAAAAACATTCCTATGCATATATTCTTAAAAAACATACTATAAATGCCATAGGAAGTAAAGTTTCTTTAACATTTATTTTTCAGATATTTTATACATTTGCCATGTTTTACACAGTCTTTCGTCACTAATCATAATTTGTTCGTTTGCCTCAATTAGTATTGGATAATTTGTGTTACTAGTGGTAATGTTTGCTCACATAAACAGTAAACACATAAACAGCTCCTATGAACAAACTTTACATTTTGACATGTAAAGGAAGCTTGTAGACATTATGCAAAGACATTACACAGGGCACGCGCCTGTCACTGCCAAGATAGCAATGAACATCCTGAATGAAGGAACTATAGTTTGGCGGAAGGAAATGCTAACGCTGTTGTATAAAAGCAAAAGAACGCGAGAGAAAGTGTGCTGACATGAAATAAGAGCACGGCTGTGGTGAAATACTGCTTCATCACAGACATGCTGATATTTCGCGATAACACACTCCCTCTCGTGTTATATTGCTTTAATATACATTGCTTTAATATATATATATATATATATATATATATATAGTCATATATATGACTTTTCCCCTCTCTCTAATACCATAAGCTTCCTTTTTGCTTTAGCTGTGCTACTTTTCCACCCTTTTGCTCAGGTGATGGAATTGTTAATGGGAATGAACACTGGTACAAGCCCCTGGTGTGGTTTTGGATCTTGCTTGGCTTGGCATACTTCGCCTCCATCCTTACCATGATTGGGAACTGGCTACGTGTCCTGTCCAAAAAGACACGGGCTGAGGTAATTCTGGGAGTTTCACAGTCATGCACCTACTTTACACCTACTTTGTACATGGATTCATTGGCCATTTCAGTGTTCCAGTCGTAACAACTGCACAGCAATATATGTATCCCAATATGTATTGAAATTTTTAAGTGATTGTCTGTTTACTTTCTGTTTAGGAAAGCAGATTTCCCCGTCATCTGTTATATTATTTTATATAGTACTTTTAAAGATTTTGCTACAAATCATCATTGAATCCATTTTTCTATTATTTTATATTTTAGTAATTCTAAACCCATTTTTATAATAACTTTTTTTAAATTGTTTACTTTTGGAACATAAATTCTTATTATTTACCTTTTTTCATAAATGAATGAGTTGAGCAAACATATGAGTTGAGCAGGCTGCACGTGCAGAGAGACTTTATTAGGGCTGTAACAATACTCATTGTCAGGACAGCCATAGGTCAGGAAACAGGTGGGCAGGTACAACACAGGCCAATTTGTGTGCTGGACATGAGCCTCAGGTGAAGGCCGGAGCTTAGCCCTTGCTCACTGGAGCACATGACCTGTGCATGAGCTCCATACTGAGGCCAGCAGAGGGAGACATTACAGTCAAGCATTTTCAGATGTGTTTCAATAAAAAGGTGCTATATAATTAATGTTTATTATTATTATTGTTGATGTTGTTGGTATGTCCATCATGCACTTTTACTTACTTCTCATTCCTTACTCATGCTATCCCTCTTTAGCATTGCTTTCTTGTCCTGTCCTTCCCTGTTTTCTCTATTTTTGTCTTTTTTTAACATTCCTTTGTAAAGGAAAATATAAATATAAAAAAAAATCTCCACCTCTGTTCCCTCTTTTCTCAGATGGAAGAGTTGAGAGCACATGCTACTGACTGGACCCAGAACATCCAGAACATGTCTGTGGACTTCCGCATCCCTGGCAAATTGGATGCCTCATTCAAACGCCGTTCACGGAGGAAGCGTCGCCGTGGCCACCGCAGTCACAGTGCCACCCACAGCGCCTCGGCCGCGGCCCAAGGAGAGGGTGGGAAAAGGGAGAACGGACAGCCCGACGGCCATTCTGGATCCGGATCGTCTGTCTCATACTCAACATCGTCCAATGAGTCAGACTCTGAGGAATCTGAGACAGGCTCAGAAGAAACCAAGACGGAACAGGTGCAGGATAAAGATGAGAAAGAAGAGGTTACACTCCCTAAAATTTCTAAAGACCCCACCCTCTCCCAACCCCTGGATTACTTCGGAGAGAATCTCGCGTTTATTGATGAGTCTTCAGATGCCGTTAGTGGGAAGCTTCACCTGGACCCGCTTCTGGACGCACTTGAACCTAAGACAGCTGCGCTGCAGAAGGCCAAGAGGAGACGGCCCAGAAAACCAGCGGCAAAGAAAACGCCCAAAACTAGCCCCACCAAGCTGGAGCACAAAGAGCCCAATGGAGATGTTCTGCCTCCTAATCACACCCCACCTCCCCCACCAAAGCCTTAACCGGGGAGCATGTCTGTGATTAATGTGCTCCTTCAGATGTGCATTACTGTGGCTGTCTTCTACAGCAAAAGCACCACTGCTTTGAGACTAAACCTGCAGTGCTGTAGGTGGTCAAAGTGTCGTTGTGCCTGATTTCGCACATCTTTTCGCACACTTTTTCTTTAAGAACACTAGGTGGCAGTTCAGTGACTGGCCACTCATTTTTGCTTTTAGACTTCAAAACCAAGCTTTTAGCTCCATCTACTGGAATTTCTGGAGCTGAAGATATTGTAGCTTATCAGTGTGATGAAGTGCAGCACACTCCGTTGCTGACATGGCTGGCCTTTAATCCATCTGCCCTTATGCTTCTTTTCACAATTACACCGACCCAACTGTGCCACAGATACAGCATTGCATGCATCTCTGGCATTATTATGTCTGGGATTCCCGCAGTGCTATATTTCAGACGTAATCATCGGCCTCATCACTGTTGACCTTTAGTTTGGCACTTTTGTGCCTTTGCATATTACACTTTTTTTTTCTCCCTCATCCAGATGACCTTCACATAGTTCTTAAAGGGACACCAAACAAAATAGTCACAGATATCAGGGGTTACATTTAGAACTTTATTATTATTATTATCAAATGAATGTGTAATGTATGCAGAAGTGTAAAAGAGACAAACAGGGCTAGGGGAATGCAGTGGTTTCCCAACATGGTCCTGGAGTACCGTGCCTTGCATATTTGGTGTTTATCCTGCTCTAACACCAACAAGGGGTTAATTTAATTATAAATAATGATTATAATAATATAATTATGTAGAGTTTGTCAAGAGAACTGATTTAACTTATTTTATTTATACTGGTGTGACCTAAGTTTCTAGTGTTGATCTAAACATAATGTAGGAGAGTTAATAGACTCCTAACACTCTTGTCAAATGCTCAGTGGTTTCATTCTGAGTGCAAAACTGGTCATTGTCATGCCATCACACTTACAAAAGGTAAACTTGTAGCCTGTTCTTGCAGCCAAAAACATGAAGACTGGGTGATCAACTGTACCAATAACAATACATACTGCCTAAAGGTGAAGACAACATGCTGATGGTAAGTAAATGCAGACCAAACAAACTCTATTCAGTGAATCCTGACAACTCTGAGTTTCACTCCTGTTAAGAAATAGTTAAAACCAACAACAGTGCAGTTGTTGCAAGATTGCAGTGCCCTGATTCAGCCCAAAGATCCCATATGAATGTACGTAAAATCTCCACAGTACACTGAACTAAAAAACTCTGAGTAGTGGCTAAGTGACTGAAAGTCATGTGTTTTACTTGCACTCTTATTCTATGAAACTGTGTTGCGTGTTTAATGTGCCTTTAGGTTAGCGCATGTTTTGGGTCACTTACCATTACAGGGAACCTGTTATGTGTAGTGACCTCGTCCGGGCTGTGCATATTTCAGTTTAATTTCTCCTAAATCATTGCATCCTAATCATGTGCTGACTCTGACTCTGCTGAGGCATTGCATTCTGCTTCAAATAAAGAGCTTCTTATTTTCCTACCCAGAAAGCAGCTGTGTAAGTCTTTTTCTCAGCTGACATCAGAGTGGTGTCAGAAGTTAATTCCCACCACAAAGCTGGAAGGGATCTAGTGGCAGATCAACAGATCAACTCAATAGCACCCAGCAATGAAGACACAGGTAGAATTTACCATGTGTTAGGCCTGTCCCCTGCTGGACATGTCCAGCTTGGTAAGAGCAGCTGGCTGGGGAAGATGGCGAAAATTGGTGATGGCAAAGGCACCAAGGCTCATCAGTAGAGTCTGGCTGGCTGAGAGGGAGAGATGGTGGCGACAGAGAGGACAGAGATGGTGCCTACAGCCCTACAACAGTAAGAGAGCGTGATCACGCTGATGATGGTATTTAGATTGGACAACAGACGTTATCTTAATCTTAGTGCTGGAGAGAGAGAAATGCTAGAGGCTGTTGTGGATTTGGGGCTGGAACAACATGACATCTTTGTTGCGTTGACCTCGGCTCTCCAGCAGGCTTTCAGAAAAGTGATGATGGTCTGATCGTGGGTGAAGTCTTTGACCGGCAGTCGAGTTGATATACAAAGTCGGTGGCAGCTCCCAGTTCTGGTAGGAGTGCTAAACCAAGTGCACAAACTCTGGCTTGTGACTATACGAGATGAGTGCATACTTAAACTTGGTTTCCTGAGCATCTGCTGTGCTCAACCTTAAGAAGAAAACACTGAACTTAGAGGAGATACAAGTGACATTATCTACAACAAGCAGCAGCAGAGATGAGGCAGAGAATCAGGGCTTCCTTTGGGGGAAGCCGGTGTCTCTGGAGGAGCTGAACATGCAGTGCCGGGGGTGTTTGGGGAACTCCAGAAAAGGAACATGGTGCCAGGTCAAGGGCATGGGAAAAGTAGATAGTTCTGGAGGATTTGATCACACCACAGCAGTTCTGTTTGGGGGATTCATCAAAACCTGACTGACAGTGATGATGCGTTGGATTGGCTCTCCCAGACCAAGATTATTGGCTGTGTTCATTCTGGGAATGCATCATGTTTATGGCAGTCCATGGTAATGGCCCTTGGGCTTTGTCATGCACCATCAAATTATTATAATAATTCAGAAAGTGCTTGTTGCTGCTGTCCTGCTGAACCAGAAGGTGCACATTTGGGCTATGGACACAAATGCCAGTGACAAAGGCATTGGCGCCATCCTCTAACAGGATGGGATGAAGAGATTCATACTTCTACTACATCTTGGGACACTGAATTGCCCTGTACCGGCCTCTGCAAGGACAGTTGTAGTCCATGAAAACCGTGTACCAAGTAAATTAGAATAATATGTAAATCCAAATAATATTACCTTGTTTTTTTGTTTTTTTTTGGATACATACAGTTTTTGATACCTGCCCCAGCTAATCAGCTAAGATGACAACAGAAAAAATGCTCAAATGTGCCAGACAGGAGGCCGGGAAATGGACTGGGAACCACTGCCATAAACTATTTTATTGTCAACCTAATGTTTATGTGTCACCTTTGTAGCACACTGTCAGATACCACAGACTGTATTTCTGATGTGCTTTAGCAGAGAGCAGAAAAACAACTGGCTCAAATTTTACCTGTAATACTATGGGGAGTTATTGACACACATGCTCATTGGCTTCTATGAAAGTGTTTCTATTTGTTCTGGTACAATGACCCACATATCACATTTTTTCTGTGGTAACCAACCATGTGCTACAGATGGCATACAAAGATCAGGTTGAAAATGCCTTGAAGGAAGGATGAAGTATTCCTTTAACCCAGTGAACTCAGGGCTCTTCCCTTAGGTGTCTATTCTTATAAGTGCTTACCTTATAAAATCTTCATCAAGCTTTTTTTGTCAGTCATCAGATTTAAGATTTTTTGTTGAAACTTCAGTCTGCACTCAAAACACCAGTGTCATGTGGTCTTGAGAAAAAAAATTTGTCCAAAAGGAACGTTTGAGGGTTTGACTAAGTGTTTTTTTTTATGCTAAGCAGTAAGGCTATACTGCATAGCCATTGTGCCTCAGTCGTGTTTTCTTACACAGCTATAGACACAAGCAGATTCATTTATTTCCTGTTCCACTGCACTCCTCAACTGCTTGATCAAAAGCATGTGATTACAGTATATACTCACTACACTGATAGAGTTGTTGATCCTCTCAGTGTAGGTTTTGATCTCCTCTCTCTGTCCACTCAACCCTAAGCAGGTGGGAATGGTTAAGGACAGTGTTTCTCACCATATTGCTTAATGAAGACGGTTCTATAAGCCAGGGTTTGAACAGTAGGCCGCTGGTTTGGAGCATTTGTGATGGTGAATGCATTTTATCAGCTATAATGAAGCATGGTTTCGATTGAAACAAGCTGCAGTTCTTACCTTTCATAATGCATGACAGAACTGTAGATGTGCAGGGCTTTCAGGCTGTTGGTGTTCTTCTGGAGGTTGTACACTGCAGAAAGAATCTTTTCCCATCGTAATCCAAATACCTGCAAGACATTTTCATTTCCCATAAAAAAAATCAAATAATAAAATCAAAATGGTTCTTTTTGAAGATGCCTCTCACTTTGTGGGTATTTAAGAAAATCCAGCTTTCATGGCATTCCTGATTTTTGGCCTGGTTACATTCTCCTCCGGCAGCATGTGGCTTAATTCTTTGTGCAAAAAATCATGAGAACAGCGCTCGGTGGTACTGTTATAAACCATTCAGCCTTTTTCACCCAGATGTCAATTTTGCAATTACATTTAACTTCATAATTGAATCCTTGACAGGTTCTAGTTCATTTTCCAACACACATTAATAACCACATTTCTAGGCGCTCTCATGCAAAACCCTTGTGTCCTTTCTTTATGAAGACTTTATGAATCTGTCAGGTGTTCAATGTTATACAAGTTAAAATGTTATAATGAATAGACCAATAGAAATGCTACGAAATGACTAGAATCTTTCTGATTTGACTTATGTTAAGAAGGTTTTCTTCTTCTGTTGTAAAGTTGCCATAATGGAGATATGGTAAGGTTTTAAACCTTTTAAACAGCAAAAACTTGATCAGTTTTGTACAGGGGGTTGGAGGAAGTTTTGACTTCTTTCTCCTTACAAAACCGCTTTAGCTCAGTGATGGGCTTCCTGACATTAACTGCTCATTTTAGGACCTTTCCCACCATTTCTATTGAGTTAGGGTCTGGACTTTGACTTGGCCATTCCAAAATGATGAAATTTCTCCTGCTTTGACTACTTCTCTTCAGAATCAGAATCTCTTTATTTAAGTATGTTACACATACAAGGAATTTGTCTTGGTGAGAGCAACACGTATGACAAGTAACAAAAACACAGAACACAGATTATTTACAGTATTAAACTAAATGAAAATTACACTAAACAATAAATAGGGTAGAAGATAAATTAAAAAAGTAAAAAGTACTAAAGGTAATAAAGAGCTGAAGAAGCTGAGAGATGTGAAACAGATTTGGTTGAAAAATATATATAGAAAGTTACAGATGACCTGAATATTTACAGAAAGTGACGAGCTCTTAAAAGACCACTGCTGCCTGTGTGAATGCGCTTTAAATTGTACATGAAACGAACTAATTCATTAACACTACTTTGTGGCTCATATAAATGTAGATATGGCACTTTTACCAGCTGTTTTCTGCTTTAATCAATTGCATTATTCAATTAGACCTTTTTTATACAGTCTAGTTGTGAAAGGTGTGAAACCAGTAATCTCAGTAATCTGTCTTCTTTATTTTTCTCCTCTAAAGCATCTAATAATAGCTGCATAAGTGGCCCAGCAGCAGTGTTTCAGTACCTGAACTCTCTGGGTCCTCTGAAACATTTGACCTTGTACTCAAGGACACATTGCGTGACGACACTCGCCGGCAGACTTGCGCTGTTTAGCAATCCGACACTAGAGGGCGCTGCACTGGAGCTTACAATAGAAACTGCACTTCCTTACTTTATTACCCCTCTCTCTCTCTCTCTCTCTCTCTCTCTCTCTCTCTCTCTCTCTCTCTCTCTCTCTCTCTCTCTCTCTCTCTATTTATAGCCCGGTATTTATTTGATGACTAGCGCAATTTACTGAGGGTCGTACATTATCATGAAAAATATAAGGACATGACAAGGGCATTTTTAATTATTGCAAAACCCTGAGAATCCAGAGGTCTGTTTAAACTGTATCCTCCAAATACAGATCACCAGTCCATAATAACAGGGTGTTCAATAGGTTATATACTGTATATGCACATCCTACTAGTTCAGGAGCAGATGCTTTGTTTAGGATTCAGATATTGGCATCAGGCCAGGTGAAAGCTGACCAAAGTCACAGCTACAGAGAAAGGATCTTATATATCCACATCTTCAGAGATAGACAGGTATTAGCAGACGTCCATGTCTATGTTAAATAAAGTCACAGCTGCATTTTGCATTTTACTAAAACCATGAGATACATTTAAATATAAACAGGCCACAAGTTGTAAGACCTATACATGGGCCGTACCTACATGTGGGCAAGTGTGGGACCTATATTTGGCTTCACACTACTTCTACAGCTTTTATATCACTCTCCAGTTGGTCTCTGTGTGCCTGTTGTGTGTTTGTGTAGCTGGTCCCACCTGTGCTGGGGTCGTGACCCTGGGCAGCATTCCGGCACAGCATGACCTTCTGTGGCAAAGTCATAAACCACATTTACTCAAAAACCCACCCCCACCCTGATCAAATGAAAGCCTCCTGCAGACCCGAAATTGAAGGGCATGGAGGTGCTAATCTCTGTTTATCTATAATATAAAAAAAAAACAGAAGAAGGGCAAAAGGACGATGTGGTACCGGGTGTTGTTTAAAGGAACAGTTTGCAGCAATAAAAAATATCTGTACCCGGTTTCCCCCTCTTATTCCAACAGACTGATCTGAGGTGTCTGAGGCCTGCTTCTTTAGTTTTGGATGCTATTTAGCTTCATTAGCCTTGTTTTGTTCGGGTGATGTAGACGTCTACTCCTGTTTCAGCGCAAAACCAAAGTTCAGAAACCAGGCCTGCCTGGGCAGACTGACTGCATCTAAAGGTAAGGGGACGACTGTGTACATCTGATTTTCTAGGTGAACCACTCCTTTAATTCTCCATAAAGTCAGTGTGTGAGACTGCAGCCCCCCTCAGCTCAGCGGTAATGCAGTATGAGCGCTGCGACCTTGAATCAAGGTCGCTTGTACACTCTCAATGACATAGCAGCACTAGCGCTCCCTGCTCCATATTAATCTCCTTTATGACTGTATGGATGCACATCTTTTATGTTCTCATCAGGGCTGGGGGAGGATTAATCACTTAGGCTGTGCTATGATGGAGGAGGCATACCTCAGCTTTCAGATGTTCCTTCTTAGAGGCTAAGTCGTGTGTGTGTGTGTGTATCTGTGTATGTGTGTGTGTGTTTGGGGGGGGGGGGGGGGGTGCTGTGTTCCTCACACATTAGCCTGTTAAGCTTCCCAGACACAGGGCTATAGAGTGAACCGAGGAGAGCTAACGGGGCCTGCGGAGCGGTTTCTGGAGGCTCTTTAGGTCTTGTCTCCTCT
The DNA here is from genome assembly GCF_030463535.1 of Salminus brasiliensis. NCBI lineage: Eukaryota > Metazoa > Chordata > Actinopteri > Characiformes > Bryconidae > Salminus > Salminus brasiliensis. The sequence goes on from NC_132895.1 coordinate 21,108,277, forward strand.
GGCCCTGTGCCCGGAACTTTTTTTCCCCGCACCAGCTGACTCAGAGCAGCGAGCAGGGCCCGGTGTCACAAGACCGAGCACTGAGTCTGAGTGTGGGGAGGAGAACTTTTTCCATGCCATCTAAAGCGATGTGTGACTTTACAGCGGCGTGGCCGGCTACGACAGGGCCAGGCACACTGCGACCACTTCTCTGACCAGCATATTAAAAGGCTCAAACAGGAGTGTCCTTTTTTAAGGCTTCTATAATGATACTGAATCGTGTAGCGATAATAACAGTAATAATAATAATAATAATAATAATAATAATAATAATAATAATATTCCCTGCAACTGGAGCCTGTCCACAGTCAAACGACTCCAAAAAAAGACTCCACTGAAGTGCATGTAGCTCAGCTCTGGTAGATGTCGCGAAAACGCAGGCACAGGATGCATGATTTCGTTAAGTCACGCATCGTGGCCAGTCACGTCATAACGATGATTTAAAGACTGCTTAAACGGGGCCTGCGGACTACCAGAGCGTCGTCCTTTTGATATAGACCCTGAAAATAGTAGCACACTGGTCACAACCAATTTCCATGAGGAGCTGCATGAGGACACATCAAACGCGCTCAGTCGTGAGGCAGGACGGACATTACAGTAGGACGATGACGTCGGAGAGAAAGGGGGCGGGGCCGGAGGGTTCTTTTACTCCTTCCGCCCGTTTTGGAGCAAGTCCCGCCCCATGCGCTGGGATTAGTTAATAGTTGATACTCACGCGCGGCCCGGTTAGCAATACGAGCTTAGGGTCAGTTTTGTGATCGTGATCACTTTAATAATAAAACAAGACTGCCTTCGGAAAACCTGCATAGACTTCTAGCCAATCACAGCGCAGGATAGAGACTATTAGCCAATCACGGCTCAGAAGAAAAGACGCTCCTAAGCGATTTGTATCGGAGGAAGCTAAACGCCGATAGCCAATCGTGGCGAGGGGGGCGGGATCTGTCTGAATACGGGTGGGGACACAAATGACGCGGTTTGGGAAGGACGTAACGGAGAAAGAGCAGGAAAAAAGGGGGAAGAGGGAGGAGATAGACGGGAGGGACAGGCTGTACGTAACCACGAGCTCCCTCGTAGCAGCGGAAGACGAGATTCAAGCTTCCAGTAGCAACAGAAACGGAGGAGGAAGGACCCAAATGACCTGAAACACACGGATTAACATCCGCCGGTCGGTCGCTCGGACGCCCTGCTGTTACTAGAGGTGCCGAGGCGTCGCGTCAGCTTTGTGTAGCAGATGGTGTCGCTGTGTTTGCAGCCCGTTTCAGGATAAAGTTGCGCATTTTCTCCCGCTAGCCTGCTGTAGTCCTGCTCAGCATCTGCTCACTACGCCGGACCGCAGGCTATGATGATCCACGGCTCGTGACAACCGCAGCACGCTCACACACACATTGGATTGACTGCTGGTTTGCCGTCTCGGGGTCAGAGCTTACAGTACCTCCATATCTGGCAGACCGTCTCCAGTCGTGTTCCCACCAATGCTGGTAAGTCAGAGATGCTAAATAGTGCTGCTGTAGCGGAGCCAGACAGGGTCTGTACCCAGAGCTCCAGTCACGTTATCTTTACCCTGATTGTGTGTGCATGTACAGATGTATGCATGTGAGTGATTTGATTGTATACGTACTGGTACCACTGATAGTCCATCAGGAATACATGCTTGCTATGTCTAGCTAAGTACAACTAACTTTCTTCTGCAAATTGAATAACGTGTGCTTTAATAGCCTGCTAGCTTACCCCCCCCCCCCCCCACTAGTAAGCCTTGATTTATTAAAGTCTAGACTTGAGTCTGTGAAGTTGAGACCCAGCTGCATAACAACAGCCTGTAATCTGAAGTGTGAGGACACTTAGTGCTCACTCATTAAAGCAGGGAGGAAAGAAGTCCGCAGTAGGCCAGCAGTTTGCTGATGTCTGACCTTGATCATGTTGTCCTAATCCTGGTCCATAACATTGTGTCAGCGACTGAGTTTTTTCCCCCCTCTACTACATCAGTCATGTCTCATTTCCCATTGGCCTTCAGTTGCAGTCCTAAAATAAACCCCCCACACGTCAGATCCTCAGAGGCAACTCGGCATTCAAGCATTCAAAGCTGTTGTAGTTCCTGACTGACTTCTTTCAAAAGTTTTTTTTTTTTCCATTTCTCTGGTGTCCTGGATCAAGTTCTTTCTTTCTACAATATCTGTCTGCCTACTTTCAGGCCACCTTAAGTCCACTTTCACCTCCTGAACTCTTACTGTGCCTGCTTATGTTGCTTAACAGAGGTTAAAATGACAGTAGGTGTCTTCTACACAAAGTCCTAACCATGTTCTGTCATCAGGAGATTTGAAGCCACTCTTCCCGGTGAGCCTGAGTTTATAAGATGTAGAGAGGTCACAGCAGGTCTGAAAGTGTACATTTCTGCCAAGCAATGTCCATCACCTATAAATAAAGCCTGCGGACCTGCTGATCCATTATAGAGATACTTTCTGACACCTATGAGTGGCCCATTCTTAGGGCACTGCACGTGCTCCTTAGCGTCACCAACTTCACGCTATGACCCGCTTGAACCACTGGTTCGGATCCAGTAGGTGCAGGCCACTGTGCTCCCTATAGGACTAGAACTGAGACGGGAATCCCTGCTCTTAAGAAGTCGTAATCCTGTTTTACAAATTAACCTTTCACCGGTCAGGGCTCACTTGACAAGGTCACCTTTTGAAGTCTGCTTTGGCAATCTTTGCTGTATGCTCACGTTGCAGGCGTACTGTAGCCAAAACTTGAGGGCTAATAAACCTCACTTATCTTCTGTTTCTGTGCTGTGAATCAGTTTTACACACTGGGCCTTCCGATAACACAGTCGGCCCATCACTAGTGCAGTGTCTTCACTCCATGTGTGGCACCCTAATGACAAAAGTGTTGTTTGGTCTTTGGTGCTTTGTCTTTAAACTCGTGGCCTAATGGAGAAAGATCATATTATCCATTTTAAGTCATAGAGGTTTATATGCTGAAGTTGTAAAGCAGTCAAAAAAAACATCAGATCAGTGTGTTCACTCACTTTCACCATTTATTTAATTATTATAAAAGTAAATCAGTACTTAAGTACATTGTGTTACTCTAATATGACTGACATTTTCACTAATATGCCTAATGTACTCTAATATAATTATTCCGGTACTCTTTAGCCATCCTGTTCTTTGGAGAATGACAGAAGTAGGAATAAATAGTCATTCATTTAAATGTAATTTGTTTCAGAGACAGCTTTCACAGGTCTAAGATCAGTCAGTCTGCCCCTCTTCATATCTCTCCCAAGATCTCTCACCTGGCAGCTACTCCAAATGAGCAGAGTTGACTCGTTTAGGCCCGTTGTTTGTGGGTTTAATACAGTAGCATTGTTTTCAACATAGCGCCTGTTGATTTGGTAAAAACACACCTTTTCAGGTTCTTCCTCTTCCACCTGCTAAATGTCAGTATATCAACAGACTCGCCTGCGTCAAAACTCCATGCTTGAGATTGTTATATATGATCAACAAACTACCATGCTTGTAGGTATACAATACATGTAGGTATACAATACACACAGTTTGCTTGTAGGTGTAAAAAAATAAGCAGATAAAATCTACTGCATAAAAAACATGGATATGAATGAATAAATCTGTTATTGTTCGTTTAGTCCTGTTTTTGTCTCTTGTCCTCAGTGTTCTCTGTTTGCTGTTTGTCTCTGTAATCTTGGTAAATTATCACCCAGGTGAAACGGCACAATTTCTCCATGCGATAGAGAGAGTTACTGCGTCTGTCCTTCAAGCCCTCATGTGACTTTGACCTTTGGAATGTGTCAGAGAAACTATGGGGTGGCGGGCGGGGCGGGGGGGGGTGGGCTTATTGTGTGCAGAGACAGAATGTGAGAGTATGTCCCCGCTATGTGTGTGAAGAGAGTGTGAACGACAGTGAGTGAAATCAGCAAATGTTTGCTTATGAGAAAAACAAAGACATATTTTCCCAGTCTGTCAGCATTTTCTACCTAATGGTGCTGATGGGGAAGACTCAGGCCCAGATACAGCACAGCGATACACAGACAGGTAGACAGGACGGCAGCCCGTTAATGGCTGAAAATCAGACAGCCACTGACTCTGCCCTATATGAGGTATGGGGGCATATACTGAAATGGCACACTGCAGCATAGTCAATGTAGATTTTGAAAAAAATATAATACATACCACATACCCTGGTAAATTTAATAATGAAGTACTACCCACAAGGCTCAGGAAGACGTAAACATGGTTTAACAGTTTGTGTCTCAGGAGTAGGTGTGTTTTTTTTTTTTTTGTTAATGTAGTTACTGATATGTAGGTAAAAATCTCAATTTTGGGGGAAATTCTAGAAACGTATGAAATATGCCATTATTGTTGTACATGCCATGTTTTATGGTTTATACCCCCCCCCCAGCCGATGTGATTAAACAAATAAACAGGAAATGTGTTTTAAAGTGTGCAGTATGTTTTCTGTAGACAATATTTCACTTCACAAACCAACAAAACATAATTTGACCAATGGTGCCCAAATCTGCTGCAAAAAGTTTCAGTGCTGAATGCTTTGTTATTATGTAGAAGCACTATACTGTATGTCCAAATGTTTGTGGACACCCCTTCTAATGAATGCATTCGGCTACTTTAAGTTGCACCTATTGCTGGCACAGATGTGCAAATGCACTGAAACACAGCTCGTCTGGACCCCGCAGAGAGGCGTTGCCATAGAATAGGACTCTGTGGAACAGATAAACATGAGCCTACTGGCACCATGCCTAATGCCAGACGTGGGCTAGACGGGTATAAAGCCCCCCCTGCATTAAGCTGTGGAGCAGTGGAACAGTGTTCTGGTTCTCCATCCAGTACTTTTGGGATGAGGTGGGCAGTTTGGGATGAGGTGGGCAGTTTGGGATGAGGTGTGCAGTTTGGGATGACCTAGGGAGTTTGGGATGAGGTGGGCAGTTTGGGATGAGGTGGACAGTTTGGGATGAGCTAGGGAGTTTGGGATGAGGTGTGCAGTTTGGGATGAGGTGGGCAGTTTGGGATGAGCTAGGGAGTTTGGGATGAGGTGGGCAGTTTGGTATGAGCTAGGGAGTTTGGGATGAGGTGTGCAGTTTGGTATGAGCTAGGGAGTTTGGGATGAGGTGTGCAGTTTGGGATGAGGTGGGCAGTTTGGGATGAGCTAGGGAGTTTGGGATGAGGTGTGCAGTTTGGTATGAGCTAGGGAGTTTGGGATGAGGTGTGCAGTTTGGGATGAGGTGTGCAGTTTGGGATGAGGTGGGCAGTTTGGGATGAGCTAGGGAGTTTGGGATGAGGTGTGCAGTTTGGGATGAGGTGTGCAGTTTGGGATGAGGTGTGCAATTTGGTATGAACTAGGGAGTTTGGGATGAGGTGTGCAGTTTGGGATGAGGTGGGCAGTTTGGTATGAGCTAGGGAGTTTGGGATGAGGTGGGCAGTTTGGGATGAGGTGGGCAGTTTGGGATGAGGTGTGCAATTTGGTATGAGGTGGGCAGTTTGGTATGAGCTAGGGAGTTTGGGATGAGGTGGGCAGTTTGGGATGAGGTGTGCAGTTTGGGATGAGGTGTGCAATTTGGTATGAACTAGGGAGTTTGGGATGAGCTAGGGAGTTTGGGATGAGGTGGGCAGTTTGGGATGAGGTGGGTGGTAATCATCAAACATCCTGACCTCACCAACATTTAGTAGAAAGCATTCTTCCCTGGACAGTAGAGACAATTCCTCCCGTAAAAGCAGGATGAACTCCTTTTAATACCCTTGATTCAAAATAAACAATGAACAAATGAGTGTCCCAATACTTTTGTCCATACAGTGTATTATTTTGCAGTGTCACTCGTTCAGCTTCCTTCTCACTAATTCGTTATGACATTTTCAGGGTTCCTGATGGCCAGAGTGAACTGACCCTTTGTCACATATTTGAAATCTAAAGGAAGTGAGAGGACTGTTCATACAAGAGGCTGAAAGCAAAAACCAGAAGGTAGGCAATTTCTCACACAACTCGCCAGCCCACAACCATGTTACAGGCCTGGGTCCTGACTGACAGTCTCGCTGTAGGAGCCTCCGGAGCTGTGTTGTTTGGTTTGGTAACCTTATAGTAACCGGTGTGGCTTAATGAGCCCTGTTGTGACTGAACTCTATATTTAGTGTAGAGTTGCTGTTATGTGCTCCAGCTTGAATTATTGTGGCTCGATTTATTTAAAAAAAACGGACGAACCGGCTTTTCATGCTGCTCCTCCTCTCCTCCCTCTTGAAGACAACCAATGACTAACGACACGTTTTACAGTCCATGTGGGGAAAAGTGAAGTTCAAAAATGCAGCCAAGTAGTCCAGCTGAATTCCTGCGTCCTTTTCATAACTAAAAAAACCCCAAACCGGACTGTTTTTCGCAGCTTGAGACATTAGCTAATACTTTGTGGGAACCTTCATAACGGCGAGAGTGAGGGAAAGCGCTGAGCGGAGCTACCTTAAACAAGGTGGAGGTAAGTTAGCTAGCAACCGTGGTATGCTAAGCTAGCTAACTTGGCTAGTGCGAGTGAGAACGGGGCCGCCGGCCAGAGAGCTAGCTAGCGTGCTAGTTAGCGGCTCTTGTCTGTTCTGGTTGTGTTTGCCTTGTCGAAAAGGAAGACGGCAGTGCTAATAAATCTGAAATCTCTGAATATTCAAAACATGTGGCTGCCAAAGTGGACGGGGCTGTGTTGGTAGTGAACGGAGCCGGGCAGGATGAAGACCCCATGCTAGCTAACATGAAAGGGAGCAAGTCCACCTCTCTGAATATCTAAGAAAATGATCACCCGTCTGTCAAGAGGGCTTGATCACCTGCTAGTGGAAGTGACACCTCTGTGGGACTCGTTTGAAGTCAAGCCTCTTGACTCTCACACCTTTTTTGAAATCAGGTTTTATTGTATGATGGTGAAGCATTTATCCATGAGGTTTGATTATCAAGCCTATTGAATGAATGTTGAGATGTAGTAGATGATTAGAAAGTGGCTCCAGGCATGCAGGTAGAGTTTAACACTTAGATTTGGTGCCCTGTTAGATCTGTAGCTAAAGATCTGATAGTGATATGCTATAAGAGTTTAACAGTGGGGTGTAATACATCTGTAATAATCTATTACACCACTATTTACACCACCTATTACACCATTACCTATTTTACCTCATGTGATATTCCTGTAGTGCAGTGTGGTGTCTTCTAGTAACCTATAACATGTGTATGTCCTGTTCTGCAGTGAACTATAGTACCTGTCTGAATTCACTATAGCGTTCTTACAGAGGGTCCTGTGGGATCACTGTATGCCTTTTCCCTAAGGGAGTGAAATGACTCTTAATATTGCTTCCCAAGAATATGAATAAATATTGAACTTCACTGAAGACCACAGCTTGTGCTCCCCACTGTGTTAGAGCATGTGAGCCTTCATGACAATAAAGACTGTGTCCTGTTCAGGTTGGGGTGTGAAGGGGGGTGGGGGGGGGGCAGTAGGGTGTAATGTCAAAGTTCAGAAGTTGCGCAAGTGTTGGAACACAGATTGCAGGCCAGAGTGTTCGACTGACTCGAGGCACTGGGCCACGGTTACACTCTGTTCACTGCCCAGAGTTACACCATTTCACTGGAGATCAGAGGAAGGAGGGGACTGTGGTTCTCTCAGTTCTCTGTGAACTTCTCTGCCCTCTTTCTCTCTCTCTCTCTCTCTCTCTCTCTCTCTCTCTTTCTCTTTCCACATGCACCTCACTGTATATGTGTGGACTCCAGATGACACCTGTTGTCAGTTCCTCATTGAGTTCCTAGAAAGTTCACAGTGAATCTTGTATATTAGTTGTGCTGAGAGCACGTTGGCTTTAGTCTTTTTGCCAGTAGTTTCAACTCACATGGCAAAATGAGTGGTGTATAGACTGTGTGTTACTATGTAATACAGGGACTATATTGCCAGTAAGCCTTATTGGACCAATGTGGTTATTATAGCAGTGGGAAGTCATCTGGACCTGCGTGCCAATGTGAAATGTATTGTCTTGGCTGTAGATGATAACCGTGCCTACTATTTGAAATGGGTTGCAGTTCGGAGTGCCACTACCAGCCCTGGCCACTTTTATCTTGTCTTACAGTCCGAAGCAACCTATTTTCTATACAAAAGACGGTGTTATTTATTCTGGAGTGTCAGATTTGCAGTATCATCTGCTGTTGCTGTGGTGGATATAGTGAAACTCCCATGTATGAGGTCCAGCTCGGTGACAAAGTATGTAGTTTGGACATAATTGTTCCAAACTGAGAGACAGGAGTTGGAAAAACGTCTAGGATAGGATCTGACAGCCAGGCCAGTTCAGTGATTCCTTTTTGAGTCTTCTGAATACATTATTGGCCACTGGTGTCTTTTCTTTTATTGTATTTTGCCACACAACTTTTATAACACCCTGAAGCAAACAGCCCAGTATGTGGGTGCTAAAGCAAGTGGCATTGGTTTAGTACTTGGTTTAGTATGCACTTGATGGCTGACAGTGGAAGCTAGTGAGAGAGAGAAATGTATTATTGAATGGCTTCATGTTAGAAGGGGCTGACCTCCCACATCTTCAGAAATGATGCAACAAATGATGTCTAACACCAGTGCCAGGAGGGAGTCTGCACATCTATTACTCCCTATTTAAGTGGCTCCAGTTATCATTTGGTGCTGCTGTCAGTACAGTACTCCCTGTTTGGCAACTGTGGTATGTCTTGCGCAATATCGTATTTGGTAATGTCTTTTGTAATCACTTTGTTATGAAAGTGAAACATCGGCAATGTCTCTGAGGGAGGACGGCGCGTGGGTCTGGTAGAGTGGCTGCGAAACTGCCGGGCTCTGCCTGGCTTCTCTTTCTAGAGGTATAATTAGAGGATTGTCTCTCCTCTCCCCTGGATTAATGACCCTAATCTGGTGTGGGCGGAGGCCAAGGTGTTGGGATTATGGGCCGAGTCTGTGCAGAATTCAGTCTGTTCTGCACACTCGCTCACACACATTCCTGTAAGATTCATCTTGGTGGTAATATGAATGTCTCTACAGTCTTAATCCAATTAAATGTCCATTACGCACTGCTGTGAAAGTTGCAGTGTGTTTTCCTTTTGTTTTCCTTTTGTTTTTTTTTTTTGTTTAGTTTTTTTTAATTGAACACCCGAAGTAGCTCATACGTGGCATAGTTTCTTGTGCGTATGAGTACATACTTCACATATTAGCGTCATATAGTGACAGAATAATAAACAGTACTTACCAAATTCCAAAATGGTACTTACCAATACTTACAAAATAAAGTCTTAAAGGAAACCTAGACTATTAAGACTTATTATTATTATTATTATTATTAAAATAGTGTATATGTCCACTGCTGTTAAAATATGACCTATATACTAATTTCTTTTGAGTGGTGTCATATTTTGGGTAAAGCTGTCTTACTTGGCTAAAATAGACATTTAACACAATGAACCCTGGCTTTATTATTAATTAGTTATTAGTCCTAATGCAGAAAACATTATGACTTATTTGATAAACCCCCACAGGGTTCGCCACTACAAAAATCTAGTCATTCTAGTAAAGGGATTTGTTAATATTGGTAAACTACTACATCATATTGAAATGTGCCTTAACGGACTCTTCTCTCTGTCTTGGGCTCTCTCTCTTTTTCACTCCCTCTCCCTCTACAGCTATCATGTCTTCCAGAGAACGGCGCTCTGATCTCCACATAAAGGCGGAGCCCAGTAGTCCGGAGGGCGGAGGAGGTGGAGGCAGGACCAGTCCAGGTGGCGCCTCCTCAGACTCCTCGCAGAGCGGCGGAGGAGGCACTCGGGGGGACGGCGCTGGACGCTACTCCTCTCCTACGTACAGCCCGGCCCTCCGCTGCCACTTCAAGGAGGATGGGGCAGACGCGGTAGACGAGGGCTCCACAGGCAGCGGAGGTGGCCGCTGTAAATACGCCCTCAGCACCCTACCCAAGAGGCTGTGCCTGGTCTGTGGAGATGTAGCATCCGGCTATCATTATGGTGTGGCCTCCTGTGAAGCCTGCAAGGCCTTCTTCAAGAGAACCATCCAGGGTGAGCACACTTGGCAGTCATATTTAACAAGCCTGGTTAGATTGCTGTCTGCTTGGGCTTTTCCCAACCAAGGATTCGGTTTTCAGTAGTAAATTCCTTAAAATACAATAATGCTTATACACAAGCTCACTAACCACATGGTGCATAATTCCATTAGCAGTAGTATCAGTAATTCCCTTGGAAAAAATAAACATAATAATTTATAAATAACAGAATAAATAAATTAGTGCTACAACCCATTAGTTGTCTTGTGGAATTACAGGGGATAACCCTACTATTCCTACTATACCAGCATGTAGGAAAAACTGTGGAATCTTGAGTCCTTGAGAACTGGTGTTTATATTTATCCTTGCCCCCCTTCCACCTGCTGTCCCCTTCTTAGGCAACATTGAGTACAGCTGTCCAGCGTCCAACGTATGTGAGATCACCAAGAGGCGCAGGAAGGCCTGCCAGGCATGCCGCTTCACAAAGTGCCTCAAAGTGGGCATGCTCAAAGAAGGTAAGTGGAAAGTACAATGCCCACTGGCCACTCGGGCACTGCACATGGTGCAACTTCTCATATCACAGTAAATCACAAAGCCAAATCAAAGTTGAGCTAAAGTTTGGTGTGAAATAAAAGCTTGCCATTCTGTGTGTCTACAGGAGTCCGTCTGGACAGGGTGAGAGGTGGGAGGCAGAAGTACAAGAGAAGACCAGAAGTGGAAAATGCCACATATCAGAGCGCCCCAATACCTATAAAGAAAGAAGGCGAGAGAGGTAAAAGGACCTAGTGGTGGTCAATAGTGTGCGAGTTAAAGCACCACTATGGAAATTTCTAAAGAACATATTTCTGGATGAGCTGAGAGATACAGAACAGGCACTAAAAGTGAAGACGCATGTGAACTGAGGTTACAGGATCCAAATGACAGGATCCAAAATTACATAGTGTAGTTAAAAGTGCGCTGAGCCTGGAGCAGCAATCAAATAGCTGCTATTCTCTCCATGACAAAGTAAAAGGATCATTACAATGATTTTGAAGCTTTTACTTTAAGGTAAATGCTACATAGTGTTGCTTTAAAGCGATAGATCTGTATAACCTTTGATTTATACAGTTTAACCTTAGACTTTGTCTATCAGACAGGGGATACTATAAAGTTTTACATGAATAATAAGTTTGCATGATGCAAATCAGAAGGGCTTCCATTCACTGCTAACTTTTTAAACACTTTCTTTTTAAATGGAGATTGTTACTATCATAATTCTGGCTCTAATAATGTGTCTTGTGTTGTGTACAGGCTCTCCCAGCATCATTGTGTCCCACTTGTTGGTGGCTGAGCCCGAAAAGCTGTTTGCTATGCCGGACCCTCTGCAGCCAGACACAGCTCAACGCACCCTCACCACCCTGTGTGACCTGGCTGACCGCGAGCTTGTTGTCATCATTGGCTGGGCCAAGCACGTCCCTGGTGAGAACTGAGAACTGGAGGCATGGACGGGGAGGGGAGGGCAGATTGAGAGAGGAAAAGGTGAAAGTAGGGTCTGGGTTGCAAAGGTGCTGATAACAAGGTAGCATTTCCTGAAGCTGTTAAAAGGCCAGCTGGGAAAAGCAGTGGAGAACTTGTCAGCCCTTGTCTTCTTATGCCCCTTTGCTCTCCAAACTGTTGAGAGAAGTGGAGAAGTGCTGAGTAATCACACGCCTCGGTGTAGAGGAACAGGTACCTGGAGAAAAGAGGTCTCATAATTGAGAGGAGAGCAGTAGGTGGAGAGCCAGGGGCTGAGTGTGGGAGATTTCTCACCTAATTGCCATCCAGAGCCACAGCAAGGATTTCTATGCAGGACCTGTGCTCAGTTGACTTTTGTCAGTTGCAGGCTATTTTAAAGATTGTTCTAAATTAAGAAGTGTAGTTGGGAAGTAGTCCTGCCATCCAGGACCCAGATGCTTTAAGATCTTACAAGTATGCACATTTATTCAATATACATACACATAAAAAAGAAGAAGAGAAAAATAGCACATTTTTTTAGCAGTTATTGTTTGTAGTAGTTTGACTGCATTTGAATATTGATAAATTAAATTTTTTTTTTTTTTTTCTCTGCATATGTTATGCAGGTTTCCTCTCTCTGTCCCTGGCCGACCAGATGTCAGTGCTGCAGTCTGTGTGGCTGGAGGTCCTGGTGCTCGGAGTGGCCTTCCGTTCTCTGGGCTGTGAGGATGAGGTGGTGTTTGCTGAGGACTTTGTGCTGGATGAGGAGATGTCGCGTGTGGCTGGCCTGACTGAGCTCAATGCTGCCATCTGTCAGCTAGCACGTCGTTTCAGGGCCCTGCAGCTGGATCGTGAAGAGTTTGTCATGCTCAAGGCCATCGCCCTCACCAACTCAGGTGAGTAGAATTTCCATTTATGTTGTTTGTGCCATTTTATGGATTTACATCCTCTTTTTTTTATATAATAAACATTAAAAATGGCTATTACAAATTAGGTTTTACAGGCTGCCCCTGTATTGCACATCAGTCTGTGCTTAAGCACTCCTTAGAAATTCAGTGTGAATGGGTGGGTCACATATTTTTGCAGTTTAGTTTCCATATGTAGAGTGTGGACTAGGTTTAAACTAAGGTTTAAAAGCAATGCATATTGAGCAGGGAAATTGAGCTGGACACTGGTCCTCCAGGAACCCTGATCTAGGCTAATGTTTATAACACTGTTAAAAACAATGACATTGTTTATAAGATCATAAAGCCATGTGTGCTATAGATAAAAAAAACACTTCACCTATAAGACAAATGTCCAAACAATTGGAGTACGGATCAAAAACATAAGTGAAACCAAATTAGTCAAATTAGCATTAATTCACCAAATCATCACTGTTTCATAGACCGATTACAACATCCATGCTGTGTAAGTCTATTGAACTTTTGATACATCAAGCAAAATTGTAAAACATTCAGTACTTCAAACCTCCAGAACCTGAGATGGAGAACTTAGGAACCTAGAGATCTGTCAAAGATTTTTATCTTACACTGTGGAATAATCAGACAGTTTATATCCTGAATCAAGCCCACACTGAACCTGTTCTGTAAATGTGTTGTAGTAAGCAGAGCTGCTCATTGGCTGTTTCACCTTCAGCAGCTAGAATGTGAGCGTGAGAGCCTTAGGACAGTGTCGATTACTGTAAACAGTCGACTCAATCCCTAACCCTGCTTAGCCCAAAGCTACTCTATTTGTTATGCAAATACTGGGAGTCGCTTGTGATTGCTCTCAATATACACTCCCTTCGATCCTAAAACAGCGTCAGTTTTTGTGGCATGGATTCCATAAGATGTTGGAAACGTTCCTTTGAGATTCTGATTTTGGTGATCTGCTGCTGTTCAAGCTCATTCGCACAGCAGCACCTTCCTTTGATCAACGTGTGGCTGGTTTAGTTGGGGAATCACACAGACACACACAAGACTCTCCAAGGCCCTGAAGCTTTCATTAACTAATCCCATACACATTTATTCTTAAATCTTTCCTTTCTGTTGAGTATGACTGGTACAAGCTGGTGGAGAGTGTAAATGGGTTTTGTGGGGCCGGTAACCAGTCATATTGATGATTATCACATGGTTGGACAAATTGGGTCGTCTTGTGTTCAGTTTGTGAGAATTTGTGGTTAATAAACATGTAAAATCTCTTTCAGATTCTGTCTATATTGAGGACATAGAGGCTGTTCAGAAGCTGCGGGATCTTCTACACCAAGCTCTGTTGGAGCTGGAGGTGCAGCAGCGTCCAGACGACCCTCAGCGAGCGGGCCGCCTTCTCCTCACGCTGCCACTCCTCCGGCAGACGGCCAACCGCGCTCTCACCACATTCTACAGCATCAAGACTCGCGGTGGAGTGCCCATGCATAAGCTCTTCCTGGAGATGCTGGAGGCCATGATGGACTCGCCCTAGCGAAGAACAGGAGGAAAGATGGAGGATGGAACGAGCAAGGAAAAGACTCAAAAGTAGAAGACATGACTAGTCATTTTTTGAGATGAAGAAGCTTTTTTTTGTGGTTAAAAGAAAGCGCAAGGGCTGAAAGGCTGAAAGAGGGATATTTCTTTTCATAGAAGACATGGAGGTCAGAAGTCTCTTCAAAAGCGATCCACGTGTGAAATTTTTAGCTTTGCGTGGTCATGCATAACTTGAGGTACTTATACTGAATAGCTGGATTTTCATTTTAGGATTGAAGGGTAACTTGGACTGATTTCTTAAACCACTGGTTTGAGACTGGAGTGAGGTCCCTTAATAAGTGGGAATCATTTGCACCCAAAAGTGAATATCAGAATAAGTGAGTTAGTTGGTGGACCAGTCACCATGCTGTTAATAATCACCCCTATCATGCAGCTTCCTTCAGATTTGATCCACAGATGTTAGGATAAAACCTCCCATCAATGTTTTCTTAGGGGCAGAGATGTGTCATGGTCAAGGATGCGATGCGGATGAAGAGAAAGCTCCTTCTCGACCTCCTCAAGATTGTGATAGTATGGCTGAGTAGTATCCAAGGCAGTCAATTGGTCATGAATATCTCCCTCTAGTGGAACTGTAGATAAGCCATAGAAAATGCCACTAATTGAAATACAGTCATCCTTGCAGGCAATCGTGTATTTAAAAGAAAAAAAAAAGAAAGATAATGTTTAATCTACTTGCAGTCCCACTCTTCTTCTTCGTCTTCTTCTTCTTCGTCTTCTTCTTCTTCTCTCTCTCATCAGATTTATGTGCAGCAGTTTAAAGGTTCTTGCTGATACATGCAAGCGCTACCTTAATTCTCCCAGCAACATTACTTTGTGGTTCAAAATATGCAAGCCATGTAATGGATTGTTGACACCTGCAGATTGAGGAGCTACGACTGCGTGCAGACAGAGACGTGTTACTGAAAACGTACATTCAGCTGCAGCGGACGTTTTCGAACACACTGGCACGTGCGACACTACCAGGAATATCGTATGTGTTCTAACATGCAATATATTTTGAAGCAATATGTAGGATTACACTCAAAGCAAGTCATGGGGGGGCGTTGCTGACTTGGCACGGTCAAGCCTTTTGTTCAGTTGAAATTTAATAGTGTCGTTGCACAGCAAAGGCAAAGGGGTACACAAAGGGAATGCTGTCAAACAGAACACCATTCTCCAAGTACAGAGTGATGCACTCTTTTAGGTTTTACGAATTTGTTCGGTAGACAAACAACCAGGACATCCTTGTATGTGTGCGAGTGTGTGTTTCTTCACAGTGTGTGTCAGAGTTAATTGATGATGGTGCATTTAGATCAGGGTAAAATGAGCAACCTCAGCCTCCGTAGGCCAGCTGGCTCTGTACTTCGAGCCTGCTGCTGGGGAGAGAGAGAGAGAGGTTTCTTTTTTTTTATGATTATTATTATACATATTTTGTAAACCACTTGAAAAGACTGAGTAAGAAATCATCTTCAAAGTAAAGCAAAAGCTCAAGGTTCGCTTGTTGTTCTTCAGGTGACCAATAACGTATTACTCTGGCCATCTGCACAGGAGCCAACATCGAGACTGCTTGTAGTTCAGCCGTGAGCTAATGCTGGTTGGTTTGTTCTGCTGAAACACAAACAACGCCTCCGTATCCTTAAACCCTGGAGAGACTGAGAAGAAAGGAATCCCTTTTTTTTGTTTGTTTGTTTGTTTGTTTTTGTTAGTTTTTTGTCTGGAGAAGATCGGGAAAGAACGAACTTAAACCCTCACCACTGACGTGAACGCAGTCGATGGCCGTCATCGTTCAGCTTGAACCAGGAGGACGTGTGCTGTGTGACTGAACTGCTGAACTGCTGAACTGCTAGCCTCGTTGGCTGAGAGAAATGTTTGATACAACATAAAGAGCCTCACAATACATGGTCAAAAACGAGCCCTCTCAGCCTGAGACCATTCTTTTACTATTTTTCAATGTTTAGTTTTTCTAGATTCACTGCTGTTTAGGGCCGTTTTTAGATTGTTTGCGGACGTTTGTCTCGTATTATATGCAATCATGTTAAGAGCCCTGCAACTCTGCTACCTTTTTTTCCTTTGTTCCTTTTTATTTATTGTTTGCAATCAGAAAAAAAAACTCGAGGAGGAAAAAAAGCCAATTGCCGTCCAGGCCAAGGCAGAATAAATAATATAATCGAACCACTGATTAACAGTTTTCAGACCTCTGTCAGATTACAATGTGTCTTCAGGGTGCTTTTCACTGTGTGTGTGTGTGTAGTAATAATTGTATGTGCTCATTGCGAATGGTACAAATTAGGCTTATTGCAGGTTTAAAGATGTTTAAAGAAAGTGGCATCCTGTACACAGATGATTTCCAATTCTGGGCAGCAATTGAACTGTCGTCAGGAAATCTCTATTAATAAAACCAATGTCACAGTCAGCAGTAAGCTTAATCTTGGTCTGAGAATAACCAGCCCATGGGAAATAGTGTAATAGGTGCTTGAAGGTCTGACACGCTAACATGAGCTTCTTTTCTCGTTTGTGGTCTGTTAAGTTTTGGCTGACTGGAACATAGACTTTGCGTATAATGTTACACATGGCCTCAGGTTTGGTACCGAAATAAAGCAATCTTTTTGGTTGAATGTTGTTAAATGTTAGTTTTTCTGTTGCTTTCTTTTCGTCCGTTGTAATTTCACCTATATAACTAACCCACTTGTCTGTGAATTCTAGCTGAACTAAAAAAAACAAACCACAAAGCCAGGGACAGATATTTTTTAATGTTTTTTTTTTTTATTTTATTTTATGAAGTAATAATAATAGTAATACAGTGCAGTGCAGATTCCAGGCCCTCCGTATATGAATGGTGTTGAACCCTCAAGTTTATTTTCCCTTTACTAACGTCACGAGTTCTGCTAACTGGGTCAACACTGGCTGGACATTGGCAGTAACGCTTTCAGCTAAGCTAATCAACACTACAATGCTTTTTGGTCAGTTTAATACATTTCCCAGGTTTTCTTCTGATCTTTTGTCTCTCTGTCAGTGGTTCTCGGGATGTCACAGAATGTGTACATAACCATGGATGTCTGGGTCCATTTAATGAAAATTGTTAAAAAAAAAAAAAAGTCAAATGTTTGTGTCAATAATTATTATAATAACAATAGCAAATATGATAATTCTATTACAGTAGTGTTTTCATAATGATCAGCATTATATGATGCCATTTTGTCATCGTCGACATTAGATGATATTTCGGGGCATCACATGATTTAGAGATCATTTATGGGTAGCTGTTAGTGTGTCTGTGTATATTTATGTAAATGAGCAATACAAGACTTTACCAAAACTATGTTTTCACATTTCTCTGTATAGTGACATACTGTAAATCAAACCTCAGCAGTAATAACAATAACAATCTGTAGAAATAATGACGCTTCTAATAAGTTAAAGAACAAATCAATGTTTGTATTTTAAAAAATATTGTATTTAAAAAGAGTAAATTCTATTTTTTACTCAATTTGCTGATGTTTATTAATATTATTTTAAGTTCTTTTTTTTTCTTCTTTTTTGTGTGTGGGTTTCAGTCTAATGATTGTGAATGTCTCCGTGTGCTGTTTTTTTTTTTTTTTTTTTTTTTTTTTTTTTTTTTTGTAAAGCTCAATAGTTCTGCAGTAGTGACTATATTTCAACAATTTGTTCATATTGAATCACTGTGATGGAAAAGGCAAACACTAAAACACCACAGGAATATAGGGGTATTTTAAGATATTGTTGGTGTCTTGTGTTTTGTAATAAATTAACACACATCAGTATTTCCCATTTGGTCTGTCTTTTGTGATGGTCTTGTTTTTTTGTGTTCCATAACTAAAAATATATATTATACAGTCATGCTGAAACAAGATGTAGATACTTCTCCAAATGTGTTGAGCAACATAGGAGGTTTTCTGTTGTTGACATAATCACCATACTGCATGTAAGGCAGATTAGTAAGTGAGTAAGCGAAGGTAGACTTTAATTAACTATGGTTATGGTTATTATTCATGTGAAAATATATTTCTAATAACTGTTTTTGCTAGTGTGTAACTGACTCCCAGTGTTTCCAGTTTGGCTCAGATAAAGCTCTGTGCTGGACAATCCTCCACATTTGGGTATAAACAGCACTAAAATACCTTTTCCTGATTGTATTTGTAAATACTGGTGGTTAAATATTATCATGAGGTAGATTTGTCTGTTTGGGGTCAGTTTCTATCAGCTTGGCTCACTGTTTTGGAAGTGTGTTGTTTTTTTTCACCCCTTCTTCTTGGCAGATTTGCTCCAGGTTGTTCATGGTGCAGGTGGACTGTCATTTATTTAGACAGTGCCACAGATTCTCCATTGGACTGAGATCTGGACGTTTGACTTTGACGTTGTAGAACATCCATGCTTTTGTTGTGTGGCCTTGTACTTATGTTCACTGTGCTGCCGAAAGATGATTTTGCTCCGAAGCTTAAGTTTTTCGCAGACAGATGAAGGTTGTCTTTCAGTATCTCCCTGTATTTTGCACCATCCATTCATCCCAGTCACCACTGTGGAATGTCCCTACAACATAAGGCTGTCACCCTCAGTACCACAAAAACTAGTGTAAAGGTGTTTGTAGCAGACTGGGCAGTGTTGGGTCTGTGCCACACAACATGTTTTGAATTTTAGCAACAAAAAAAGCTTCATTTTCAGCAGCTCCAGCAGACTCTGGCCAAAATGTCAACGTTCTTGATATTGTTGACTGGTGCACCTTTGCAGCCCCTGAACTCTGTAGCATCTTCTTCATAATGATTGTTGGACTCTATGTGGCTTCCTTCAGGTGTTGAGGAATGGTCTTGTCTAGGCCGTGCCTGGGTGGTATTATTCAGCTTCATTTCCTCACAATTGATCCAACATTTTTTCTAGATTTGTTATTTTTTATATTGTGTAAGTCTTTGACCTTTTAACTGATTTCTTTAGAACTGATTTCTTCTTAACGTTCATAAATGTCTTTCAGGTTCACAGTCTGGCCAATAGTACTTGACTTGAGGAAATATTTGGTCCATAAAATGTACTTTTCTAAAGATTTACACACAGAGGATTACTGTTGGCTGTAAGCTGGAACTGTGTCTTTGTTAGAGCAATAGCGTTAGTTAATGTGTGTAAATGTGAAGCTTCCACAGGATGGGGGTTCAGCACTTATGCATACAGCATTTTTTATTTAATTTTGCCTCTCGATGTTTACTGAGATAAACCCAATATAAATTTCATTGATATGAAAGTCAAGCCTATTCAAATAAAATATCACAGTGTGTTATTTGTACCTGATTACCTTAATGTGGATTTAACACTTTTTTTGAAGGCACTATGTGATTTGTGATGCCCACATTTACTGTTTTGCACTGTAGAAATGACCAAGGTACAATGTTTATGTACATAAAAAGACTTGAAACTGTCAGTCTCCATATTTTACTTGGACACTAGAGAACAATCCACAAGTGGTATCACCCTAATCCTGAATGTTAGCAATCCAGCCAGACTTCAGTTTTGCTTTAGCCTTGTTTCTAACTCCATTTTAAAAGGTAACATTGCTGCAGAGTAATGCAAACGTCAATAGCGTTATATCAGGTAGAATTACCACTTGTAAATCCATGAATCCACCATCACCATGTGGATGAACACTGCATGTTTACAAAACTACAGTTTTAAACTACAATTTAAACTCCTCAATCCGTGTGGCTCTCTAATAGACCTCTAGGTTTCTGTCACTGTATGAAGCACTGTTATCTATAAAAATACAATATGCCAACTGGTGCAAGCTCCTACTCCTTTTTCTTTAGAAATGTGATCACTTTTGCATGGGAGAAAAAGTGTAGATTTCTGCGTTATCTGGTAGTTGATGAATGGAGGGATCTACTACAGAGCCCAGGAGAAAGTTGGACAAGTGGGAGTCTGGGAAAGACAATCAGTCAGTCATTTAGATTCAGACCAGCTGTCTGATTGGTTGGTTGGTTAATGACTGATTAATTGACCAACTGATTGGCTGACTCACAAACATCCAGACCATCCAACACTAGATTAGACCATAGAAAACCTGTGGACTTTTTTTGAGGTCATCACTGGAGAACGGGCAGCTTACTGCTCACCCTCAGTGCAGATCAATGACTTTATTACAGTTTAAGAGAAATTATGATGGATTGGATTGATTAAAACTTTGGATGTTCTGGATACTTCATACTGTAGAGTTGAGCAGCTGATCCTTGAGTTCCTTCTGGACTTTTTGCTTCTCCTACTGATGGTGGTACAAGAAGGACAACCAGGTATGTATGTCTGCCTGTGGGGAAGAACCCCTATTTAGTACAGTTACTCACATCTGTAAGGTTACTGTTTGGCAGAGCTGTCACTTCTCCTACAGACAGTGGCTCCCTTGGTATAGCTAATCATTTCTGGAGCTCTGTGTCTTACTTGCTACGTGCTCCTGATGCAGGGGGCCATGACCCAGTCGTGGTGGATCCTCACCAGCAACTTCAAGACATCTAGGAAGGATGTTATTTTTACATGGAATTAGTTATTCTTCATGTTATTCATATACACACTCTAACCTCACCTACAGGCCCCCATCTGGTATGCATCAGCAGCAGGGGTCACCTTTGCTGAGGTAAGACATCTCCGCTATGTTCTCTCCGCTAAGTGTGGCTTTCTCATGGACTTTGACTCACAGGAAAATGCCATTTTTTTAAATGATGCATCCTACCTGGATGCCAATAAATAATTTGACTTTTACTCCTGGTTTTATTTTGTACTTTGACGAATCTTTATGAGTTCATTCTCTGTTATCTTGTTTAATTGTTTTATTTACCTCCGTTGATTTTAGTTACATTAGATTTTTTTTCTCTTTCAGTCTGTTATAAACACCCTCTGTGTTTCTGAGAGAAAATAAAGGCCTCCCAGAATTGAATACCCCATTTGTCAACTGTCTTGGCCTCTACTGTGTCAACTGACTGCCATAAGAGAGGCAACCATGGTGGCGTTGTCTTCAATGTGCAGATATGGCATGATATCATCTCAGAATGGCTGAGGAAACATTGTCCCCATAAAAACTAATTCAGCAAACCAGTAATAAAGTTTAATGCTCTGACCGTGTATAAAACCTCAGAAATAAGAAGTAAGTAAGTAAGAGCCTCTTGCTGAACTGATGCTTGAACTTCTCTGCATTAGTAGGATCAGTAAAGAAGTGCTTTTTTTTTTTTTTTTTTTTATAAAATATCAAACATACATTTGACAAATGAAAGAGCTCTGACAGAAATGTACAAAGATGTCAAACAAAATAATAAAATAAAATAGGTTTGTAATAATAAATGCAGCTGAAGAGCTCAGGTTTCTCAGTCTTATTGCACTCAACGACGTTTTAAAAGCATGCTAACAGCAGCGAAAAAAAGGTCGCTTTTAAGGTGGTTTAATGTGCTTTATTCCGCGTCTTTACCGGAATAATACGGTGTAATTTACCGCGTAAAAACGCCAGAACTACCTAAATATCGCCGTTGTTGGTCAAGCCGCGTTTCGTCTAGGCGTTATTTAGCTACGTTCGGCTTCGCGTGTGTGTGGCTGACTGACTGTCTGATTGGCTGTTTATCCATGTGACTAGCTGATAGGCTTTCTGATTGGCTGATTTTCTGTGCGACTAGCGGACTGCCTACCTGACTGGCTGCTTAGCTTTGTGTCGAGCTGACTGGCTTTCTGATTGGCTCTTTTTCTGTGTGTCGAGCTGACTGGCTTTCTGATTGGCTCTTTTTCTGTGTGTCGAGCTGACTGGCTTTCTGATTGGCTGCTTCTCTGAACGACTGGCTGACCGTCAGGCTGACTGACAGACTGGCCTCTCCTCACTCCGACGCTGTCAGGTTTTCACTCTTCATATAAAAGCCGATGTTCACCGCTTCGGTTTTACTGAGAGGAAGCCGTGCGGCCAGCTGCATTAGACCCCTTCACACCGCCCTCCCTGTAAACATGCCGATCAAGGTAAGACGCTGGCTAGAGTTTCCGTAACCATAAGATGGTTAACAGGCCTTAAAATAGCTGCAGTTGGACACATTACCCTGATAGCTGCTGCTGCTTCTTGCTTGATGATGATGTTTGTTTGTTTGTTTGTTTATTTATTTATTTATTTATTTAGCTAGGCTGTTGGTGAGAATGGCGGCCCTTCCCACTGTTACACATCTTTAACGGTGTTTGCAGCTGTTTTCAGTGCTGAAGATGGTTCGGAAACTGTCGCCACTGTAGTTTAGAGGCAGGTTGGATCTGCTGCTGTTTGACTGATGTTATAGGCACATATATAGAGGTCAGGTGGGGTCAGTATTGTGCAGAGACGCAGTACCGTATTCCTGCATTTCTGTGCTGAGGCCTGACCCACATAAAGCTGCGTTCATCTATTTGTGTCACTCGTGTGTAGTAGTGTTTCGTAAAAGCACATTAATGGACCGTTTCATGACTAGGCGGTGCTAGAGATGCTTGCAAATATCATAATTTAGCGCCTCAGGCCATTATGAGACCTAACGTGTAGTCTGATAACTTCACATCACGATTAAGTGCGAATTTGGCACAAAATAAACCACTTTACAGCCTTAAGTGTAGCTGGAATTGGGCCGTCGTCTGTAGGGGCGCATGGCGCGTTCACAATAGCGACGTGTTGCTGTCTGAAACAGCTGCTGGTTCAGCTAAGCCTTTTTTCTCCTGAGTGGAGGGAGGGAGGGAGGGAGAGAGCATTCACACTCAATTTTAGGGTCTGGTCATGTCGTCTGTGTCAGGTTGGAGACAGTCTCCCAGCTGTGGAGGTCCAGGAAGGATCCCCGGATCAGAAAGTATCCATGGATCAGCTCTTCAAGGGGAAAAAGGGGGTCCTGTTTGCAGTGCCAGGGGCTTTCACTCCTGGATGCTCCAAGGTAACCTTTCACACCCCACATCATGTAAGGCCTCATGTTATGATGAAGTATTATGTAAATTCTGCCTAATATGTGCTATGTACTACCCACTGCTCAGAACCCCAGTACGCAGTGTGTTCAGAACGTATCTAGACACCTCTTATAATTATTGGATCCAGCTCATTTCTCCATACAAATGCATTACTAACAAATCAGGATGCTCACACCTGTATGGTTTACCATACCCATACCAGTCATCAGCAAGAGGGGTATAAAGCTCCCCAGCGCTGGGCTGTGGAGCTGTGTTCTCTAGAGTGATGAAGCAAGATAAACTGCTGTGGCTTTTATGATCCAGAACTAATCCAACAGCAGTACCTAATAGTCTTATGTGCTAAACACAATCAAATCCTCACAGCAATATTCCAGCATCTAAAATAAAGCCTTCCCAGATGTCTAAAGTCTATATAATGTGTGCAACCGTAGCGCTCTAATGTCTGACCAAGGCAGTATCTTAGTTTATAAGAGGGTACGTCCTGTGCACACATCATGGTTATGCTCAACATGATCATGTTGCTGTGATTCTGACCCACCTGTCCTGTCTCAGACTCATCTCCCAGGGTTCGTGGAGGACGCTGGACAGCTGAAGAGTAAAGGTGTGCAGGAGGTGGCGTGCGTCTCTGTGAACGACGCATTTGTCATGGCTGCATGGGGCAAGGAGCATGGTGCTGATGGCAAGGTGAGCAAGGCGGCTAAGTCATGGAAATCTAATAATAAAAATAATGATTTTTTTGTTTGATACATATTTAATTTAGGCAATTGACTAACACTACAACTAAGTATAAACTCTTATTTCTCATGAGGAAACTGATTAGCTCTTGAGGAAACAGACAGAGGGTTAACATAAGACATACTTAACAGGTTTTACATCTCATTGTTCAACTAACTGTTGGCTCACTGATTGCGTATCATGCACTAAGCCATTTTTAGCTTTCGATTTCCTTGTGAAGTCCCCTATTTTCCTAATTCCACTAAACCCACAAAGTACAAGTATACGAATGGTGAAAGAGTCATCATGTAGTGTTGTGACAAAGTAGCTGTAAACAAACTGGCAACTTAAAAAGTCTTCTATTTCATTATAGGTGCGAATGCTGGCAGATCCCACAGGTGCTTTCACTGCGGTAAGACTTCTCATACATACTTTCATAACTAGTACTATTGACAGGAAAGACTATGGAAATTCCCATGAACGTAACTCTTGCCACTCCAGGATTGAGCAATAGGATTGTGCTGTGCAATGTTAGTCAGTTGTTCCTCATGCTTGTAATTTATTTGTGTTGTAATGCAGTTGTAACTGTTCCTTATGCAGGCAGTTGATCTCTTTCTGGACAATGAGGAGATTCTCCAAGTGCTTGGTAACAAGAGATCCAAAAGGTGAGGATCTGTGAATTGTGATGGTGTGCAGATTATTTAATGTGATTTTAGGCTTATTGCCAGTGGACATAAAAGTGCTAGCAGTTAAACTAACTGCATTTATCTGCATGAATTGCTTTTGAGAATTACATATAATTTCCAACATCTGCTCTGTCCACTTATTAAACCAATTGTGAGGTATTTCACAAAGCAGACGTATTTGCATATCCTAAGGCGGTGGTCAGCCTATGCCATTTCATATAAATCATGTCTTTTCTCTAGATATGCCATGCTGGTTGAGGATGGCGTGGTAAAGAAGCTAAATGTGGAGCCTGATGGCACTGGCCTCACCTGCAGCTTAGCCTCCAACATCCTCTCTGACCTTGCCTAAAGCAGTCTAAACCAACTCTCACCCTCAACTGCGCCCTCATCCTTAGTCACTGTTTCAACTCCCTTTACAGATCAGTAAGTAGTTCTAGCACCCAAAGAGAAAGACATAGCAATAAGCCTAGTTACATGGGCAGTATTAGACAATCAAGGACAAGAAGAGGTTCATAAAGACAGTATTTGTGCTTGAATGCTTAAGAACTTTATACAGGAATACTGGAGTTCAGTCTAAACGCACAATGTCAACTCAAAGCGCACAAATGTCATGTGTTAAAATGCTGCTTTGTAACCACTTGCTTTCAAATGATGCTTTTGTTACTTCTTCAAAAATAAACCCCTACGAATCTTTGCATTCCATATACACCATTTTGAGTCATCTTGGCCACAATATAACGTCTATTTACCAACAGGAATTACAAGCAATTCAGGAACTGTACAGTAGACATTAATGCATGCTCACCTGTCCTTTTGAAAATGTTTAATTAAGTAGCTGCAATCTCACAAGCAAGCTTTACAAGCCGGTACACTGTGTGTAAAGTCTTGGGGGGAATAAACAGCACCAAAAATAATTAAATCAGTATTTTAATAATTACATCGGCTACAAAGAGGTCTCTCAAAGCAACATTCTTATGCTCACATTAGGACAAAACAATATTTAAAAAAACAAAACAGATTTAGGAGTTTATGAAAGCAACTTCTGGGATCTTTCCCTGGACCTGGTGGGATTGGAGAAAAAAAACAAAACAAAACACAAATCTTAGCAAAGCACAGGGAAATTAAACACATTTACTCTTCTACAGGAATCCACACAATGTCATAAACTGAAATGTCATGGTACCTTTAGGTCTGTAAAAATCTGAGCAGCTCTGTCAAAATCCCAGTCATTGTCTTGGAGGCACCTACAAAACAACGACTCCAATTAACACTGTTTAACACTCCAATCTGCAGCAGTCTGAAGTTACTACCACCTTATAAGCTAAATTTTAAAGTGTGTGAAAATTTACCATGAATTTGTTAGGACCCTACTAATAGCTATGTGGTTAAGTGCTCACTGTACTTACTTCTGAGACCACTCCAGATTCATGCCAGACTTCTGGGAGAAAGCAGTGAGCATTTCCTGTTGTGTGGCAGAGAGTGTGGGCACAGGGCTGCTGGAGGGGGTCGGGGCTGGGGCCACAAATGCTCGCCGTATCTCTTCCGTTGTGGCATTCCGGATAAACATCTCGTCGTTCACAATACACAGGCTAAAAACAAGAGATGGTTTGAATGAACAGCCGCACACATCAAGGCTATATGCAAATCTAGCTATTATGGTAGGTAAACTTTTTAAATCCTGCAAAAGATATAACAGAAGGCTCTTACGTTCCATTTCCAGGAGACACAGCAATGAACACTCGAGAGAAAGCTCTGTACGAGTCTCTGGATTTGCCTTCCACTTGAGGAGAGAGGGGGGGAAATGCCAAACTTAGAAACTGAAATTCACACTATTAATGTAATTTTAATTTACAAATGAAAAATAAAAACGTAAAATACCTTCTCTGAATACCCCACTGACCGTAAATGACAATAGTGTGTTCTGGGAAAAGGAGAAAAGGCGAATTAGAGCCAGGCAACCAAATAATCAGTGGAAGCTATTCTCTAT
This sequence comes from Salminus brasiliensis, assembly GCF_030463535.1. Lineage (NCBI taxonomy): Eukaryota > Metazoa > Chordata > Actinopteri > Characiformes > Bryconidae > Salminus > Salminus brasiliensis. The sequence goes on from NC_132895.1 coordinate 21,134,633, forward strand.
TATGGTAGAATTCACTTACAGTGTAGGTGTTGATGTCGACATTAAAAGAGGCAATATCATGGTTAGTCTTGGGGAGCTCGTTTAGAAATGCAACCACATTCAATCTTGTGTGCTTCAGCAAGCGAAACCGTGTAGCTAAAGGGACAAAATATGATCTCTGTTAGGATTCAGGTACTGAAGGCTGGATACAGGTTTACTCAGGATAAGACAAAACAAAAAACAGTCTTTTAACACATTCATGCCAAGGAGAGTCACTGGAGACTTACTGGAATCTCTCACTCGTTTGAGGTTGCGGCTGTCTTTCTGGTAATCTCCCAAACTGCATCTATAAGAAGAAATAAAGGTGAGCAAATCAGTTTAAGTGTGGAAAGAAAAGCACTATGTGACAACTGGACAGCAGGAAGGAAGCTGTGTACTGTACTTTGAGGGGTTCTGCATGGAGAAGGGAATGATGAGTGAGAAAGTCGCTCCATCATGATAGGCATCAAGCAGGGGCTGTCTGTCGGAGGAGTCATAAATAGTGTAATACCTAAAAAAGGAGATGCACAGAAATGATTAGTTTCAGTCAGACAACCCAGACTCTGATTCAACCAAGGCTAAAAACTGCACTGCTAGAAACTTACTGTTGCAGGAAGCATAGGATGAGGCTCTTGAGTTCTTCTGAACAAAAGTAACTTGGCTGTTTAAAAAATATATATAAAAGAAAAAAGTAACATTAGATACTGCCAACAAACCCCTTTTAAACATGAATTTGCACAATGGATGAATGCAATGTACATATGTGAAGTGATATTACCTTGCATGGGGGCAATACTGGAGGGGCAACCTCCAAGTCAAAGCCAATGGGAGGAGGAAGATCATGTCCATCCTGTGGTGTAGAAGGAGAACAACGGAAAGGTGAGATACACCAGATTAATAAAGAAACATGAGACAAACTAGCAAATAAGGTCAGGCTCTATTGTGTGCAACTAACAAAGCCACTGACAATTGTGTGGGACATAAACCAGTAATGCATGGGGCCTACCAGTTTGAGCAGTCTGGGGAACCTCTCCCGTATGGCACTGTCCAACAATCACAAAGACAGAAGAAGAAAAGAGAATGTCCATTATACAGACAGAACACTAAAGAACTCCCCCTCCCAGTGCCAGTGCCCACACACAGCCACATACCCCAGCATTGCATTCACCACAGTGGCCTGAACAGAAACATTGGACATACAAAATGTATATATATTTATTTATATATATTTTTTACACACAATAAGTGAGGTGCCAACAAATGTAGGACTTTTGATTTAATTAGATATGCTTACATGATTTACCACTGCCAAATAATCATTCCTCATCTTTCAGGAACTGAGAAATTCTGAGATACAAAACATCTGACAGGAACATGGTACTCACCCCTTCGACAATACTCACCACCGGCCCCCCTACACGCCGAAACACACTGACACACGCAGGCTCTGAGAGGTAGGTGTGGGTGGGGGGGGGGTGAAAGGGAGTGTGTGTGGTGGTTGGTTGTGAACACTCACACCAGCTGGACAAGGTCAGTACTTTCAGGCGCATAGGGAGTGGACTGAACTCTCAGGGGCCGTGGTGAGTTGAGTTTGACATGCCATTACTGGTTAACTGTGAACTGCCGGCTTTATCAAGTATGAGTGGTATTCAAGGTATTCTTTGTTGAAATGCTGCAAGGTGGGCGTTTGACAGTTAAACCAGTAAAGCTGGGCACAAATAGAATTACTTAAAATCAATTACATGGTTGATGTGCTGTCTTTTAAATGTTACTTATTATGTGACTTATTCCTTGTGCTACATACTCCTCACTTATACTTTACAATACATGATGTACGGGACAACTGCCTTTCCAATTTTTATTATTAGAAGCATCTAAGTCGGAAACAGGTTGTTAGAAACAAGGGCTGAAAAAAAATTAAGCATTGGAGCAGAAGTATAAGAAAAAGACAGGTGAGGACATTGCAAAAGGGTGGAACAATAAGAAGAATTAAAAGCAATGCAGCTGGACCCAGAGTTTCTTTACAGCATACTGCTAATGCTAACAATAACACTGCAAATGCAGACAACAGACAAAGGGTCTCAAACCCACCTAATAAATTTGGACCCTACCATTACACTTAAAAATGGCAGGGTTTTCTTTCATAACAAGGATTTAACTAGACTTTTTTTTACAAGCCTATTTCCCTATGTCTAATTAGGATCGAACCTAGAGGAACCTACTGGAACTTGAGAACTTGATAGTTATTGTGATCCTGAGAACATGACCTCAAAGCTCATGTTGTTCCTCAGTACAGAAACAGCCCAGAAAGAGAGCATATCGCTTTTTGGAGTTTGTTTTCCAGCTTTATGCACCAAACCCCTCAGTGAGGCTTTTAAGGTCACATTGTTGCTGAGCACTGCATGGCTTGGGGGCTTTTCTTAAAAACCTGCTCCCTCTGCTCCACCACCCAAGAGACTTCCTCTTGGCAACGACAGAAATCCACGTTTTTCTCCTCTTCTTTGCTTCTTTTTAGTGACACTCAGCACTTGTTCTACATCGCATGCTGTGGCCAGTTTTGCGGCTGTGCCTGCCTTAGGTTGTCCCTGGTTCAAGGTGGGATCTTACCCGTCTTTGGCTAACCAGCCTTCCTCACTGGCCACCAGCAGTCACCCAGATTTATGCCCAACCCAATGGGAGGTGGGAGTGTGTGTGGGGGGGGTGAATGAGGTGACACCATCACAGAGTGGTAGAGAAAGCATGAGCACTTCAGAGTGCATAATCTTCTGAGATTTGACCTTTCCTTCTCCTCTAGAGTCAGCTTAGAACCTATGCTCTCAGGGTAAAGAGGCATTGGGCATTCTCAGTGGTCATATGCGTTTTTATCTTGCTTCCCGAAGAATCTCAAAGAGCTGCAGATGGCATGGACCCAAGTAAGGGTCTTCAAGTGAACTAAATGTTTTCACCAACACTATAGCTGAGAGTATATGAGCAGTAATCTGTAAAGAAAACAACAGGGCCAATAGCACTACTGGGGAAGCACACAGAAAATTATGAAAAAGAAAAAAAACAGCAGACAGAAAACGCAGAAAAATGGACTCAGACCATGTTCCTTTACCTGACCGACATAGCTTTATCGAAAAGGTCATGATATCTAGCACAGTTTACATGTAAATTTGTGGTCAAATTAATAACTACATTCGGTCGTACACGGATTCTACATAAACAAACCTCTGGGTCTTTTGGGCGTCTTGCGTCACAGTTGCGACCGCCAGACACACAGCCTTACTCACAAACCAGATTAGTTGGACACAACAGACCTACAGATATTTGAAACATACCCTATGGCTCTGTGAAACAGCTGTTACAGCTGTTAGTGTTTTGTAGCTATTTAGTGCAATGACACAGGAAGACATGGGACATTTACTCCACCAGTCTCTAAATAAGGCTCCATCTGCACTCCATGTAATGCTCTGATTGCTTCAGGGATCTGATTGCTGATTCAACTGCAGGGAGGCATACAATGTGTGCGCACACTGATCCAGACACATACATACATCCACCCACCCATCTCTCATTCAGCCTCTCTTACATGATTTCTGAGAACGAGACAAAAACGACTTACCTAATGTAGTCGGCCTGGTCCTTAAAGTGACCACACAAGGGGTTACTGTCCAGTGACAACTCCACCAGCTTAAGGCCCTTCAGTTTGTCCAGCTCTCTCTCAGTCTTTAACTACAGAGGACAGAACGGAAAGCACATATCAAAGGAAACACAAATTTTAGACACTCAAACTGTGAAAAGAAAAGCTTTTTAGACTGTTGCATTTCATACCTCATTGTGAGAGAGATTCAGAATCTTCAAATTGGGGACTTTGCTGACAATGTCTGCCAGGTCATCCAGCTTGTACAACCTGTTGTTGCTTAGATTTAAACAAACCAGCTGTGGATAGGGGAGAAAGATCACATTCTTAATGCAACATTCATGGTCCAAATATTCAGATATGCTTTTTATTTATTTTACGTAACAATTCTTCAAAAAAAAAAGAAAAAAAAAAAAAAAAAAAAAAAGTGTACCTCAGGGATGTTTTCTCCAATGATTTTGATGACTGCCTGCATGGAGTTTTTCCTGTTCAGCGTAACCTCAATATTCTGGGAAACCAAGTCTGATACAGGGGAAAAACAACAAAGGGCAAAGCAATGACATTAGATACACAAATATAAATGGTCTCAAAACAAACCTCTCTCTCACTTACTCACTCACACACGTTTGAGAGAGTGTCTATTATATACACAATCAGACATGGTATCATAACTTATAATTTCATTATATTTACATATTTTCTCTCAAGTAATGCACATTTATGCTGTAATGCAAAATAGATAAATAAAACTGTCATTTTGCATTGTGGTCAATTTTATTATGGATGGAGCAATAATATGTTTGTTTGATCATTATTTTTTTCCCCCAATAACTTCCTTTTCCTCCTTCGCCTGTAAAACTGCTAATTTAGAGATACAAATGAATTTGAATATTGTTTAGATTGCCTTAAAGGCTACTGGTCAAATAAAATATTTCCACCAAATTCATAATAAATGACTAAAGCAGCCTGCACTTCTTATACTTTGAAATTTCAGGCAAAGTTCTGGCATAACAATTCTTGCAATCTGTAATAGTATAACATTATGAACCAATTTCTATACAGTTTTGATAACACTCAAAAAAAGGGCCTACCTGGATCCACTCTTATGTTGTTCAAATCAAGGGCCTGTTGTGATCCATCAAAGCGTTTGGACATGCATTGCTATTGAAAAGGGGGGAAAAAATAAAGTGTTAACTCCAGCAAGTCACTGGAAAATGACCAGTGGCAAGACAAAGGGACAAGCCACTACACCTGCCACAAGAATTTGACTACTGGTAAATGCAAAGATAACCTCATGGCAGCTATTGGACAACTGACTTCTGCTTCACAGTGAAGTGACTGTTTCAAATGACGACAGGAACAAGATGTAAAGAGAGGTTTAATTCATTAGTTTGAAGGCAGATATGAATCCCTCAAGTCATGCGATCAATATTTAATTTTTTTTAATCTTCGCCTCAAGAAATGCAAGTGCTCCACAGTTTCGGCGACACTGCACTGAGTAACATACTCCAGAAATATGAGGTCAGCTTGTCAAGCTATCCAGATAGTAACTCCAGCATTCACAGTCATTCTTCTGTCCTTTTCAGCGTCCTTGAGCAGTGCGCCAGGAGAGTGTTTTTTCACAGCTCAATATAATAAACAAGTACAGAATCCCGTCTCTTCCCTGATGCACATACACTTGTCCAAGATGACAACAAAGAACAGGGACAAATAAGTCAGCTTTCATCATCATCCGCCATTTTGGAGAGGAAGAGCCCGAGGAGAGCAGTCATAAGGTAGTAATGAGACCTTGTAGGATTTGTGCATTGTAAAACTTGATTCCCACGCAACATCTTCATGTTCCCCCTTGAGAACCACATTATGTGCCCCCCCTGTTAATGAGTCTTACTCAAACGAAAATGTTTCAAAATGTGTTAACCTTTTCCATCACCCACTCACCTTAAGGTGCTCAAGGTCTTCTGGCTTTAGATCTTGGTGGGTAAAGTTGGGTGGCGGACAGGGGTTCGTCAACACTGTTACCTAGTTAGATTTCAACAGATGCGGAAAATGACAGTTCTCATGAATTAACAGTACATAACGTACATCCCTAAACAGAGCTTTGTATTTTCTTATCATATTTGAAGACCTTAATGCTTCATATTAGCTCTTGGCAACACTTATGCAAATACATCTACAAAACATTACCTTATAACCATCCTTGTCTGTAATTTTTCTTGATACTTTCTGCAACGCACTTGCCGTGGCACCATCATCAATGTAGAAAAGTGCTCTATTGCCATCTACATGGTACTGTTAAGATAGGAAAAAACACAAAGTGTGCATTTAAGCCAAACAGATAGATGAACTCTAGAGGATATATTCATGCCAGAAACAGATCTCATGATGCATTGCTAGCAAAGGTGGCAACCCAGGGGGCATTTCCCCTCCTTCTCTTGCACAACAGCTGGGGAAGTTGCCATCAGGGAGGAGCTTCCTTTGTTCATGCCATGAAATGTAATTTCCCTGTTTTAGAGGTCAGAGCTCAAATGTGCTTTTGTGGTCATTATTTAATCAGTCAGTAAATAAGACTGAATTTATATTCTGTATGCAGCACAACCACTAGGGGGCCTGTAGACGGAGGCTACAGGGGCTCGTAAAAACAAATTAATTTAAACTTGTATTACATCTGGCTAAAACAGCAGCTTACTTACATTGACTGCATTGAACGGCATGGAGCATACACTCTGGAGAGCAGAGATAAGCCACTGTTTGTCGTATTTTTTCCCATGGGGAATCTGCAGGGAGACAAATTTCAAATGTATATTAAAAAAAAAAAACATCCATCACACTCAACAGTGCACCCACTCTATATGCAAGAGGGACATCAATAAAAAAACATGAATAATTAATAGTTGTTTTTTTAATAATAATAAAAAAGAAATAAAAGCAAGCAGTTGATTATGTACTCACGATAATCTTGGACCAGCCCTTACGGACCCCTCCTCCTCCTCCATCTCCACCACCACCACCTCGTCCTCCTCGACTCCTGTGGTTACCAGCATCTCCTCCGCCGCCACCGCCGCCGCCACCACCACCACCACCACCGCCGCCACCTCCTCCTCCTCCTCCTCCTCTACGGCCATCACGCCGATTTTGTGGCCGCCCGTAGGGATTACTACCCAGAAATAAAAGGAATACTTACATTTTATTCAATTCATTACATTTGAATATCAAGCATGCTCTCATAAGCGAAATATGCCCTTCATAAGACAGTAATGTTGGAATACTTCTACTAAGCCCATTAACCATAAAAGTTGGGACAGAGTTGCATTATAGCAAATGCACAAACAAGGTTTTGACATGACCAAGACGATATGCAAGTCCTATTGTTGTGGCAACTGTATAATCTTATTGCTCCTGGGAAATTCTGAGGAGGTGACAAAAACACCACCAGTAGCTTTCACATTCATCCTCTACCTTCACCTTTCCCCTTTCATCTCCTTCCTCTGATAACTTTGTCTTCACCCTCCCCCGACCACAGCCTTTTTCACTTTCCTTCTCTTGCTTCTTTCCCCTCACCCCAGGGTATTTAAACCCTGAAAGTCTGTGAACATTAGACGGGATAAGGCCAGACTAAGATGTGCCTGTGCACAATTATCTATCTGCATATGGAAAGAGAGGAAAAAAAATCCCACTACAGACTTGGAATAAAAAAAAGAAAGGAAAATAAATAAAACCCATTCTCACAATCTTCGCTGTGATCCCCCATCATATGAGTCATCAGTCATGGCTATGTCTCCATCAGTATCCTCAAGTCTGGATCTGGGACCACTTCCACCTCCACCTCCACCTCCACCTCCTCCTCCATGACCTCCCCGGTGCCTCGGTCTTGGGACCTGGTCACTGTAGAGAGGTGCTCTAAAAGGTCCCCTGCCTTTCCTGTGGCGGTGCTTGGGCCCACCGACACGATCATCATGTTCTGAAACATAAAAAAAACAAAACAAGTGAGTCAACTCAATGGATACACAAACATGAACACTCACTCTTTAACTGCTTAAACTAGAAGAAAACCAGCAGACAAACTCATGTACTCCTGACCTAGAAACCAAGTGACAGACTGTTAACTGAAGTTTTACTTCTGCGAGCGCACTGAACACCTAACGCTTACTGTGCTCATGCAACAGCCAACTATCTGTTTCCTGTTGTGAATGCTCGAGAATTCTGCACAATACTGTAGATCTGTATAGCAGGATCTACAATGTCCAAATACACAGCACTGAACAAAATCAGGAGTACCATTTACAGAAGCTCAAGTAAAAATGACAACTAAATAAATTTTTTGTCTACTAGGAAACCACAGTTAGCTGTTCATTAATATTATTAGATATTAACGAACTATGATGAACTGTCACATTTTCGACAATGATACAATATCAATAATCAGGGATTTTACATCTCTCATACCCCTTGTCTTCACTACAACTTCCATTCTTTAGGAGTACTGCACCCAAAGGAAAACCATCTCCAAAGCCGCACCTCACAATCCACGCATTCAATAAAGGCACAGACTCGGGAGGGCTGTTCAGAATCAGCAGAATCGGTTGCTTTCCTCAGTAAAAACTTCATGATCGCCTCCAAATCCTTCAAAGCAGTCAGCCCACTGTAGAAGAGTGGACAGAAAAAACAGTGGATGGTTTTCCAGAGATGACACGAGAGTGGAGCGAGCCGTTCCACTGACTGGGCAGTTTTGGTGGTCAACCAAGTCTTTCGTAGTGGTTAGTAGGGCCATCTCCTCCACCAGGTCTTCCATAGCTATTTGTAGTCCCATCTTCTCCAACCAGTCTTCCATAGATTTTATGAATCCCATCTTCTCTGTACCTTTTAAATCATATTTTGAGCTCCAGTTTCCTCCCCTCTTACTTTTCTAGGACTTTGCCATTCATTACGCACATGGAGCATCTCCTATCGAACCTCCTCGGAAACATATGGGGGAAAAAATTCAACATATTGGTGATTTTACCAGACAAACGCAGGCTTCTGGACCACCATAAAGTAATTAGATACTAGTGTTTAGCTCCCCAACACCGAGGTCCCTCCACAGCCGTCCTTTAAGCTCATTTACACGTGGTTTTCTCACTTAACTTCAAGAATGATCCCTGTAATTGGTCAAGTTTCTTTAAAAGCACAGACCCACGACCTTACTGAAACGTACAACACAGAGACCTAGTCCTGATGCAGTAGATGCAGTGCTGGGTCCATCTTTCATTAGCTAGCTAGGCTCACGTTTACACTCTGAAAGCGAAAGTTCCCACAGCCAGCTGTAACAATGTGGTCGCCTTTATGCGGGACCCGACCTCAGTTTTAGTGCACTTTAGTGGGTAATAGCTAGCAAGCAAGGGCAGGTAATCAGTCAGTTGATTTGTTTTCGTGCTGCCTTTCTGAAAATAAGTCCAGATTATGGAGTATAGGCGGCTATCCAGCTGCTTATCGGCGCACAGCTCGCTAGCACTAGTTAGCTAGCACTAGTTAGCTAGCACTAGTTAGCGAGCGAGCTAGCACAAGCTAAGCAGCAGCTAACGAGGCCGAGCTGGACAGCTGTCTAACGTTAACGCCAACACCGAGACAAATACATCTTCACTGCAGCTCCCAAAAACTGAGAAATATGAACCTGCTCTGTAGGTAGTAGCTGACCAGTTAGACAACTAACTGGGCCTTAACTAAGCAGCTAATGCTAGCAGACCTGCTGAGCAGCATAGCTGTATTCACTCACCGTTGTAGTATCGAGGCTCGTCTGCTGTCGCCATCTTATCTACGTTTAATTAGAAGCCAACTTAGGCCACTGAGTTTTAAGAAAGCAGTAAAAAGCTGAATGTAGTTTTGATGATTTCCTTTGCAGTTATTGATGAAGAGAAAATACGGGATCGTTAAATAAGATAAAATAGCCTTTAGGCAAGCTTTGCCACAAGGCAGCAGACAGTCGCTTTGTTTTCTACTAGTGTCCTTTTTCGCCAAACGTCACGGCGCACTGCGCATGCTCCCCGCAGTACCCCCTCCCTCCCCCCTTCTCTTGTTGCGTGGTGGCGCGCTCTCGCCTCACACCGCCGCCTGCTGGCCGACACCGGAGGAGACCTATGACGAAGAAGGCAGAGAGGAAAGCGGTAACGGCGGGTCTCAGGTCAGAGTCAGCTCAGTTGGCTCGGCTCACGAAGAGCTGAATCAATGGGTCCCCAAACAGACACATAAATCTCTCCAGTCTGTGGCTCTGAGATATGACCCCTGATTATTTAGTTTGGCCTGTCTTTTGACTGTAAATTATTTATATGGTATTGTTTAATATTGTGTTTGTGAGTAAGAAATACACACATGAAATCTAACTACAATGAACTAGCTAGCTAGTGTTTTATAAAACAAAAATATTGATATAGATAGATAAATAGATGGTATATTGGTAGAAACAATAAAGACCAACAGATAGAGATAAAGAAATATAGAAATAATAGGGTTAGACAGATAGACAGACAGACAGACAGACAGATAGATAGATAGATAGATAGATAGCTATACAGACAGATAGATAGATATACAAATAGATAGATAGATAGATAGATAGTTAGATAGATATACAGACAGATATACAGACAGACAGATAGATAGATAGATATATAGATAGATATACAGATAGATAGATAGATAGATGATAGATAGATGATAGATAGATAGATAGATAGATAGATAGATATACAGATAGATAGATAGATAGATAGATGATAGATAGATAGATAGATGATAGATAGATAGATAGATGATAGATAGATAGATAGATAGATAGATAGATAGATAGATAGATAGATAGATAGATAGATAGATATACAGATAGATAGATAGATAGATAGATGATAGATAGATAGATAGATGATAGATAGATAGATAGATGATAGATAGATAGATAGATAGATATATAGATAGATATACAGATAGATAGATGATAGATAGATAGATAGATAGATAGATAGATGATAGATAGATAGATAGATAGATAGATAGATAGATAGATAGATAGATAGATAGATAGATAGATAGATGATAGATAGATAGATAGATAGATAGATATACAGATAGATAGATAGATAGATAGATAGATAGATGATAGATAGATAGATAGATGATAGATGATAGATAGATAGATAGATGATAGATAGATAGATAGATGATAGATAGATAGATAGATAGATAGATGATAGATAGATAGATAGATGATAGATAGATAGATAGATAGATAGATAGATAGATAGATAGATAGATAGATAGATGATAGATAGATAGATAGATAGATAGATAGATAGATAGATATACAAATAGATAGATAGATAGATAGATAGATAGATAGATAGATAGATAGATAGATGATAGATAGATAGATAGATAGATAGATAGATAGATGATAGATAGATAGATAGATAGATAGATAGATAGATAGATAGATGATAGATAGATAGATAGATAGATGATAGATAGATAGATAGATAGATAGATAGATAGATGATAGATAGATAGATAGATAGATAGATATACAGATAGATAGATAGATAGATAGATAGATAGATAGATAGATAGATGATAGATAGATAGATAGATAGATAGATAGATGATAGATAGATAGATAGATAGATAGATAGATGATAGATAGATAGATAGATAGATAGATAGATAGATAGATAGATAGATAGATGATAGATAGATAGATAGATAGATGATAGATAGATAGATGATAGATAGATAGATAGATAGATAGATAGATAGATGATAGATAGATAGATAGATAGATAGATAGATAGATATACAGATAGATAGATAGATAGATAGATAGATAGATAGATGATAGATAGATAGATAGATGATAGATAGATAGATAGATGATAGATAGATAGATATACAGATAGATAGATGATAGATAGATAGATAGATAGATAGATAGATAGATAGATAGATAGATAGATAGATGATAGATAGATAGATAGATAGATAGATAGATAGATAGATAGATAGATAGATAGAAGAAACCTCAAGATGAACCAAGACTCAATAGGGGAACCCATCCACCTCTGGTCAACATCAGATAAAACAACAATAAATCAATTGAGAAAAAAACAGGATCATGACAATACAATGCAATATACATAGCTGACCCATTTGAAATACATTATTCTCATATAATAAAAAAAAATAATAATAAAAAGTGTGCAGGACATTGGCATATTTTATGTTTGTTTTGCACATGATTATTAATGTCTGTGTTGGATTAAGGGGACCCATTCCAAGGTTTCCTTCTGACATCACTGATAAATAAACAACAGTGTGCAGCATCCAGCGATTAGACTTAATCTCTCTTCTGTAGTTCTTGTTCATTCTGTTTTCTTTACTGATTCTGGGTCTAGAAATGGTTCTCTATGATTACATATGGAACATATGGAGTGTTTAGTGTGATGCCTTTGAGAAACCCGGCCTGGGAGAGTTAAATCAGCCGTGTTAGAATAGAAAAAAGCAAGTGATGTTCAAGGCTGAACCTGAGATAAACCCATTCATAAGACATTTAAGCAAAATCACGGACCTTGTCCAAATCAGTGGCAAAATTTGTCACATTTATTTCACATGGCCATATATCCTTGTCCCAGACAGGATTTCAAGGCGTTCCCTTATAAAATGCTGACTGCAAAAACTATTCTCCAGCAAGACAGTGGACCTAAAGGATGTTTATTTTTATATTCGCATCCTTTCAGCTTACTGGCATTGGAGATTTACATCCGTTCTGCCAGACAGGAGCCAGAGCCCTAAGCTGTCTGGGAGACGTGTGAGGTCACAAATCAAACAGTACAACTCATCACAGAGCTGGGGGAGCAGTTAACAAAGCTTGGGACAAAGCTGCACACTTTGTCCCATGTCATTGTATTAACATCAGTGGCTGAGTAACAGACTTCAGAAGTTGAGTCAAAAGCAAATGAGACTGAGGAAAACTGAGGAATATGCTTAGAAATATAGAATCTGTGTGTTTCTGAAATAGAAACTCAGAGATTTGGCACCTTCAGTTCATATTTTTTTGTAGAACAATGAGATGATCTTAATCAGCGGTTGTATAATAGTGTTTTATTGTTCGGATAGTAATGTGTTTACAGTATGACTGCAGAATTTGCATTTTATCACGTTTACTTCAGCCAGCTGCAGTCCGTGGCAAACGTGATAAGGAACCGTTTATTAACAAAAGCTTGATATCTGTAAACAATGACCACAAGTCACAGTAGACACATGAACAACTTTGCATACCCACTGACCCTCAACTTAGCAACAGAGTTAGAAAATTTTTTTTTAGCCGCTACACAGCAGTATGAGGTTATTCAGCCTTAGCTGTTTCTGCACTGGGACCGGTGGTGTCTTTATTGTGGTGTCTTAAATACCCAGCAGTTTCTCAATAAACATTTTTACAAAGAAAATTAACTAAAACTAGGTGGTTGCTAGGTTGTTGGAATCCTAGTGGTTGCTTAGGTGTCCCAATTTGTTGCTAAGGTGTTTCAAAGATGTTTCTAGGAGGTTGCAAATTTCAAAGCTTTATAAAAACCCTGACTCTGCCCCAGCATCCAGTAGCCATGAGCTCCTCCAGGCAGTTAGAAAGGCAAACCAAATCCCTGGTCTGACTGCAAAGTAGATGTGGAAGAAATGGTGCACAGTACAGAAATGACCTTCCTGTCATTAGAAGAAAGCCATCCATTCACATTCTCACCTATCCAGCATGAGGCATTTTTAAAGAAACAGCTGAACAACCCTGATCACTTTTTAGCTTTTTTTCACTGGTAGTAGCAAAAATGGCTTCAACTGAATACCCGTAAATTCTGGAAGCAAACATCACACTGTCTGTAAAAAAAAAAAGCTTGAAACCTGACTTAAACATTGTCAAAAACCTATGGCTAGACCTCAAAAGAGCAGTGCATGCATGATGGCCCAAAGTAGAAATGAGTGGACTTCCTAAAACAAGAACTGAAGCTGCTACAAAAAGTGTGATACTTGCCAAATGGGATGTTACTCAGTCATGATCATGAAGGGAGCCAAAACGTTTGCTCTGGGCTTTGGTCTTTTTTGTTATTCTGAAACTGCAGAATGTGAAAAAATAAAAGCATACATGTTTAACCCCTTAAACAGTCTATGGCCCGCCAGTAGGCCAATGTGTTTTGGTAACTCCTGTTACCAAAGAAGAAAAATAGTCCCACCAGTTTGTACAGAAGTCCCTGTAGTTGCTGAATTAGACACCTTAGTGTGAAATAACCCTTCCTGCGTTAAGGGGGTTAATATATTTAATGAATGTGTAATCTTAAACTTTATGCCTTTTGGAAATTAAGTCATTTACTGGCCTAGATAATCACAGTAACTACACTGTACTGTGGGATATCCAAACCAGGGATACTCAAACCTTTCTGTATTGTGTGTTCACTAGCCTTAACAGTGTTCCTTACAAATCGAAGATAGAAGACATGTTTACTGTGTACTGTGTGAGCAAACTCTCACTAGATGTGTTAATAATCTCTGTCATTTTAAACATCTCTAATTGTAGTGTAGAATGCTCTTCTGGCTTCATTTTCCAAGCATGCCTTCAGGTTCACAGGCTCCGTCCTATGGCACTTGAATTAAGAGGGTCATTAATCCAGGAGAGTGAACTTTTGAAATCATTCACAGGTAGAGGCCAGTGGTAAGCCAAATGCCAGTGGAAAGCTCTGAGCTTTCATTTGTGATCCAGATGAATTTGATGACTTTTCACTATGTACATACAGTGTGTGCAGAATTATTAGGCAAGTTGTATTTGAGAGGATTCTTTTTATTATTGAACAACAACTATGTTCTCAATCAACCCAAAAGACTCATACATATCAAAGCTTAATATTTTTGGAAGTTGGAGTGGGTTTTTTTAGATTTGGCGGAGGATATCTGTTTGTGCAGGTAACTATTACTGTGCAGAATTATTAGGCAACTTAATAAAAAAACAAATATATACCCATCTCACTTGTTTATTTTCACCAGGTAAACCAATATAACACAAAATTTAGAAAAACATTTCTGACATTCAAAACCAAAACCAACAACAAATCAGTGACCAATATAGCCACCTTTCTTTATGATGACAGTCAAAAGCCTTCCATCCATAGATTCTGTCAGTTACTTGATCTGTTTACGATCAACGTTGCGTGCAGCAGACACCACAGCCTCCCAGACACTGTTCAGAGAGGTGTACCGTTTTCCCTCCCTGTAGATCTCACATTTTATGAGGGACCACAGGTTCTCTATGGGGTTCAGATCAGGTGAAAAAGGGGGCCATGTCATAATTTTTTCTTCTTTTAGACCCTTACTGGCCAGCCACGCTGTGGAGTATTTGGATACATGTGATGGAGCATTGTCCTGCATGAAAATCATGTTTTTCCAGAACGATACCGACTTCTTTCTGTACCACTGCTTGAAGAAGGTGTCTTCCAGAAACTGGCAGTAGGTCTGGGAGTTAAGCTTCACTCCATCCTCAACCCTAAAATCATCTTCAAAAAATCTTGGCAGCTTCACGCTTGATTTTCCTAAATTCATGGGCAGTTATTTTGCGCCTTTTTTTAACACGTTTCCTGCGACCCTGTTGGCTATTTGCCATGAAACGCTTGATTGATCGGTGATCACGCTTCAAAAGTTAGGCAATTTCAAGACTGCTGCATCCCTCTGCAAGACATCTCACAATTTTTGACTTTTCAGAGTCCGTCAAATCTCTCTTCTGACCCATTTTGCCAAAGGAAAGGAAGTTGCCTAATTATTAAGCACACCTTATATAGGGTGTTGATGTCATTAGACCACACCCCTTCTCATTACAGAGATGCACATCACCTGATTTACTTGATTGGTAGTTGGCTTTCGAGTCTATAGAGCTTGGAGTAAGACAACATGTATAAAAAGGATGATGTGATCAAAATACTTGTTTGCCTAATAATTCTGCACACAGTGTATTGTCTCTGTCAAGCCAAAACCTTGTATCTCCTTCTTAACTTAAAACCTTCTTAACATAAAAACTTAAAGTAAAACTTGTGGACTGCTGGTGAACTCAGAACCACTGGTTTGTACAGAAGCCCCAGACGTTACTGAATAATACACTGTAGTGTGTAACAAGCCTTGCTGTGCCAAGGGGTTAAATTTCACTGGAATCAATGTAATTGTCACATCCTTTCAAAGCATTTCTACTGGTCCATTCTTCATAACATTTGGATACAATGTAAAGAAAACTGCCAGATTTATGGTGCAATTAGTTCTAAGTAAGAAACAATCTGTAGGTCATTATACGGAACGTTAGTGTGTGTGTTTAGCAATTACCCCAGTCTGATGATATGCTCAGTCAGGGTGGCAGCCAAAAAAAGAAAGTCAAAGTCAATGAAAAAAAAGGTTGCTCTCAACTGTGTAGAGTCAACAGTAGTCATATAATAATACTCAACAAAGCCATACATGCTTTTGCTCAGTATGGCAGCATCAGTGTGTTATGCTCCCAGGTGGCAAAAACAACCAGCCCGTGTAGCAGCTCAGGGAGAGGAGAGGCAGGGTCACAGGCAAAGTTGTATTATGACTGGTGGTATGGTATATCACCGGGAGTGAGATTCAGCATTGTGACAGATGTTAAGCTGATGATGTGCAGTGTTTGAAATGAGAGCTCTAGATAGGGACATGTAGTATCACTGCTTACATGGCTTATATCAGTGTTATTTTATCAGGTAACAGTGTGTGACTGTGTTGGTTACCAAATCTATACGTAAAGGCTTTTGGTCAGATGTCTATCATAAATGCAAAAAGCTTTAGCTCCCAGGGGGCCCCTTTGTGGACAGCTTTTATGTCCCCACCAATCTCCAAATCGAATCTACACCCCTGATTACAGTGCTGTGTCTTAGGCAGCCTTAGCAGTAGTTATATTTCGGCCTGTAAAACATAGTGAAACCTTAGAATAATTGCAAGAACACACAAATATAGTAAAAAAAAAAAAAAGATTGTCTGTAAAAATAAGGACATTTAACTTTTCTGTGAACTCCAGTCACTGTATGGATTTGCTTGGTTCCAACAGCATCTCAGCTGATTTACTTTAATTAAGTACTTTAGGAATAAGATCAACTATGTACTGGATGGTACTGTAAATACTTTGAAAATGGTTAAGCTAACACACACACGCACGTACACACATGTAGGCATTGTTTATTTATATTTGTTCTGATGGAAGTGATTTTCAAAGCAAGAAAAAAACCCACTACTGATATGTCAGAATATATAGCTTTATCATTTGGCCTATATACACACATTTCAAACATACACAAAGTATTAAGCTCCTAAAGCAGAATATGGAAATACACAATCAAAGTTTTAGGATTTTGGAAGACTACAGACCTATCCCTTAGGGGCTCATACAGGGGCAGAGCCAGGAAACAAGGGGGAGGAGATGCTGCAGTATAAAAGCTCCAATACCATCCATCCCTCATACAGTGTTATTGAACTACAGCTCTGCTCCAGCCATGTATAACAGTGGCTACTCGCAAGCCAAAATGGGACTGACAGCCAAGAACCTGCGCAGATCAAAGTCAAAGAGCTGCGGTTACTACATGAGAATAGTCCTGTTTTTCTCCTCACTGATCCAGTCTCTCATCATTGTCAGCCTGGTGCTCTTTCTGGTTTATGGAGAGCCTCAGCAGACAGTGGAGGAGAAGAGAATCCAGGAGTTGGAGCAAAGTTATAGTAGACTCTCGCTGGAAAACGTGGCTCTCCGAGCAAAGGAGAAGAACCTGACCCTGCAGCTGAACATCACTCTTATTGCGAAGAGGTACAGTGACAATAACGTGACCGTCTTGCGCAAACTGGCAAACACTTCAAGCATTACCATCAACGGCCTGCGAATGAAATGGGTAAGCAGTGTTTTTTTTGTTGTTAATTATAGTCAGCATACCAGAGGACTTGGGGAAATGCATGGATTTATCAACCATTCTGGAGTTACTGTGCCACTGACACAGGTGGAGGTGGCATATTAAATATCAGGGGCTATTATTTATGATGGGATGTTGTTATGAAGTACGGCAGGCTGTTAAAAGTCATAGAATGAAAGTAATCCATTCAGTAATTCACTGAGAGAGCACTGAGCAACATTGTTCCTGCAGGATTGGTTTTCGTCCTCTGATGATTATTGACTTCTGAATGTCCTCAGCATAATTTGCAGTTATTGATCGTTCAAGTAGCAATTTATGAAAAAAACTACATGCTTTTATCAAATGCTTTAATTTGTGAGGAATGTCACTGGTTGCAGTGATCATTGCATGTGTTTTGCATTCTGCAGGCTGAGTGTGAGGCGGCGAGGAAATCCATTGTGCAACCTCCTTCTCCACGTATGATTTGCGCCCTACCAAGTAAGCATCTGACCTTCTTCAGAAATATGCTCAGACTAAATCCAATCACAGTGTGTGTAACTCACCTAGTTAAGAGTTCATTAGATTTAGGAATCCTGTGTTGTACCAGTGGGCTCGAGTGGAATAGGATTAGGGATAGATAGGGTTCAGCTTCCCCAGGCCAGGTTTAGCAAACACACTGACATTAGATGTTGGTAAAACGGGTCTCGGCTTCCAAATTCGGGGCGGTTAGAAGCAGGCCGGACAGGGCCGGGCAGGGTCGCGCAGGGCAGAGCAGGGCAGGTTCTAGTAGTACGGCTCTTGGTGGAGTCGGATCAGGCGGGATCAACTCTGGGATTATTTTTTGTCACTAAGTGTTAAGAATAAGAATGATACACTGTATGTCCAAATGTTTGTGGACACTCCCAATGAATGCATCTATTTTAAGTTGCACCCACTGCTGACACTGGTGTACAAATGCATATACACAGCTTGTCTAGTCCCTGTAAAGATGTATTGCCAATAGAATAGGACTCTCTGGAGAAGATTAACATGAACCTATGGGCATCATGCATAATGTCAGGTGTGGGTTAGAGGGGTATAATGCCCCCCAGCACTGAGCTGTGGAGCAGTGGAACTTTTGGGATGACTTGGGGAGGAGGTAGGGTGGTGATCATCCAATGTCCAGACTTCACTTACACTCTAAATGCAATGAAATCCTCATAGCAATGTTCCAAAATGTAGTAGAAAGCCTTCCCTGGTAAACACAACAATAGCCAGATGGACTCTTTTTATTGGCTACCCTTGATTTCAGAATGGGTGAATCAATACATATAATTTGGTACATAAAGTGTATGTTAGAATAAACAAACATAATGATGCATTAGGTTTCATGATGATTTATTTTTCTATTAGCCAACGACAGATATTTGGAACATCGGCTTCAGCAAGCTCAGGAGCTGCAGAAATTACTCAGGGCCAACTTCACAGAGCAAATGCTCATCACAAAGCATGAGTTAGAGAGCGCGCAGAAAGACAGGATCAGGTATCAGCTGGAAGGGATTGAAATACGGCGGGAGAAAAGCTTCCTTGAGGAGCGGCTCGAAATGTACGAGAAGAAGTGTAAGGAGGATTTCATCAAGTCCTTACAAGGGATCCCTGATGTCACCAAGGAATTTCTCAAAAGGGTTGACGATCTGTTCTCAAAGCACATCTCCTTCCAGCTTACGTGTGATAAACAGAGTATTCAACTGGAGAACATCCGTGCAAACTGCAGCAGCCTTTCAACAGAGGTGGAGAACAAGCTTCAGGCATACCTGGACAGAGTGGGGAGCCAGATCACCGCCACTGTCGGTGCAAATGCCAAATGTATGACAGAGAACAAGCGTCTGAGTGAGGACGCTACCTGGTGCATACGCAATCGCACTGGGATCATGGAGGAGAACAAGAAGGTTCTCAAGAAGACCCAGCAAAATAATGACAAAGAGCTAGAACGGCTCCTGCTGGACATCAGCAAACTAAACGCTAATAGGATTCTCCTGGAGAATGCACTCTCTGTGAAGGGCATTGAAATTAAAATGCTTACAGACAAAGTCAACGACCTCAATGCTTCATTGGCTGTTTGTAAGGTAGGGGTTTGACCAATTACTAGAAACATCTACATTCATTCTCCTACTGTTGCCATCTTTAGTCTTTAATTATATCATTTTTTTTAGGTTGGACCATTCTCTGGTGCAGCATCCAACCCATTCTATGGCTCATCATTTGGGACAGGCATGAGTTCAAACACTGGGTCGGGAACGTCTATGTTTGGCAGAACAACTGGGAGCTCAGGGGGATCGAGCACAGGATTTGGCTTCCCCAGACCAGGTCCAGCCAATACACTGACATCAGGTGCTGGTGGAACAGGCCACGGTTCAACAGGCCTGAGTCAACCAAATTCAGGCTGGCCAGCCATCGGCTCCACAGGGACAGCAGGAATGTCTGGACTGGGTAGTACAGGAACTGGCATAGGAGGGCTGGGCAGGGCAGGTTCTAGTAGTACAGCTTTCGGTGGAGTCGGATCAAGCGGAAGCAGCATAGGGAGAACAAGTTTGGGCAGTACAGGGCAAGTGGGAGCAGGGTTTGGGAGTGCAGGGTCCAGTGGAACAACCTTGAGCAGACAAGGGACAGGAGGCACAGGGTTAGGTACTTTTGGATCTAACTCAGTTGGAGCATCCCCATATGGAGCAGGAAGGACATCAAGTGGAAGTGACCTGTCAGGTAAGGCCGAATGGATTCAGTGTTGCTGTGAGGCTTGGAATGCAAGTATGATTGTACCTCTACTGATCTTTCCCTTTTTTCTCCACAGCACAAATTAATCAGCACTTGAAAGAGCTTCATCAGTTCGCAAAAACAGAGTGAAGGAAGGAGCAAACGTGGCCAAACATGGAATATATGTATTGTAATTGTGTAAATAATAAGTTGAAACCTGCACATTGTATTGCATTATCTACATGTTAAAAAAAGAAACATGGTGTTTCACTTGGACTTGGTAAACAGAGTCTAGCACTTTAAGGTAATTAGGTAATATAAGCTTGAAGCTAAGTCAGTTACATGACAATATAATGATCTTGCATATGCATTATGTAAGGCCCATGTATTTCTTCATTTATGCAGTCATTTGCAAAGGTTTGGGCACCCCAGGTCAAATGACACATTTGATTGTTTTTGTAACAAGTACATTAGGTAGCACATCCTGCACAATTTGATGTATAATTACAGTTTATTTGCATATTGGAAAAGTTATAGCAGGTTGTCAAATAACATATTATGAAAAATTATGGGATATTCAAAAGTTAAGTTTTATTTTTCCAAGTGAAATAAATAGATACTGTGTTCTACAATTTGCAGAAAATGCCATTTTTAAAGACCTTTGTTCTGTAGAGGATTATTTTTTGAAAAGCAATATCAAATTAAAGCAATGTCTCATTTAACCACTGTTTAAGGTTTTGTATATGACTGTAATTGTAACTGTACTAACATACGTACAATAATAAAAAGAACCTAAGGAACCAACACTCTTTCTCAGTGAAATTACTAGTTCCTTGGGCAAGGAGCCCAGTATTGTGTACGGGCAAACCTGGCATGAGCCCTAAGCTTACGCACGTCAGCGGAATGTTGCCGTAAACAGCGTGTACTTCTTGACGCACTTTAAGGGTCAATTGCTAATCCAACCTGGCCAACCACCACTTCAGAACCTCTAGAATGCCTGTGTTTGTCTGCCAACATCTCCGTGGTCCAGAATGGGAAGGATGGAGGACATAAGTGTGTTTACGATGACTCATCTATGCCCTGACAGGGAGATGCATTTAACCGGTATCATTAATAAACAGGGTGTGGGGAGGGAGGGGAGGGTGGTGGTGGTGGTTATCAATCGGCTTTTGAACAAGGCAACAAGGCCCACCTTTCTTACGAGCCCTAAAATAACTCTGGCCAACCAAGAGCTATTGTCATTGTTTTGCGTCAGTGGGAAGTGTTACTTAAAACAAAGCCCTCTCCAACCAAAGCAGTCCACTTAGAGCCAAGGCTGAACTCTCATTCAGCCACATTGGCAGGAAGGTTAGATAACATGGGTGAAGATGTTCGCACGGAGACGTTCGTTCTAATAAATTAACCCTGCGAACAATGAAGCAGTCAAATAACGAAACAAAAAGGAAATCACTCTTACATTTAATTTTGGCCATTCGTTCAGGATATACCCACTGGGAGGACAAGTTGTCTCCATAAAAAAGGAAGAAGGCCCTTGTCTCTTGTACAGAGAGAGACATTGGCACAGATAACCTGCACTTCATGCGCAGAATGTAAAACAATTAAAAAAAAAAGTTTCCCATGCTGACATGCTTCCTGTCACAAGCAATGCCAGAAACTTTGGCATAAAAAAAACAAAACAAAAACAAAACCGAAAAAAACCTGAAATGCTTAAGCGAAGCAGAAACAAGGCGCCAATTAATAAATAATGGCGTCATTTAATGGAACCCACTGTTCTGCTTAAAGGATATCCTTTGTTTAGCATAAGTGACTTCCACTTAAGGCTGTTGGAACTCCTCTTGGCTGAGACAGAAACTCACATGTTAGTAGTTTTGACAACTGAACAATGAATATTCTGACGTTCCCGACAGCTGTTTCTTCACGTCGGCCACCATTGTCTGAGATGAGCACTGTTATGACATGTTTAAGTTTCAAGGTGAGGGAGAGCATTTAAAGTGAAAGTACTGATGAGTGATATTCTTAGCCCTCTCTTGGATTGGACACCCCTGACAGTTGTAAAATCTATGCACCTTATAATCACTAGCTCTACTCAGTAATGAGTCGTATTTATTGTATTTATCGCATTGTCTTCTTAGTTTAATGTCGTCACCTATGTCTTCACGTTGCACTTTTGCAGTCTGTCCTGTTCTGTACAGTTTTGTTCTCGTTTTGTTCCATGTTGCACCTTTTTGTTCTGGGAAAAATGCAATTTCGTTCCTCTGTGTACTTGTACAGATGCTGAACTGACAATAAAAGCCACTTGACTATGTTTTGCACCGCAATTACAAGAGGCAGGACCTTCCTGGTAACTGGTGCACTGCGCTGCCTCGTTAGACTGTTCCATTTGTGTGACCAATAGTCTACGAAGAAGGTTAGGTTATTAGGTTTAATAGTAACCAATTGGATTGATTTTTCGTAAATGAAATATGTGATCTGAAAAAAGAATCATTTTGTCAAGTCTTGGACAAATGTATTATAAATCATCACTTGTAGAACTAATTGGTTTCACAAGCTGTACAATTTTATTTTTATTTTCTATTTTTATATATTTGTCTCTTTCGCTCTCTCTATGCTTTATTGTATTATAACTTTACTTTTTATAAATGTATATATATATATATATATATATATATATATATATATATATTGAAAAGAGGCAGAGCAGGCCCAGGTGATGGGTATGTGTGGACTTCTGATTGTCTCCCAGAATAAGAACTGAAAAAAAATCTTTAGTGGCAAATTGAATACTGATTTAACATACAAAATATATTTTAACATACAAACTTTGGATCCTAAACACAAACCCAATGCTGAACTCTGCATATCAAGAACTGGTTATGCACACATCACTTTAAGTGTCTATAAGCTCAATTTGCACTACTGATTATATTTGGACTAACCATTCCCAGATTTTTAATCTGCTGCACTTTACTTTTTGTGTCATTTCATGGACCTCTATACATATAATATATACTTTATAAGTACACTGCTGCATATGCCACTTCACTCCTGATGTCAATGTCAGGGACCGCTATCTATTTATACAAATACGTACTCTTACATTACTAGTCAAATAAAGTGTCTGTTTTGTGTCAATGTTTATTTAAAATGTTTGATGTTTATTTTGTTGCACTGTGTGTCTGAGAGTTACGCAGTTTCTGTGTGTGTTCTGTACATATTGCAGTTGACAATAAAGCTAACTTTTGACTTTTGACTTTAATTAGACAATTAAAATATTTCTATGGGTCGCTTCGGTGTCTAAAATCGGCCAATAAAAGTTCTGCTGTTATTGGCCGATTTTAAAGTGGACAACCAACAAGTTTCATTTAGAGTCAAAATAAAAGGGTTGTAAAGGTTGTAAGGTTTATGTCATGCCTGGTCAGGCGTGGCAGTGAAAAACCAGGAAACACTTGCAGGGATAGAACGATGCAAAACTTTAATAAGCACAGGTAGGGCAACACAAAACGGGGTTTACAAACAAGATGGGATAAACCAAGACAGCACCAACTAAGGGACAAAACCAACAAACAATACAAACTTGACCAATCAGGAAAAGTAAGGAGCTTGGGTATACTAGAAATTAACAAAACCAAAACAGCGCCTGGGTGCTACACAGGGCCGAGATATTAATAACAAAAAGCCACAAGCCGGGCTTGGACGTACACAAACAGAACAACAAAACACCATGAAGCAACGCTTCAGATAAGGACAGGGAGAAATAAACTTCCACACAAAGATGAATAGCAAAACAAAACCAAAGAGTCAAGTCAAGTCAAGTCAAGTGGGTTTTATTGTCATTTCAACTACATACAGAGAACACAGTGAAACGAAACAACGTTCCTCCAGAACCATGGTGCAACATAGACAGTGCATACAAAACACAAGTGCAACACAAACAAGTGCGGACAGACAATACAACACAGTACAGACAGAGAATAATAAATAATTGCCGGTAGTGTGCAAATTCTGCAGTGTGTATAAATATTGAGTCCAGTGGTGAGTGAGGTGGTAAAGTTATTAGTGCAAATGCTTTGTGCAAAAAAATGCTTCCCATTTTATCTGGGGCAGGGAAATAAGGACAAACAAAACACCAGGACACCCAGGGACGTAAGGGCTACGTGCTAACAAGCACAGTTAACAAAGAAACCAAACAATAACAACAAAAGCAGGTTTACCTAAGACAAACAGAGCACAAGAGACGTGGCAAAGAAGGACACTACTTGAGCAGGCTGTGGAACCTAGGACATTTCAGTGAATTCATGGCAACCAGTTCATGAAGGCCTAAGGCTTTTGTAGCCACCGTCCCAAGTGTTGTGCAACGAGGGGGAAGCGGCTGCAGTGCGCATGCTCAGCTTGGCTCCTGACAGGGCTCATGGGCAGAGCCCTGGTATTGCCCCGCGGAAGAGCATGAGAACGAGGCCCTGACAGTTTAAAACCGCATCTGAGCTTTTTAACCCCAACCAAGTGACATACTTACTATGTAAACATAAAATAACACCAAATACCCAAACATTTAAACTGTCTTGTCATGTTAAGAATGTAAAATATTATAACTTATATGTTTTAGTCCAAGTTGGGACCAAAATATTTAGTATATTTTTCCCTACAACTGAACTGTGCAGGATTTACTGAATGAACCAAGGATGGTGAAGGGACCTTTGAATGTACCTGGAGTATAAAACATCCCAGGGTAAACACAGTACCTTCTCTCCACCCTTTCACAGGAAAGTCTTGGCACTTTTTTATTACTACCTCCTTCCGACCCTAATTGGTTACAAAACTCAGACCCCTGTTGCCTCCCTTGTGGCAGAAATTCTCTCTCCTCCTAAGGCTAATTACATTTCCTATTTTTGGCCCATTTAGGGCCCTGTGGTAAAGACATTAGAGGCCAAAACATTTCTCTTGTTCTCTTCTATAAATAAAAGGGGGAAGTTTCGCCACACAAAGGTTTTCAAATTCCAGCCTTTAGACAAGCAACTTACCCTTCCTTTAACTTTTGACATGAGGATTATGTAATCATAAAAATAACAACCCAATGACTAAAGTTACAGTATGATTACATGAGTTACCTGTTACATGCTGTAAAATGCAGTCAAATACAGTATTATGGTATTACCATGCTGATTTATTGCTGCGGGTGTATTTACTGTAAATTACTGTTTACATATTAAATTAAATTCTATTAAGTGTGAATTAAAAGAGGCAGATCTTCTCTGGTCTGTAGAAGTTCTGGTAGTTTGGTGTGGATTTAATAAGTGTGTCTGTATCAATGACTTGTGACTATAACAATAGAAATTAATTGAGAAATTGAGAAATGAATTTGCAAGGTTATTGTCATTTCTAAACCATTTTATCAGAGCAATATATATATATATATATATATATATATATATATATATATTTTTTTTTTTTTTTTTTTTTTGTTTTGTTTTGTTTTGTTTTGAATACACAACATGATTTTCTATAGTAATTATGTTGTGAAAAACGGATGGTTCTACCATACTGTACCAAATAACCTTTTCTTGTAGCTGCAGTTGACAACATTTGATACTAGGGATCCTACACTTTCTATTAATAGTCCCCTATAGAGATTGCTGCTTTAATAAGCAGAGTTGCCAGTAGATAAAATGCAGATAAAATGTACACAATTTTACTGTGGCTTATTATTGTAATGTACAACAGAGGGACAGCTCTGTACTTGTGTTAGACCCTCATGAATCATAGAATGGCAACATTGTGATTAACAAATCCTTCAAAACGTCTATGAAGGTCTGGGAGTTTCAAGGGTGACCAGTAATGAGAAAATAAGCCTTGCCAGGAGGTAGGCCTGAGCCATTTTTTGGATTGACTGGTTCTATACATGGATTTAATCATTTGTGGGCTCTAATCTTGTCATCAGCTTGACTCTGGAAAAACAGGCTTAATGTAGATGCCAACATTAACTAGAACTTGACCCTGTGAGCCTACCCCATCGACTCGTATGAAATATACCACATTCACTTCATTATTTCATGCAATTTAGATATTAGACAGACTCTCCTGTGTTACAGTCCACCTCAGGTATGTTTACAGATGTTCTGAATGTTCTGAATCAGTTGTATTGGTTACTGAGATCATTTTGGTAGTCATCTTAGTGTTACAAATTCTGACCCTCAGAGCTCCATACACTAAAATTAGTGACCAGTAAACTACACCAAAAATTCCCTATGTACTCTCTCTGTTACTGGTCTGCTTACACGCAGATGTGTCCTTATATAATAGCATGTCTATTTCACATCAATGCATACAGTATACCTGTCTACTTATGCCTAGATCTAAAACCAGTTTCTTCAATGTAGAAAAACACAAAAAGATGGTAGACAATAGACAACAATCTTAACAATTAATTAACATAAATAAACAGTTCTTAAGCTTGGGCCACAAACAGGTATAGTGGCTGAAGAGCACAAGACCTAAACACATGCACAGGCACAGATCCTAGAAGGCAGGAAAAACATTAGGAACAGGGTGTGGAAGAACACTAGAGTTCATACATTCATCATATTGTGTGTGAACACTGCAGGCTGATGGAGGTGGTGTCCGATAGGATATCGCTGCAACACTTGATAAAAATGTTGGAATGTTTGAAGGCCACGGCTTATCTTCACATCATTGTAATCAGAATGACTTCAGGTTAGCAGTGAATGCAGACCTACTGTATTGATTGAATTTTAATATCCATCGCAATTGGTTTCTTCAGTCATTTTTACCTGCACCAGATTGCGGCCTCTGAAGAGTCGGGTAAACATTAGGCTACACTTTGGAGATATTTCAGGTGATTGAATACAGTGGAGGAAAACTAAACAGAACAGAGCATCGCTGCATGGGTTCAACAGAGCATCATGCTAGTGTAATTAACTCTGCCTGTCAGATATAACATCTTATCACACTGATTATGTGGAGTATAAGTAGAGCTTGTGGAGTTTGTGGAGACATTCATAAAAAAACTCTTTCCCTAAACTTCTACCTGCCTTGATCACATATATATATATATTTGGGATATGTAAACCCTCAAACCAAATGACAGAATGGTTTCAAATAATTAGGTGATCTGGAGTTCATGCTGGTAGAGAATGAACAGCCTTGAAATATTCCTGAGAAGGCTGTAAAGTAGGAGTTTACAGTAATACTGTACACACTCCCAACATGATGACATACTTTAGAGTTTACTAAATTACTGTATCTGCTCGCTAGACAGGAAGTCCACTGCAGCCTGTGTCCAAACCAGCCCCTGGGGGCCTATCTTCTTAATAACCTCAATGAGAGGAAGCAGACAAGTCTGTGATTGTCCTGAAAACAAAAACAAAAAAAAGAAAAAAAAGTGAAAAAAAAAGACTTACAGAAATAGCACGTCTGACAAACACAGACTGTGGTTAGTAGTTATTGCTCATGTGGAATTTTTGCCCACACACAGACATACACACCCTTAATATTCAGAAGTTGGCCATCTGCCTAAAGAGAACGCTCTCCGTTGTACTGAACTCCAATCCAGCCTACACAGTCATTACAGCACAAGCTTGAATTGTTCCGGTTATTGAGGTATATTAAAGAAAATGCAAAGCGTTAACAGTAACACATTACATGTTCGGGATTATGCATTTACAATTTATGGAATTTTTCACTCAGTAGTCCACATAGTCATTTATGGAAACTAAATGAAAACAGCATCTTGGCACCATGGCTAATGCCAGTTATGGGCTAGAGGGGGCATTGAGCTGTGGAGTAGTGGAACTCTGTTTTCTGCAATAATGGTGCTCCATCCAATACTTTTGGGATGAGTTGAGGGTTGGGGATGAGGTGGGATGGTGATCATCCAACATCATGACCTAACTAACGCTGTTGTTGCTGAATGCAATCAAATCCTCACTGTAATGTTATCAAAGCTATCTAGTAAAAAGTCTTTCCTGGACAGTACAGACAGTTACTCCAACAAAACCAGGATAAACTCTTTTTTTAAAACCCTTGATTTCAGAAGAAACAATGAAAGAGCAGGTGTCCAGATACTTTTGTCCATATAGTGTATCTGTTCATTTAATCTACAGCAGTTTACTGCCACCATTCACACTGAAATAAAGGAGTGATTCAGTCTACACTACTTTTTGAATGAGACTCAAAACAGGACAGCCAGTCTAAACAGAGCTAATTTACATATATTAGACACAGTAACAACAACTGTGTAACTCTTTCATAAGTCCCACCCGTGGGATCCAAACATTCAGCTTTGAGAGTGATGCAGCGATCAGCTTTAGTTTTACGGATTCATCAAATGTGTCAACAAATTAGTTTTTCTACAACATACAATCCATCCTTAAAATGCGGGAATTCACACCTTAAAATATGCAGAAGTCACAGAAAAGGAACTCATTCTAGGCTGACCATTACAGGTAGCCAGAACTTCCTTGCAAAAGATATAATTGTAAGGAATAAAGAAACGTAGCAAAATGGCCAATGGCCATCAAATTAAACCTTTTAAATGAGAGATTCTTGTGATTTCACAGAATGAAATCAGTTTGAATATTTTCTTTAATTTTTTTTTTTACAAAATGTTTTCTTAGTGTTTCTGGGAGGGTAATTTCCAGTACTATAAATAAACCATGTTTTCACAATTACTATATATGTTATTTACAGTTTTATTTACAAAAAAACAAGAATCAAGGAAACTGAATCTTACTTGAGAGTATTTTACTGGTCACTGTCATGGTCATGTCAGCACCATGTGAATTTCACTGCCAGTTGCTAGAGGTCACTGTCTCCTGGATACTGATTTGTTTTTATGGCTACAATAAAATAATCTGATCTAAAATAATCTGATCTGTTCAGATTATAATGTAGCGCGACAAACTGAAAACATACAAATAGTAGTTTGCATAGTCTGGAAATACTAAAAAATGTAAAAGACCAAAAAAAAAAAAAAAAAAAAAATATATATATATATATATATATATATATATAAAATATATTTTCAAAGAAATAAAAAAACAATATAAAAAGAAATTTCAATAAAAATGTGCATTCAAATGTAGAAAATATTTAAATGCTAAAAAGCCAAGTGACTCTCTCACAGGAACTGTGGAAGTCAAGCCAAGCCAGGAACAATGTTGGGGAGGACTGCTAATATGCAGACAACACAGGCTAATCACAACTCCCCATAGTCCTGTATGAAAGCTTAAGAGGGTGGGGCACTGTTCCACTGTGTAGCGTTGGTTGCAAAAAAAAAAATATATAAAAAAAAAATAAATAAATAAAAAAATCGCCAAATGTGCTGAACATTGGAAGAGTCAAAGAAGGAAACCTTACCTTACTGTGTCAATTTATGCTGTTTTTATTTCTTTTTTTTTTTTTTTTTTACCTGTGAAAGACCACACACAGCTCAGTGGCACAACAGGTATAGCTTCATATGCTATAGGTCATTGCTTTTGCTAACACTTACTTTAAAGTGATGTTGCAGAATAATGATCAGTAATCAAACCACAAAATCCTTTACCACCAAAGTACAGTGTATGTGATTGGGGTTGTAGGCGTTACACAGCCAGAAAAGCATGCAGGCGTCAGTCAGACCCAAAAACGTTTATGTTTATTAAATAAATAGAAAACTTTAACATAAAAGCATACCTTACAACTAACACATTCTACAGAGCACACATGAAATCTACAGTATTTACATTACCTACCCACTGACACTAAGGCATTTCTAAAACTCAAACCTTTGGAACATTCAATAAATGCTATTTTGTGTATTGGTATATTTACCAATGGCTGTATGCAGAAACAAAAGCCTGTGTAGAGTGCACTTATTAGCCTTCTGATTTGTACCTCATTTTGTTTTTTTATTCAGACTGGTCTACTTCATTCGATCCCTCCAGTTATCCTCTTAAAAAAAACACATAATAATAAAAAATGAAAAAATCTCAAAAGTTATGGATCAGCATCCTCACCCATTACAAACTGTTACGGGTCACTGAAATGCTCATTGTCCATAGCACGTTTTACACTTTGAAATACTTGGTTTTACAGGGGCTTTATGACCACAGGGAATCCATTAATTGCAGTGATCAATTCATTGTAACATATTAATATAACCAGCTGTAACAGATAATTTCCTTTCACACTAAGGAGTGTGTTCAGTAGTACAATTCATATCTGTATTTGTTCCTTTTATGCAGAAACTTTGCATCTTAAATTTTTCCTGTTTTTCCACTATTTATATAATGTAAACTTGGCATTTGATTACATTTGTCACAACTTCATAATGAGCAAACCAATGGAAATGCTCCAAAGTGACTTGGAATACATTTTTTTAACACTGACTTTCATTGAAAGGGAATTGAATTTCTTTGCCCTGTAGTTTGGAGAGACACAGCTTTTGCATAACAGCAGTGAAATATATATCATTTTATATATTTAATATACACACATGTCTATTAGCAATACCATTAAAACCCCCATCCTAATATTAATAAGCCTAATATTGTGTGCTTTTCTGCGGCCAAAACAGCTCTAAGCCATCAGGCATGGATTCCACAAGATCTCTAAAGGGGTCCTGTGATATCTGGCACCAAGATGTTAGCAGCATTTAGTAAGCTATGAGGTGTATCCTCCATCACTTGCATCAGTGACCGTTGGGCACCCACAATCCTGTCCTTCCTTGGACCCCTTTTGGTAGTTATTAACCACTGCATACACGCAGGAACACCCCAGATAACTTTTAGTCATTTTGGAGATCTGATCCAGATCTTCTTGCTAAAGTGGCTCAGACTCTTACTCTTTATTTTTTAAAAAAGGTTCTTTAAACCTTTAAAAAGTTCTTTACACTCACACATGTCTATGCACACAACGCTTCTATGGCGTCGCTCAAAGAACCCTTACAAGCACCTTTCTATATGCGCATGCAAGCATAACAGTTCCCTCTCTTTTTTGTATAAAATCAGTAACTTTTTTAGGTAAAAAATGGAAATAAAGGAAGCTGTAGTTGTTCCTTTCAAGTGGAATGATCTCCTCCAGGAGAGCACAATTCCAGTCCTGCAGGACTGGTGCCCAGAGCAGTTTGATCGTTTCCGTACTCAAGCACACCCACTAAAATTGGCAATGAACAGCAGAGCTGGAATCATTTGCATTTGTGGCAGGAAATCACCAAACTGTGCTGGACACGGCCCCCAGGCGTTCCTGATCAACTTCCTTGAGATGAAAGTGATAATAAAAATATTGACTACAGCCAGCTACAGACAACAGGCATTAGCATTACGTGCCACTTAGCATAAATGTAACTCTTAGGTCTTTGTCCTATGACGGGTGAATAGCTCGGGAGCACAGTGAGGTAAACTGCTCTGAGATAATGCAAGAAATCAGTAGTAGCAGACATTGGTCCACATCTATTGTGTACCTGCTTATCAGTGCATGTCAGCTACTGATCCCCAGTTAGAGTGAAGCAAGGCACACAAAAATGTAACTGAAGGAGTATGTGAGAACGTGTGTAAGTGGGGCACGGTCCGACAGCCAGACAACTTAGAGACTCATCCAGGGTCCTTGTCTTTGTCTTAGACTGGTGTCAGAAGGTTGAGGTTGAGGCATCCCCACATCCTGGGCTGCTCTCTGCACTTCTGTGGCCTCCTGCTCAGACTTCGGCTCTTCCTCAATCACACTCGTCTCGGTGATGTGTGGTGCCTCCATGAGCACAAGACCATCATCTGTGGAGAACTCCAGAGCTGGTACAGAACAAGAAGATGCATCAAATGGAGAACTTCGGAGTTTTTTTTTTTTAGTTAAGATTATTTATCTTATCTAGGCCTGTGTGTGTCATGCTATTATCAAATTGCCTCCTACAAATTATCAGTCTCTCAAGAAATTGCACGTTAAAATTTTTAGTGTAAACCTGGAAACAGACTGTGCTATACTAGGAACATTCTATGTCAATTTGTGGCATGTATGCGGGTATATATAATTGCTCATGTTTCCTGCTTTTAACACATCACCTTCAAGAATTGACTGTTCCATTGCTGCCTAATATATCCACCTCTTGACAGATGCCACTGTTGGCATGTGTTTTTCAGTGGTGCTAACAAGATGGCCGATAGGTGTACATATACAGTAGTTCTAAATGCCCCCTATATTGCTCTCTTCTGTATAGTCTGCATATATTACACATATATACATATATCTATCTTATAATAACCTGCCCGTCCTTTAGTGAATAAGCTGTACTTTCTCACCATGCTCATTGTCCTGGCTGTGTTCACCCACAGAACCAATCACACTGATGGTGTTTAGCTCACCTGCAAAACAAAAAGGAACAAAACTTGTCACAACATGTGCTTATCAAACTACTGCTGCAATATATTGGACACTAAATGGTGCTGTTCATTCCTATTCATGCATAGAGGGGTATAAAGCCATTCATGCATAGAGGGGTATAAAACCCCGCAGAATTGAGCTGTAAAGCAATGAAACTGTCTTCTCTGGAATGATGGGGCTTTATCCAGTACTTTTGGGATGAGTTGGGGAGTTAGGGTTGAGGTGGTGATTATCTAACAACCTGACCTCACTAACCCCACCAATACATCCTCACAGCAGTGCTTCAAAATCTAGTAGAAAGCCTTCCCAAGACAGTAGACATTACTCCAACAAAAGCAGGATCATTTTTTTATATTGTCAATTTCAGAAAAAACAATGAATGAGCAGGTGTCCAAATACTTTTGTCCATATGGTGTACACATTCATACTAACTCACGTTTGTTTCTAAGACTTCCAGTTTGCTCGGGCTCTTGAGGTTGGTCAGCAGTTAAATTTCGTTCCTTCTCGTACTTCATAACTGCAGATATTCATAAGGTGACAGGACATTTATATGGTTATGGTAATTATTACCAACAGTAAACATACTCCCCTGTGCATTCACCACACATGTTCAGTTTAAATTCTGAATATGTGATTCATATTCAGAACAACGTTAACATTGTAGAAATATGAATTACATAACACAGAGTCCTGGGGTACTCTTACATGTGTATATAAAAGAGCAGCTCAGCTAATAGGCGGTTCTTACTGGGCGTGCTGGCTGACGTGTGCATGCGTCTTCGGGCCTCCTCTCTCCTCTGCTGAAGACGGGTTGTGTCCCCCATCATCACCTAAACACACATACATAATGAGAGGAATAACACAGCAATCACACTTAACCAGGATAAAGATAATCTAACTTATATATATATATATATATATACACACACATACACACACACACACACATTTCAGATTGCTGTGTAACTCTAGAAGGAGTGGAGGCAGTACCTGAACTCTGACCTGTTCTGGCGGCCACAGCCCACCCCACATGAACTGCAGGTAACTAAAGAGCACAATGACACTGAGGAAGGTGAAATTGCTGGCAACTCCTATGACTGCTGATGTGAGAGGGAAATTATACAAGAGGTATCTGCGAAGAGAGGAAACAACAGTCTTTGAACATTGAGCACTGGCTGAGTATTATCGTACAATCAGCTACAGGAGAGCAAAAAGTGAACGGTCTGCCCTTTAATCAACTACAGTATGTGGACAAAAGTATTGGGACACCTGCTTATTCATTGTGTCTTTCAAAATCAAGGATAATAATTAACCTTTTTTTTTTAATTCCTGCTTTTGTCTGAGTAACGTTTCTGTCTTTCAAACAGACTTTGGAGCACTGCTGTGAGGATTTGATTGCATTCAGCAACAATAGTGTTAGTGAGGATAGGAAGTTGGATAGTCACGATCCCATATCATCCTCAACTTATCCCAAAATTAATGGATTGGCTCTATCACTCCAGCCCACGCCTGGCATTAGACATAGTGCCAACAGGTTCATGTTTATCTGCTCCAGAGAGTTCTATTCTATTCTATTGGCAATTCTTCTATACAGGGACTGGACAAGCTTTGCATACATCTGCATATCTGTGTGAGCCATAAACATTTGGACGTACAGTGAACCTGAAGAGTTTAGGCCCATTTATTCATCTACACACTGTTAGGCCAATCTGAATTTTAGTGCAGTAACAAAAAGCCGGTTTATTAGAAGGGATAAAGAGAGGATGGATATATGGTTTAAAATTATGACTTAAAAACAGATAAAAACACACTTGCATATCAGGGGTGAAATAGAAATACACGGAAATGTAGGATGTAGGCACTGAATACCTATATTCAGAACAGTACAGAACTGTGGACAAACATTTAGTGTTAATATGAATGCTATAAGTCACGTATGAGTGTGGATAGGTGTGAAACTTAGGGCTGTTCACACTTTGCAGAGCTTTTTTTATTTTTAAATAAAAGCCCTCCTGGTGACGTCTTGGTTCACCATGAGGAAGAGAACGTTGGTATGTCCAACTGCGTGTGTAAATGTTTAGAATGTAATTTGGTCCATAACTTCCGGTTTCCAGTTTTATAATGGTGGAAAGGAAACTGTCATGGTACCCACCTGATACCAGTGAAGTAGGCATGGATCCTAAGCTGGGCAGAATAGATTTGAACCCGCAGAGACTGAATCTCTATTACAGCCCCTGTGGTGGGCTGATACTGCAAAACGAAGGAGAACATGATAATGAGTCACATAAGAAAATATATAACTTAGGTAAAAAAAAGATGAGGAACTACCTGAGCTTAAATCATGCTCAGGGTACTCACAGAGTCTGACTTGTAGTCTGAGAAAAGCTCCACCTCTATAAGCTGCTTCTGCTCAGATATCCCACTTAGTAACAGTGGGGAGAACAGCAAGGTGCTCAGGGTCTGCAGGAGACTGGAGCGATAGTGCAGCATGGCCTAACGGGACATCAGACAGCAGCAGTTACCACATGAGGAAGGACAATTGTGTGAATATAAATTTAAGCCTGGTAACAAAGGAAGAGTCCAGCATATATAAGACTACATAGAAAGGTAATGTACAAATTATGCTTTAGCATCAAAGATGCTAGTTTGTGTCAAACATGTCAAGTGGCTCTTATATAATAGTGGTCCTAATATGTGGATTCAGTTCAATTTGCTGAACCTGGTATTTGAATGAAATGATCACACAGCGCCCTCTTGTGGTCATTTATTGTAATTTCATGTAACAAATGTCATCCTAACTCTGTTAGAAATCCACTCATTTCATTATTCCAGCTCCAAAATATGTCAGAGGTCATAAACAAACATCTCTACAGTGTGTTGATAGCTGAGCTGTGACCCTGTGACCATGTCTTGAGAAATCAACATTAGAAAAATGCAGCCAAAAAAAAAAAGGGGGGGGGATTAAAGTAAACAACAAACGAAACGTCTTGACTTCAATAAGCAGTGTCCCATGCTTATTTACTACCAATGCACAATTAGCGTTTTCTGATGTTTACAGATAAATGGTGTATTGAAAGTTTAAAGTTAAAGTTATATAAAGTTTAAGTTATATAAAGTTTAAGTTATATAAAGTTTAAATATTTAAACATTTGTTATTAAAATATTATATACATTTTTATTATAATAAAAAATATTTATATAACTTAACTATAAATATAAAAATACGGTGAGAGACAGAGTCTCCACCCTTACTCACAGATCGAGCCACAGTGGACACGGTTTTCCCATCTTTGGTGTAGCAGGACATTTTGATCATAAACATACCGAGCTGCTCATTAACTGGAGATTCTGGCATCTCTAGTTCCAGAGAGACCCGATAGGGTTGACCATACATCATCACCTACAGTAGACATAACTGTTAGAATTACAGTGTATTAAAACTGTGATTTTTTTTTTAGAACATGGCTAGATAAGTGAGAGAGCACCTTACCTGCTCTCTGCCATTCTTTAGCAGAGAGACGTTGGCCATGGGGAATGAACAGAGTATGGAGTTGGCAGGTTCGCAGTCAGTCCTAAAATATAATGGACCCACTTATGTACAGTATATACAGTATATATACACAGTGTGTATATATATATATATATATATATATATATATATATATATATATATATATATATATATATATATATATAATGATGTAAAAGCGAACAGTCAAAAACAAGAAGCTTCATTTACAGTGGCTGAAGCAAGCTCGTAAACAAAGCCTGCAGTACCTATTATAATACCCAACAACTCTTTCAACAAGCTACATGTGTCTGTACCTGTACTGGTAGTTCACCGGTGTGGAAAAGCTGACTGTGGGCATGTAGGAGTAGTAGAAGCTTCCATAGAGGAAGATGGACACCCAGAGCAGTAGCACCAGCACACAGAAGAAAACGGCAGCGCGCAGCAGAGTGCGCCGAGCCCTCAGCAGGGTCACGCCAGCCACGTCCTGGAGCCAGAGCAGAACAGGCCCCATGATCGTGCCCATTTGCTCCAGGCCGCTGCAGTTCTGCCCTGGTTTAGGTCTGCCACTCCCTGGACTCCTCCTGCCCTCAGGTCCTGGCACAGAGCGTTGCCTCTCAGCACTCATGCATACAAACCAACCCAACTGCCCTCACACTGCTGACTGTGTTTCCTGGTTGTTGGTTGTTGAACACATTTAATATATAGAGACCATATAGTTATATAGAGACATTTGATGTGATCCATTTCCAGTGGCACTTTAACTTAGTATAGGTCTGAGGTGTCATTCTTCTCAGGTCTGCTTAGTTGTTATCTTCGGAAACCTGAAAAACACAATAAAACACAAGATCATGAGCTGACACAGGACATGGTACAGGTGGATGCTACAAGCCACTGGCATTTCAGAAAAGTGGCTGACCCAGCCACTGATAGCGGAGCTTATACAGAGTATCAGTATCGGCAACAGAGAGCACCGATACCATGACCCTACTTTTTTACTCATATTTGTCTGCATACTTTGTTTAAACAACCAGTGAAAGCCAGTAATTAATGGTTATTACCATTAAACAGACATTTAATAGAATGTTTTCATCTACAGCATTTTTTTCCATGTGGTGTTTTATTAGTTCTGTAAGTTTCAGCAGCTTGTTTAACGGCCACACACTGAAGTAGCTTTTTACACAGAGACGTGTCCCTGAATGTGAAATTGCTTAAATGTGAATTTTACACCAATTACACCTAGTTTTACGTGTTTCTGCTTTTGTATTTTTTCATTTTCATTTTTTTTATTATTTAAGTCAGAGTTGATATCAGTATCGGTACTCTGTATCGGCAGATACTTAAAAATCTGGTATCGTATCGGAAAGGGAAAAGGGGTATCAGTGCATCCCTAGTAATAAGTCATTTAGAAAACACACTCACCAGACAGTTTTTCATGATTTCATGTATGAATCTATTTTTTTTTATTATTATTATTTTAGCAAACTGGAACCTTACTGTTATCTACAGGATGGTTAACAGTTAAAGGTACAGTTACAGACATAGGCAGGGAAAGCTGATGAGACCATTCTGGATTGATGGCCATCAGTCACAGAGATCTGAGAGATCACAGCATCACACACAACGACTGCATGTCCCATATTTCACACTTCTATAAATGTACGAAATGCTTCACACACCTAACCAAAATGTCCTATAATTAATTCGACCATTAGGATGAACTGCACAAGGGCAGTGGCTAGTCAGCTAAGCTACGCCTGGAGCATCATTCACTGTGCTGCTATGTTGGGCGCCAGCTTAGCTTAGCTTACCGTGCTAACGTAGCTACCATTGCCTGAAACGCTGCATGGTTAGCTAGCTAGCTAATTGTCTTGCCCCAAATACGCAGCTTTCCGAGTCAGTGAAATGCTCATACTCACCTTCCTGGACAAACAGATGTCACCCAGCCCTGGATAAAAACACATGCCAGTGTAATGAGAAGGCCTGATTCTAGCTAGCTAGCTACAAACTTTGTGTGCGAGCTAACTCCGCCTGTAGCTACAGCAGGACTACAAGTACGGTGGCTGTGAAGGGACAGTAGCCTCGTCTTTTTCCTTTTTTCTGAGAAATGCGAGATGATGAATTAGTATGATGTAAACCCACATTTTCGGTTGTTTCTTGCTGTGCTTTACTCATTTATACTAAAGTACATGATTTTAAAGTATATGTTTCTAAGAAGAAAACGCTGAATACTCTAGATAGCTAACTCTAGGTTAAACAGTTCTACACTGTCCTCAGCAGGTCGTGCTAAAATGCTGGTCCTTTATCCTCTCGTACAAAACCGTTTTCTCAACTGTAACAGGAGGGCGAATTTGCTTTGGTTAGGGGTAACGTGGAGATGTGGGGAAGATCTTAACCAGGGTGGGAGAGACCGCTGAGGCAAAATGGTGCCACAGCATAGACAAAAGAGGCTGAGACTGCAGCAGTTCCCATGGTAACAGAGCAAAAACAGGGAGGATGTGCTGAGGCTGGGAAACGCTGCCTGATCAACACACACTGCCCTTAAAAGCTGTGGCGCGACCATACGCGTTAAATGCTATGCTAAAGCGAGCCTTGTTTTCCTCCATGACATTTATTTTGATCCATACGTGCCACCTCCCCCTCACCCCACCCAAAAGCGGCGCAGGAATGGTACGGCCCGGCCCACAGGACAAATCGATGCCAGTGGAGCCCCCCTGCCCCTGCTTGGCACGTTCCATTCACTGCAGAGGGGAGTTTTTTTCCACTCCGTGCTTGTACCAGGAGCCTGGTGCTCATTGTAGCAGAATTGCAGTGCATTGGACTGTACGGAGCAGAGTAGCATCCACACTGTCTATGAGGGTGGGGTCCGGCTGCACTGGGAGCAAAAACACAGCCAAGCAGAGGGATAGAAAGGAATAAGGAGAGAAGAGGAGGGAGAGCTAGCACCAGAAGAGGAACCTAACAAGGGTAAGAGAGAGGATAATAAGGGAGACAAGGCAAATCAAGGCCCTTGGATGAAGGGATGAAGGAATCAGTCTTCTGGTCTTTTTTCTTTTCTTTTTTTTTTTACCCCTGTCTCCCTCCTGCCTCTCCTCTTCTTCCTCCATCCTCGTCTTCTCATCTCCTCCTGTACTTGCTCCTGACATTAGACTGATTCCTTCTACTTCACACTTGTGCTTTTAATTCATGATGCTCACTGAGAACTCATTGAGGTCATCAAATCATCTGATCTGATCTTGTTTTTACTGGTGATGTGTGAGTAGCCATGATTGCTGTGCATGCATTTGGCCCACTTTCTGTTGCCTGCTGCCAGTGCAAGATGTATGGATGCATATAGGGCTGTAAAAATGACAGTGGATTAAGACTCATCACAGTAAACTGTGTCATCTAGTCATTTGTTGCCGGCTGCTGAGAAATGGGATGCCGTTGATTTGTCTGGGGATACTGCTTGCTTCCTGAACTCAATTACATTCTGATCTAGGTTCACGCTAAGCTTAGGGCAGAGCTGAAATGCAAATTCTGTATACAGTTCCTACATGGTGGCCAGTCATATTCATTTGATTAGATAGAAATAATGCACCGGCAGGAATACACCCTGAATGCATGCAAATCAAAGGAATCCAGTGCTTCTGCAGTATGAGGATAATGAGATCTGTTGCAATCAGCTGGCCTCTTATCAAGGTGAGGTTTAGGTTTTCTAGGGCAGGCGGATTTTAGCAAGGAAGTAGTAAATGACACCAGTGGAAGGGAGTCTCTCGAGGGGAGGGGAGGAGAGGAAGGGTAGGGAAGGGAAGGGAAGAGGAGAGACGTAAGTGATGGTAAGGGGTCTGCAGGATGTCGGCCTGTCATTTGAGGCAAGACATTTGCTGTAAACACAGTGTTGCAGATTGATTTATTCAAGCATTAAAAGGCCTGTATTGCGGAGAACTGAATATATTTCTCACTTACAGTCTACATGTATGGAATCTTAGGTTACACCCCGTTTTGAGATCACTGTTTTTGTAGCGTCACAAAAACCAACACATTTACATATCCATCTTTTAGTCTATGGCAGCTTAGCCCTGCCTGTTCATGCTAAAGTTGGAAGTTGTGCTTCAACTCAGATGGCTTTCGGAGCAAATATAAATACAGAGCGGCCAATAAACAAGATAGCAAGTAGCTGAAAAATGTAAATGTAAAATTAATTATAGCTGTTTTAATAATAAAATCTCATATAACCTATAAAATGTTCTTCAGTGGTTTGGACAAATGGTTCTTCATATACAAGGACAACCTCTTATAAATGACTCCATTCTTAGTGCTGTATAAAATGCCTTTTCCTTAGAGTGTATGCTAGTAAGTGGAACTCATGGGGGATATAGAAGAAAAGTGTAGGCTGTGGGCCCTTTAATGGTGTCTATAACAATTAGTGAAGCAAGAGGGATTTGCTGATCTCTGTGGGATTAATAGGTTCCATTCATAACAATTAATAGAGACTATGAGCTGATGCAACTTGTGTGATTATCTTCTGCTAGTGTTATTTGTGTGTGTGTGTGTGTGTGTGTGTGTGTGTGTGTCTGTGTGTGTGGTGTGGCAGGATGAAAGGAGACACCCCTGTGAACAGCACCATGAGTGTCGGTCAGGCCAGGAAGCTGGTGGAACAGCTGAAGATCGAAGCCAGTTTTTGTCGGATCAAGGTGAGAGGGAAAGATCAAAACTGGCTTGGCGCCAGTGTCAGCTTGCATCCTTATGCTTTCCAGTCGTCTCCTCACTCTCGGCTCACTCAGACCAGTTTGTATCAGACGTGCTTGCAGAATCAGGTTAATAGGTACGGCCTAATTCTGACATCCCCCTCTGGCCATGAACGTCCCACAGTTTCGACACGTTTCGAGGACACGCCACAAAGCAGAAACTGCTTCTGTTGAAAAGCGAATTTTACGATCATGAGAGCAGTGCTGAATTACGTGAATTAAGTGTGGCGTTAAATAAATCTTTATATCTAGTCATAGTGATAGTGGTTAGTGATTGGATAGTGGGTGTAAAAGCACAGAACATGCATTTAAATCAGACTTGTTTTAAATGCATGTTTAATCTGATTGTTCAAGATAATAATAATAAGCTTTATTTATACAGTATAGCACTTCATTAAGTGATTTACAGGGAAAGAACATACAAATTTGGCTGAATTTAAAGCCAAATGAAAAGATAGGTCCTAAGCCTCCTCTTTAACATGCAAAGATCGCCATACCCCTTAGCCTTCAGCAACCGGAGTCTAAGAGGGCACAATTGTCAGTGCGTTCTCCGGGTGAGTAAATGTTGCTCTCCCCTTATCACCTGAAGTGCCTTTGGCCAGCACAGGTGCCTGTAAGCTGATATGGTGGAGCTGGGGACCTTTCTTTAGAGCGTGTCGCTGTCTGGTGATGCTGCATTGGCAGCATTTCAAAAAGAGGTGGTGGCTGGCTTTGCATGTATTGATGGAGACATGTGTTAAGTCCTTATCCTCCTAGTGTCAGGAGCTTTGCTAGTGCTAGGGGGAGTTACGGTGGGGGGGTACGGTGGGGGGTTGTTGGGGTGTAATTGGCAGTACCAAGTTGGGAAGCAGTATGGCCAGCATGTTCCTGTTGGCTGATCTGAGGGCTTTTGAGGGAACGTATCTGATCATCAGATCTCTGAGGTACAATGAAGGAAGACTAGTGTAAATGCCTTTGTTATATCAAGCCACAATCAACAACCAAAACCACGCCCAATGCTGTGGCCACGCCTCCCTCTGCAGCTCTGAAGTTGGGAAAAAAAACTGCCCTGAAACCGCCACTGCCTAATAGGGCTAGAGCTGCTCCACAGTTCAACTCCTGAAGTGAGTGTAATTCAGCAGCCCACTTTGCCCACTGGACAAGTTTGCTTAGGCAAAAACTTTTTCATAGTGTTTTTTTTAGGAGAACCTTCATTTCAGTGTTTGGATCTCATACTCTGTTCCCGTTGTAACACATCTCTCACAGCCCCAGAGGGGCTTGTTAATTTGTCAACAGTTGAATCAGATGTGCCAGATGACGGATGACTCAAGCATTTGAAGAGTATTGGGTGCCCAAGACTGACATTGGGCACGCTTGAGCTTTAAACAGACTGGCCTAAACTGACCTCCTACTACAGTATGTTAGGATTCATCTTTGGCCTAGCAAAATCAAACAGGTCAATTTAAGAGAGAGGAAAAGTGGGGCTTCAAGAGTTCTTTATCAAAGGCAATGGTTCTGTTATACAGGACCATGATTGGAAGATCATGTAGGCATTTCAAATTTAGACAAAGAATCTAAAAATCAATTGTAAATGACACTGGTAACCAATACAGCTGTTTGCGGACAGACTAATATGAATACAGAGCTACTTCAGGAGGTGGTCTGTGATGCATGCTAGACAGACTTTCTTAGTAGCCTGTTGGTCACACAAATGAGACAGTCTAACCAGTCTGTGCTCTACTGTCACCGGAAAGGTCCCGCCGTGGTTCTGGCTGTTTCCGAGGGCTGGGAAGGAAACTTTGGTTTTGCCTCGAAATCGCTTTGAATGCAGGCTGTATACGAAGGGTCCCTAATTTTATAATGCAGCCCAC
This sequence comes from Salminus brasiliensis, assembly GCF_030463535.1. Lineage (NCBI taxonomy): Eukaryota > Metazoa > Chordata > Actinopteri > Characiformes > Bryconidae > Salminus > Salminus brasiliensis. Next base: position 21,177,376 of record NC_132895.1, read on the forward strand.
CTCGGCCGCAGCCTAGGCTTTGTAATGCAGATGTTATTATAATTAAACACTTTCTGTTACTGCACTACAATTCTGATTGGCTGAACAGCATATAGGTGCATAATCCCCTGTACATCCAAATGTTTGTGAACACCCCTTCTAATCAGTGCATTCAGCTTCTTTGGGTTACATCTATTGCTGACATAGATGTGCAAATGCACAATAGAATAGAATCAGACTCTCAGGAGCAGATAAACATGAACCTGCTGGCACCATGCCTAATGTCAGGTGTGGGCTAGAGAACGTATAGAACCTTTTAAAATGATTGGTTACAAAGAAGAGTCAAAGGACCCATTTTTATTAGAGTGTAGCTCAGCATTTTCACTTGATGGCAGGCAGGGAGGTTGAGTGTGAGAAGTGAAACATGATATTATTTATTGATTTTATCCACCCCACCCACCAGCTGGTGCATGATGGTCATCATAAATCAGCAGACGTTTTAGAGGTGGGAATAGTCGTTATATTATGATGAAAGATTACAATGATTTTAAATCACAAGAAATGACGACTTGGCCTCGGACTTGAACTAACACTGAGATAAGCACAACTGGCCTTGCTGTCTCAGTGGTGGGTTGATGGCACGTCCTCCCCACATCACTCCTAGTGTTGTTGCTCATCACAGGCGTCTGTTAGCTGTTGTATCAGAACTGGGAAGCCGCACTTTCCTGGAAGCATGCTGGCTATCTAGCGATGGTGTCTGACATCACATCACAAGAGGAGACATGCGCTAGTGTTCCAAGTGGAGGGCATTGCTAGTGATAGGGGGATTTCCAATCAACGGGAATTGGGTAACGGGCCTTCAGAATTGGATAGACAATTGGTAAAAAGGTTAAAAAAGTTTTGATTTCAATCATTTTCTATAATTTTGATGTCAGAAAATGTTATTTCAAAAGCTTGGGGGCATTTCTGTTCCCCTCTCCCCTGTACACTCAGGTATCCAAGGCAGCTGCGGATTTGATGGCTTACTGTGATGCCCATGCCTGTGAGGACCCCCTGATCACCCCTGTGCCCACTTCAGAGAACCCCTTCAGGGAGAAAAAGTTCTTCTGTGCCCTTCTCTGAGCACGACCCCGGAAGAATGGAATTAGCCTCATTTAGATGATTCTGATTTGTGTACACGCATCACACACACAGACATAAACACACACACACTCTCTCTCTCTCTCTCTCACACACAAATATAACACAAAATATCACACGTGATAGTTTTTACATTTCTGGCTCTAAAAAAGTGTCTCCAGAATTTTATCATTTATCATATGGCCAAGGCTAAGCATTCATAACCCCGTTCACGTGAGGATATTTTGTGTTATTTTCTGTGTGCTACAAGAGACGCTGTGTCTCTGTGAAAGGGGCTCTGTAGTAGACAGAAAGTTACAACTACTACATAACATAGGGTTAACAAACACACACAATTTTTCTAACCAGTGAAATGGAAATAGGTGATGGGATTGGATGTTTTAATTATTTAAGCTTTTATTACACATTTAAGTACCATGTCTTTGCTTTACTGAGTTTGTCCCTCATGTTAAACAATTGTGATTTATAAATTCTGTATATTTTGGATTTTGCTTGAAAGAATCCATTGAAATGACTCTGTATGCTTGTACACTTTGGCGAGATGGAAGAGTGTTTGGATGTATTGGCCAACTGAAATGCACGATCATCTGAACCATATTACTAGGGGGGTTTGTGAAATGGAAACAGCTAGGAAGAATCCAGTATGCAGTATGGATTTCAGTTCTCTCAGTTTGTTATCAGAAGGCCCATTGTGAACAGTTCAGATGACTGGTGTAAGAGTCTAACCGCAATCATAAAACCTTTTTCTGGTCCAACCTGGGGGTTTACAAAAATACTGCGTACAGAATCAAGAGAAAATAAAGGAAATGATACCGAGACAGGTGGTTTGTGTTTTTGCATGTCTTCTGTAGGGTGTTTTAGGAGGACATTTTTGTCATGCTAAGGATGCAACGATAAAGGAACCCCCCCCCCATAACATAACATCACATAAAAAAAGCTGTCTTTGAGAAAATTTCATAATGTGTGGACCAATAGAAATAATATATATTTATATATTAAGCAATGCAGAAAAACCCTTTCTTCAGACATGAACAATTCTGAAGATTGTGACATGTTCAGAAACTACAATTTGTCTGGTGGCATTGCTTTAGAAGAAAAAAAAACTATTAGATATAAAAGCCAGCCTAAATACAATGACAGTCCATAGAAATCAATGCATTTTGCTTTAATTTCAGACCAATCTAAATTGTATCTGGTTGTTTTGGTTGCTAACATTAATCATTTGTATAAATGATTGGGTTAGAAATGCACTGAAGAAAAATCTATTTTAAATGTGGGTACCGAGTGAGCACATACACACCCTAACAGCACCTGGTCTACAGTTGCAAGTACTAACCTTCTCCACAGCCTTTGGTTCTCGTAATAAAAAGGCCGCTTACACTCCAGTATGGACTACACATTTCCAAATGTATACACATTACATGTTTATTCAAGAATGACAAGAAACACACAACAGTAAATGTTGAAACATTACTACTGAGCTGTTTTCACTTTCACAGTCCTTCATGTATGTTTGCCAGTGTTTCACGCTCACCGTCTTAAACCATCTTATTGAAAAACAGCAGGAAAGCATCGGGTAAGCATTAAGCCATGGTAAAAAGACTTCAGTAGGCTAAAGTAATGGCTGAGAACAACGTCCTACAGATATACTGACATACATACATCTCTCTTCTTCAACAGGTACCATTTGATGTGCACTCTTGACCATACTTAACATTTTTCTTTATTAAGGCATTTTTTTTATTTATTTACTGAAATGACCACTGGGACATGCAATGTAATGCAACCCATTCAGTTAATCATTACCATACCTTAAACTCTTTAAAATTTTCTAGACAGCAACTCGTCCACTGGTGGTTAAAATCTTTAAACACTTATTTAGATGAAAACACTACTCATTGTTTTGTCAGAATTAACTCATAAAACCATCAGGAAGGTGTCAGACAAGACAGACAGTGTCAGCCAGTAGCCCAGAAGCACTCCAGACCAGGATAAACATCTAGAGTCCTTGAGTCAAACAGCATTTGACAAATGGATTTGGCTTAAATCACCAAAAACTATAAAACAATAATAAAAGTGGCGCTTTTACAGAAGCTGCCAGCAAAACAAATGTTTTTTTGCCATTACAGCCACAGAGCCAAGCAACGAAAAGAAACAAGTGATGCATGGTTCTATTCATGTCCATGTCAGAAACAAACGCTGACTTGTAGTGCTAACGTGAGGCTGGACTAACTGATACAGATCTTTGACAGGTTTGCATGGACAAACGAGAGAAACACGCCTGATACATAAACGAACATGGGCTGAGGAGGAAGAGAAGAAGGGGGGGGGGGGAAGAAAAGAATAAGAAGGGGGAGAAAAGAGAGAGAAAAAAAAGGGACAGGGACCTAAAGTAAAAATGTAAACCCAAATGCAGGCATTACAGGAAGGAGTCACACCATTCTCGCAGGCAGCCGTAGCAGTCGCCTTGCTGTTTTACATTGGCTCCACATGTATCCTTTAACCAGTCCCGGAAGAGCTCCTCGTCCTTCTTCAACACTAGGAACTGCCCAAGAACTACATATGCCTATGGGTGAGAAAACAGAAAGTAAAAGACAACATTAGCTCACAGCATCTGCTGCCAAAGCTCCTCACAATATACCCGTACTACATATCTCAAGTTGTCTCACTTTATCAAACCCCTTTTCTTCCAATCTCTTGCCAAGCACTTCACCGATTCCAGCAAGGGCCATCACGGACTTCTCGCCCATGGGCTCTGCCACAAACTCCTTGTGCTTCTGTGATGTCGACGACATTGTGGGTTCGGGTTTGATGGGATAAATCTCTTCAGGAGTTCTCACTGGAAAGACAGAGGAAATTAATTTCAGTATAGTGTATGGACAGAGCAGACTGACATACATAGAACCCCCAATTTTAATTTGCTCAGCAGAATAATCCCATTCTCTGCATTTTTGAGATCCAAGACATACATATAATTCATCACCCCAAATTATAACTTTTTTTTTTTTTAAATAATAAATAAAAGGTAAACTACAGAGTCCCTAAAGTATCACGGGATTCCTCAACTGAAAAATCCAGTCTCTCAATTTGGAGAGGATGCTTCAGATAAACCGAGGTAAGCACTAATCTAATGGACTGATCTAATGTACCTCTAAATATTATATTATTTTTCTACCATAAGACATTAAGGGCTCAGTAGAAAACCTTAAAATAGTCTAACAAGTTTCACTTCACATCTAGAAATCACTGCTAAAATGCAAATCTGCACAGCTTTCCTTTCTTCAGGCTCGTCTCTAACAGACTGTCTCCATGCTGGTGCCTCGCTTTAGTTGGCTAGCTACTTAGTGCTAGCTAGCTAATAAACTAACAAGGCTACTTCTAAACCCTTTCTTTAAGCAGCTATAACGTAGTTTAATTTACAAAACAGTCCAACATGATGGAGAACTCTGTAAATCTGTTTTCTCGGCTGACAAAAGTAATTTTACGGTACCGTTACCTAGCACTATTAGTATAAACAGCTCTAGCTCCTGTTAGCCAGGAAGCTAGCTAGCGCTAACCCTTGATAATGAAAGCGAAACGGCGCGCTTTGGTAGGGACGCGTAAACTGGCGGTGATCACCACGAAGTGTCCCATTAAACTGTCTGGTTTACAACCATGTAATATCGTATTTAACAATCTGACCCTGATAAACGAAATGCACCTCAGTAAAACGCAGTAAGTAAAGCCACAGAGAGTTTCTAACAGAGAGCACCGTCCTGCCTGCAGTCGCAGAGTCTATAAGGCAGAACAGCGGGAGCTCCCTTCGCACTCATTAGCCTCCAAGCTAATTATTTACTTCTATTCAGGAGCCCAGTCTAGAATCATAAATCTACGCATCTAAGTAAATATCCAAAGCCCGTTATACATAAAGTGAACTAACCTTGGTTGACGCCCAGTTAAGGCTGTGTCGCTCCTCATGCACACACACACTGCAGTGTGTAGGGTTCAGTGTAGGCTCCAGCCCGCTGCTGCAGTTATTAGCTGCTAACACCGTTCAAACCCCAGCTACCAGCTTCCTGAGCCCGCCTTCCCCTCACTGCTTTCCGTTTCCCCTCCAGAGTCTGGGTCTTTTTGTTGTTGACACCGTCCTCTAGTGGACACAGGCGGGCCTGGCGAGAGCAGGGCTGATCAAATCCTTCAGCGAGGGTCCTGAAAAGACTGTAACTTCTCATTTCTGTCTGACTGTAGATAGAGAGATAGCTAGCCTGATGTATAGATGTATAGTCATCTGCTTGTTCCGCTTTCTCCTTTTGTTCCTGCTGGATTTTCTCCGTTTTTGAGATTTTGACACCATCTCCAGATTGGGAATGAATGGGCTGGTAAACATTTGGCAGTCTTCAAATGGAACGGTGATAGAAATACACCTGTAACACCCAACCATCAACATCCGGTACCAGCGCTACCTCTTGGGCTGTGTCTGCGACGTAGGAGATGCTCCCTACCCTGAGGCAAGAAGGCACCCAGTCATGTCTGGATCGAAGTTCAGTAATCTGGCCTTCTGTTGAACTGGACGAAAATGCTAATATGCCAAACGCTCAGATCTTACAGTGAGCTGTCAGTACAGTGGCAAGGTCAGGACGTATCGGTGAAGGAGACCTTCATCACCACACTGTCCGCTGAAAGAGGGTGGACATCAAGGCATCAAGTCAGCTAACTACCCCCAGTTTCAGACACAGCGTCTGCAGCACCTGAGCAGCCACCTAACAACACCCTAGCAACCACTAAGCAGCATCATGCAGTAGTGGTGGCAGCATTCTTTGTACTGGCGTGTTAGGGCGTTTTATGAGCCCCTGGCACTTGTACATACTTGTCTCATGTGAATTATACCACTCAGACGGCGAGTGGCAAATTCCAATCACTGAGTTCTGTAATCCACATGAAACCGGCATGTACCAGTGGCACGTAAAACGCCATTTCATTGGAATGAAAACCTGCAGTCACAACAGCCCCTGGCAGATGCCATTTGATTTGCTTTATATATGAAAATGTTCGGATGTTGGACACGGACATACACATACACACAGCTCCAGAGGCCTGGGGTTGTGGGGTTGTGGGGTCAATCCTCCCTCTGGTCGCTGCCTGTGAGGATTTGGCCGAACCTTCCCGTGTCCGTGTGTGTTTCCTTCGGGTGAGTGAGTTTTCCCCTACCTCTCAAAAACACACATGGTCCAACTCCCAGGTGGCGGGGGACCAGAAGTGGGTGAATGATCTCAATCTATTTTTCAACAGATTTGATCAATCACCTAGCCCTGCCCCCACACAGACACCCCTGCTGTATCCCCACTCAGCAGCACTACCATCATGCTGCCCTCCCCCTTCTTCTTCTTCTCTCAGAACTCCTGGCTCACAATCATCACCATCATCATCCCCTAATGGCTCATCGTCTGGCAGCATCAACCACCCATTCACACATTCCAGCACCCAGCCCCCCTGCTCCAACCTGTCCTTCACAACAACCCAGGTGAGAAATGAGCTAAGGAAGATCAAGCCTAAGAAAGCTACAGGTCCTGATGGAATCAGTGCCAGGCTCCTCAAGTCCTGCGCTGATCAGCTGTGCAGGGTAGTTGAGCATATGTTCAACATGAGCCTGAAACTGGGAAGAGTACCACAGCTGTGGAAAACATCTTGTGTGGTACCTGTGCCCAAAACACAGCACCCAAAGGACCTAAACAGCTACAGGCCGGTGGCACTGACGTCCCATCTGATGAAGTCACTGGAGAGGCTGGTCCTCAACCACATCCGCCCTCTGGTGAGCCCATCCATGGACCCTCTTCAGTTCGCCTACCTGCCTGGTGTCAGGGTGGATGATGCTGTCATCTATCTTCTACACAGAGCTCTTTCTCACCTGGAGAAGCCCGGCAGCACTGTGAAGATCACCTTCTTCGATTTCTCCAGTGCTTTTAACACCATACAGCCAGGGCTTCTAAAGGACAAGTTGGGACATTGTGGAGTGGACAGGTGACACAGTGGACAGTCACCTGTCAAACTGGATACTGGACTACCTCACCAACCGACCACAGTATGTGAGGGCACGGGACTGTGTCTCTGACTTGGTGGTCAGCAGCACAGGAGCCCCTCAAGGAACGGTCTTGGCACCGTTCCTCTTCACCCTGTACACTGCTGACTTCATGTACAGCTCACCGACCTGTCACCTCCAGAAGTTCTCTGATGACTCAGTGATCGTCGGCCTCATATCCAATGAGGAGGACAGCGAGTACAGAGAACTTATTCAGGACTTTGTGGACTGGTGTCTGCAGAACCATCTGCAGATAAACGCTGGAAAAACCAAAGAACTAGTGGTGGATTTCCGCAGGTGCAGACACCCCCCTCCATCAGTGAACATCCGGGGTATGAACATCGAGAGTGTGGACTCTTATAAATACCTGGGTGTCCATCTGAACAACAAACTGGACTGGTCAGTCAACACTGCTGCACTCTACAAGAAAGGCCAGAGCAGACTCTACCTGCTGAGGAGATTGAGGTCCTTTGGAGTGCAAGGAGCACTCCTGAGGACGTTCTTCGACACAGTGGTGGCATCTGCCATCTTTTATGGAGTGGTCTGCTGGGGCAGTAGCATCTCGACGGCAGATAAGAAGAGACTGGACAAACTCATAAAGAGGGCCGGCTCTGTCCTGGGGTGCTTCTTAGACCCAGTGCAGGTGGTGGGAGACAGGAGGATGACAACCAAGCTGGCATCCATGCTGGAGAACAGCTCCCACCCCATGCATGAGACTCTGGCAGCACTGGGCAGCTCCTTTAGCGACAGGCTGCTTCACCCCAAGTGTGTGAAGGAGCGGTATCGCAGGTCCTTCCTTCCTGCTGCCGTCAGACTGCACAACCAGCACTGCTCCCAGAGGACCACATACACACACACTTAACTACACACACATGTTCATGTTCAGGGAATACTATGTGCAATATCCCCCCCCCCCCATGTGCAATTAAGAGTCTTTTGCTGTAAATAATATTTGTTTATTGCTTTTTTAATTCTTATTTATATTGTGTACATAGTGTAAATTATTTATCTAAATTTTTGTAACTGAGTGTCCTGCTATCCCTTTCTGCTGTCACACTGTGAATTTCCCCACTGCGGGACTAATAAAGGACTATCTTATCTTATCTTATCTTATCTTATGGTGGGTGAGTTGACTATACTAAATTGCCCTTAGGTGCAAGTGTGTGAGCAAATGGGTGTCCAGGAGGTATTTGTGCCTTGCTCCAAAAGATTCTGAGCAGGCTCTGGACCCACCATGACCCTGACCAGGAAAAAGCAGGAAAGAAGAAGATGAATGAAAGGTGAATGCCATTTGAGTGGTTAAGCTGTTGAAGTCTGGCTTTATAAGTAAGCAGTCACAGAAAGCACAGTGGAAACCATACACAGCAAAGCAACAAGTAGAAGATAAAACACACTACAGGGGAAACACTGAAACAAAGAACAACCTGGAGTGAACATGAAAAAAGTAAGATAGAAAACACGGAAAAGGGCAGATCAAAGGCAAGCGAAGCACATAAGCGCATCGACAATGAGCGAGGAATGAGGAGGGATTCCAGACTAAACACAAGTGAGGGGGACATCAAGAGACAATGGGGCAGACATGGAAAGGGTGGAGCTTGATTTGAACAAAGTAAGCAGTTTCATAAGCTAACATATAGACTGCACTGCAGTCCATAGTCTCTGTCAGTACAAAATCTTGTAAAGTTACCAGTCGCAAGATGCAGGTTTTTGTTCCAAAAGCGGAGGGGCACTGTGTAGGTCTATAATTCCAGACTGTAGTCCATCTGTTTCTCTGCATACTTCTGCCTCCTTTCAACCTGTCAAGACCCCACAGGACCACCACAGATCAGGTTTTATTTGGGTGGTGGGACAGTGTCTCTGTCACTGCAGTGACACTAACGTGTTGGTAGTGTGGTATGTCTGTCTACTCCAGAGGATCCTATTCTATTGGCAATAGTAGCTGAATGAATTCATTAGAAGGGGTGTCCACAAACATTTGGACATATAGTGTATCAGCAATTGTAGACCCAGCTATTGCTGGAGCAACAGGGAAATCTCAATGCTTGCTAATCATGACCGTGGATACCTACAGAGCGCTCATACAATTCTCTTTCCTGAGTTACGGACCAACACGTGAGTTTTGAAGGACAGGTCAACCCCTGAGGTCATCCTGTGGTTCGTGGTTTAGGAAGCAAAAATGGTCAAACCTCTTTATTCCTGAGAATTAAACAGGCTGCTGGTGCTGCTGTGCCTTTAAGACTGACCTGTGTTTAAATGAGCCCTGTTCTGGTTGGCTGCCTTTAACCTAGAATGGGTGGGTTTAACATGCTCCTGGCTGGACAGGTGGACATCGTCGCTGTCCAGTGGAAAACATGTATCTCCAAAATGGTGACTTTACAGGTGAAGGCAAAATGGTCTTAACTTTGAATGGAAGTCAATGTAAAATAATGTGAGCATTTCTATTGGTCTGTTCATCCAGAATTATTGATGTATGTACAGAGCAGCTACAGGGTTCAGACCAAGGGAAAACAGGAATTTACAGTATGCAAATTTACAGTATGCAAATGCAAAACAGTTGGCAGCTTACTATGCAGCTAGACTAGACTGACTGGACTGTACAGCATTTACACATTACATCCTACATTAAATCCTTCCAAGCTAAATGCTGCACAGAGTCAGCCCAGCTGTATTGCGAGCAGACTGAGAGGCTGTAAATCAGCAGACCCTGATGTTTGAGCACACACAGGAAATTAAAGAGAACTAAAGCCCTCAGCAAATTCAGCAAACAGGCAGATCAAACCTTTAAAGTTGCTTCAGAAAAAGGTTCTTAAACAAACAGACTCAGGCTATATCGTTGATGCTGCTGATTATGTAGGAACTAAATTAGACCTCGCTCAGTGATGAGTGCTGTTTTTGGAAGCTCAGGGCTGATAATATTAGATCTGATCTGAGGTCACTGAGGTAAACCCTTCAGACATCTAATATCCGCTGTGGGATCCAGCAGTATCACAAAAGCAAAGCAGGAAGACCAAAGCAACAGCTTCACTGTAATAATAAGAGACAGGGCAGTGCTCCTGACCAAATATCTAAAAACCGTGCATTACAGTCTATAGGCAAAGAAATGAAATTTGGAAGAGCTTTGTGTATCTGATTGTATTCCCAGCCAAGCCAAAAACATATCGCATTAAACGTTACAGGTAAAAAAAAAAGATATTTAAGCCATAGGTTATGATCAGACATTGTTTTGTTTTTATTTAACCTCCTCAAATTTAGTTTTGTGATTCCAACTACAGTTTATGAGTTGTCAGCCTTTCAACTCAGGGTTATAAGTCACTTTTAATAAAGTTATAAGTGTTATGACCATGTCTGTATGTAAAACTGGACATATGCCATTCAATGTTTTTGACTCATTCAATGTTTTTGAATATCTCTGATCATTTTCCAGATTTTTCTGAATTGAATTAACTGGGCAGTGCAACCTCTCTGAGTAAAACTCACACCTTTCCCATTGGCTTCTGAAACCATCTATTTGCAAACTGACAGTGAGTCAGGGAGGAAATTCAACATTCCCAAATTGCGACACAAATCAATAATCAATCAATAATTACAACAATTACTACAGAAACTACAAAAACTACAGTTAATCAGAGTGATTTGATGTGAAATGGTTCATTGTAAAGAACCTTTGGCTATTTCTTTCCAGTAGGGGTGAACCAAGTTTCATCAACACAAATGTAACCAATTTATCTACCGTTTAAAACCTCAAGTGAACCTGCACATCTTTTCTGAGTCGTTATTTGGAAAGTTAATTAGGACAAATGGCAAAATTGTGGTAAATCTTTGAGGACAATTTTGTCTTACAACTTCCTGCACTTACCTCTTACAAATGCTTGAAAAACAATGTATCAGGCAGTGATTTCATGACAGTTTAGTGTTGAGTAATTTTGGAACATCGGTGGAAATCCCCCTTTAAAACATCATGTTTGGTGTCTGAAGTGTGCTTTTTTAGTTTTGCAGTGATGCTACAAGGTTTATTTGACTGACTAGTAATAAAGCCTTTTCCCACCACATGAAGGAATCTCAAACAGACTTTTTTTTATGAGGTTTTTGACAGTAAATGAAATTGCTCTTTTAATTGGAAAAGTAGCAGCAGTCACGCTGAATCCGTAGGTCATATACCTAAAACTTATCGAGTATCTGAAAGAAAAAATGTGCCAGACTATTTCTTTATTCATTGTTTACTGCATTGGTCAGACTGTCTGAGTCAAAAGTCAATAACATGCATCTGAGGTTTCAGCAGAATGCTGAGTCCACACTTTGCCTTTGCATTGCATTGATTCCTTTGTATTTGCTGCAGTAACAAGTCTAACCAGACTAAGTCACTTTGGTTCATGGTATTTCCATACAAGGTGTAGGCATTTAAGCTATGCTGCAAATTGCTGTGGTTGTAAGAAAACCTCATAGCAGCGACACAGAATTTTATAGTAGCAGAAAACACAGGCTCAACAGTCTGAGTGTTTCTGTCTTACTGTTTCAGGCTTTCTTTTATATTTTTTAAATCAGGCTATTTGTCATGAAATGCTAAACAATGCTGGGTTAAGCTGGCTTGGGTTACCACACCCTGTTGCCACTAAGTACCTTTGCTTGCATACTTATAGAGGAATTCCACTGTTTTTTCTATGCAAGCACGTGGTGGCACTGTTTAAAGTATAAGATACTTAAAGGGCTTTTGGAGGTTCCTCGATTTGAACCTCTGAGGTGCATTGAAGAACCATGAATGAACCTTTTTCTTTTAAAAAACCTTTTCTCAATCACCTTAAGAAGTTCCTCTACAGTTTCAAACTGAAGAACCTCCAAAAGTATCTCACGGATCTTATACTTTTTACAGTGTACTTACTAAATTGTTAAGATGTGACCAAGGAGTTTAAAGCCTTAAGAAGCTACAATACAGAAATCGTTTACATGAAGTGATTACAAATACGCTGGTCGATGCTTTATGATTTTCTTTTTTATTGGATTTTGGCCTGAACTGTTTTTTACATCCTTTCATGGAGGAAAAGTACATGAGGGCGTTGTCAGGCCAAAGGGTCATGCCTGTATTTGCGTTGTAGACATTGTGACACCTGGGTACCACCACCATCACTGCAAGTCAGTCAGTTTATCCACAATGAACCATCACACATCAAAACACTCGTAAACAATGAGTTTACATCTCAATGAATGAGCCTGGCAGGAAACTCGGAAAATCACAATTTGCCTTTACATTTCTGTGAGCAGACACTGGATACAGAGGTTTAAGATAATTGGAGATGTGGCAACAGTCCATAGTATTGATTAGGTGGTCAACTATGTGGGTTAAAGTAATAAAAAGTAAACATATGTTCTAGGTCAATATGATCCAACCAGCAGGTTAGGTTGCTAAATATCTCAGGTTGAGTGGTTTCAGCCCATTGTTTGCATTCAATGAACAGGGAAGCTGCCAATTTGAAACTATAAAACATTAAAAATGAGCTTTTTTAAATGATGAAATGCAATATGGATTTCTGTATACATGCACATGGAGATGCAGACTAAGCAGGACAAAATGAGATAAGTGCAGATTAAGCACATGGTGCTTAAGCAGTGCACAGGAATGCAAAAATCAATGAGAGTCAAGGACAGGAGCTTCACTAACTGACTCCTCAATCACAGACAACTGAAATCAGGACTAGACCAGAGCTGGTGCTCCTTTGTTCTCTAGTTTCAAGCACTGTGCTTCTCCTCGAGTTGTTTTCTTCACCCATACCTCTACTGATCACATCAGTACCGGCTGGCCAATGATGAAAGGCCTGTTCGCACATGTTGTGGAGGGTCTGTCCCTCCTCCACCATTCGTTCAAGCATGGTTCTGAACCACATGCCTTTAAAACTCCATGTCAGGACATCATGTGCCTTGATGTGTTTACATGATATGTGATCCTTTTCCATACCCCTCCGCCCTGAGGGAGGGGCACATACTCTAAACAAGTTGACTGAGGTTTGTCTTAGTATTTGAAACAAACGGCACATTTTAGACCAGGAGGACTCCTAATCTAAATGTAGTCCACTCTTCTGAAATGTCTTCCACTCTAAAGTTCCTTTAATGATCTAAATGTGCTAAAAATACACTGTGGCAGACATGTGTGGGCTTCAAGCTTCTCCAACTGGATCAGGTTTCCGTTTCTTAGTACAGCTGGACAATTCTCGCAGCTCTGACAAACAGCATGAGCCGCCTGGGAGGTCACAGCTTTCTCCCAATCCAGACCCTGTTTACAATGTCCACCCCTGAAATAACAGACATTAGAACAGTATAACATATAATATTCCCAGGCTTTGTTAAAAGAAGCGTGTTACTACTTATAAGCATGAATCCTTGTTTTTGTCAGTCCTATGACAAATTCAATCACATTTGCATAGAAAGGCTGATCTGTGATTACTGCTCATTGTCTTCTAGTGATTCGGTCGCAGTGTGCTGATCAAAGCTGTTATGCACTTTAAAGACATTGCCAGTGCAACTTCACTGGCAGCGCTAGATGTTCAACCCATCCATCTGTTTGTTTTAATGCACTTTGATTCAAATCAGGCATTAACATTGTTCCCATATGCCACAGATTTGACTGTTTGTGCACGGCTTTCACACACTTCACAAAGGAGGAGTGAGGAATTAGGTGAAAGGTTAGACCTGTGTTTTCCTCTCAGACAGCTCAGTCTTTCAGACTGCTTAGATAGTCCAATTCAGGTTTAGCCATGCAACCAAAGAAAGCTACATTTACAGAGCATGTATTTGCATAAAATGACAAATGTGGCCATATGTTAAACTGAGACTCTTATTATTATTATCCTCTCTATTATGTAACTAACTAACTAACCATCTCATATATATATATATATATATATATATATATATATATATATATATATATATATATATATATATGTAGTTGTTTGTAACGGTCTCTCCGGGAATGAAACACAATACCAGCCTAAACTTGTTTGTCTTGAAAACACTTACAACGTGACAGGGGTAGGGCTGGGGGTGCGGGGTGCGGGTACCTCGTAAGACCCTTTTAAGGTGGACTGGTGTTTTCTGCTTACTGAGTCAGAAAAACACGTATTTCCATTGTTTTTCCATCGGTTTTGGGAAGTGAATCTAGCAATGTAGGCGTAATGGTGGCCGAGATCACACGTAACATTTATTAACCATACGTATTTTTTTTCGTATTTACCAAAAAGGTGTAATAAATAAAAAAATATTTATCCCTAGTTTTATTTTTTCCCCAGAAAATATTACTACATCAAGATTCCCTGAAACTACTCTCTGCTTAAACCGAGCCTGGTGGGGGTTGGAGGTCGTACTGTATAAACTCAGGCTTTAAGAATTAGCTCAACGTTTAGCGTAAATAGCAGGTGTGAAATGGGGTCGTACTCTATAAAATTGGGTCATTTTCATATATTAAAACCCACTAACCGAAACCTCAACCTAGAAAACGTTTGATTTAGCAGTTGTCTCTTACTGGGACTGTAGTCGGTTGCGCCACCTTAAATGTGGGCGGCGCCTGGAAGCGCAGGGTCATGACGTCTGTATAAAGACTCAGCATCCTCTGGGAGAGCAGAGAGACACGAGACACAGTGAAAATCCTACGGAACGAGGCCTGTGTTTAACACTTTTTGGTATCTGTTGAAGGTAATAGTCTTTTAAGATGATCATTATTATTATTATATTTTAAGAGTAAAGCCTTAATTCAGTAGTTTATAGAATAACGCCTTTATTGACCTGTGAGTGACACAGAGGAGATAGCTACATGTGATATACGCTTTAAGACGCCTGTTTAAAACGGCTGTAATTTTGTTTTACTCGTTTATTTGTGTCTGTGTAAAAGTAACTAACAAGTTAAAACGTTGAAATTTCACGTTTTTAGTCGTTAAAGTCTCAGTCGGTACCGGAGTAATCCGGGGTTTCGAGTAGGCGACTGTATTGATGTCAGCGCAGTTTCCCGTATGTGGTGGATGATTGGGGAATTAACGATTAAGCTCGGGTTCCTAATAAAACCCCGAATTAACGTTATTGAAAGTATAAAATACTTATTAGTGTTAAATCTAGCGAGTTAGCGCATTCCCTGGCTTCGGACTGGGGTTTAGGCTAGGCTAGTTTGTTGTGAAGGCATCGGCTACATCACGAGCTGAATACCGGTCTATACAGGATTATGTCGTCCTAGATTTGGGTCTTAACTCTTAGTTGGCTTGACTTATTGGCGGGTTTAAAAGCTCTGGTCTGCTTGAATAAGTGCCGCCTTTGTTCGTCGACATGATGACGAACGAGCCGCGGAAAGCCGCCTGATGTTTCGCTGATGCAACAACGCACGCTATTACAGCGAGTCTTCAAGGGGTTGGCGCGTGGCCGCCTCCCAGTTCCTCACAGTCACAGGTCACATTGTGCTCTCCACTGTCTTTTTCAGGTGGAAGTGAAACAGCTGTAGCCTGCAAAATCCGCCAAGATGACCCAAGACGCCGAAGTGGACATGAAGGATGTGGAGCTCAACGAGGTCGATCCGGAGAAGCAGCCCATGACTGGAGGCGATACTGGAAATGGTGACGCCAACTCTCCTGTCACTGAGAAAAATGGCAGTGTGAAGGTGAAAATTCCTGATGAGAAAGAATCCAAGTTTACTGGTCTGTCTAAAGAGGAGCTTCTCAGAGTTGCTGGAACTCCAGGGTATGGTGGCTCTTCATGTATTTATTTATTTGTGTTATTTGTGTTTTATTAAGTCCTGCTAAATCTTGAGACTGGGTTCAGTTCTGTGTTCATCATTTGGAAAATGTTTGCTTCGCTAGGTGGATTAAAGTCAGATGGGCGCTGCTCATTCTCTTCTGGCTCGGCTGGATTGGGATGCTGGCAGGTGCCATCGTCATCATTGTCCAGGCACCCCGATGCAAACCCCTTCCTGAGATGAACTGGTGGGATTATGGCCCCCTGTACCAGATTGGAGATGTTGAATCCTTCACGGGTGATTCTAGCCTTAAAGGTAAGGGAACAAATTATTATTATTATTATTATTATTATTATTATTATTATTATAATTATTATTATTGATGGGGGGGGGGGGCAGGGGGCTTCTGGAAAGTGGGGTCTTGTCCATATTATTGTGGTATTAGATGATGTTCAGTGCACTTGAACATGTTTACCCACTCTACTGGTCTTCATGAATATGCCACTGTGCTGCTAAAGCACGAAAATTCTTTACTTTTGCCTTGTTTTCACTGCTAACTCAGCCTATGATCAGTTGTGCCAAACACTTACATTTATTGTTGTTTAAATGTCTATAATACATGTTACATACACCTCTGTGTAAATTGGAGACTAACTTCAGTTATGCACTGCTGTTTTCCACCCAGGTTTGGAGAAGAAGCTTGACTATGTGAACAAACTGAAGGTGAAGGGTCTGGTTATAGGCCCCATCCATGCCTCAATCCCTGACAAGCCTCAAGACCTGAATTTGCAGGAGATCAGCTCCGATTCTGGCACGCTGGAACAGCTGATTAAAGTTCTTGCAGAAGCACACAAGAAGAGTGAGTCTTCTAGACTGTTCTTTGGACCTGTAGTACTTGTTTGATGAACTTCAGTGGCTTGTATAGGTGTATTAACTGTACATTTAACTGTAAAGGTTTTACATTACTTAGTAAATGTAATGTACATTTTTGTCTTTCTCCAGGTATTTCTGTGGTCTTGGATCTGACCCCTAACTATAAAGGATCAAACCCCTGGTTCTCCAATAGTAGCTTCGGGCAAGTGGCAGACAAAGTCGTGGTATGGCTATTTATTTATATTTATCTATATTTATTATTTATCTATTTATTTAATTTTTTTCCCCACTTGTTTATTATGAATTGACTGAATCAACTTTATTCAGTTTGTAGGAATATTGTTTGCTAATACTGGTCTTGTCTCTTCTAGTCTGCCACTAATTATTGGCTGGGTGAAGGTGTGGATGGAATCCTCCTTCATGGTGTGGAGCATATTGCCGCTATGGACTCCTTTTGGACTACCATTAGAGAAACTGTCAAGAATCACACTCAAGATGAGAAGAAAAAGTAAGTGCAGAACCAGTGATTCATCACCATAGCTTCCACATGGGTGTCCTTAATCACTGATCATTACACTTCATGAGAGTATGGATGGACCCGTGCTGCTTTGCTCTGCTCCTGGAAATCGTATAGTTTATATTGAGGTAGATCAGGTGTGTTGCATCTCTGCTGTGTGAGTAGATCTCTGACCAAGGGGTTCGGTGCTTCTGTATGGGCCAATCAGAACGAGTGAGTTTAGAAGCCATCTTGTGGAATGAGTTGTGGAAATGGGTTGGGTGCCATCTAGTGGTACAAAGCTTACGTTGCAGGTGTTTTATTAAAAGGAACTGCATTCTCTTTTGTTTAGTGATCTCATGTAACTGACCATGATCCTCTCTTGTTAAAGGGCTCTAATTGGAGTTACCAAGTCTTCATCTGTTGCTGATGTGAGCAGACAGTTGAACAAGACTGGTGTGGATCTGCTCCTTTCTGGGATCCTGAAACTTGATTCCGTACAGGAGACCACAGAGGTTGTGGAACGCCTCTACTCTGCCCAGGGCAACCACATAACCTGGAACATTGGGGACCGTGTCCGGGGTCACTTGGCTTCCATAGTAAAGTCTGCACGTGTGAAGCTGAGCCAGCTGCTGCTGCTGACATTGCCTGGTACAGCTGTGTTTAACTATGGAGATGAAATCGGGCTAGAAGATAGTGAGGTAAGAGGGTACAAGTGGTATGATTTGAGAGGGTTAAGGCTGGTCGTCTTGAAAGGTACTAATCTTCCCTCTTTTCTTTTTTTTTTTTAGGGTAATGTGTACCCAAAGATGCTGTGGTTAGAAGCACTGAATGACACTGAAAAGGTACATACAGTTTCCTTCCTCTCAAACTACTCCCTAGCCCAACGCAGAACAGAAAGCACTGACCATGCTTTGCTTTATCTTTCTTGCAGGAAGAGAAGGCACAGCGGACGTCTCTTCATTCATTCTTCAAGTCAGTGAGCGAGCTTAAGGGGAAGGAACGCTCGCTCATGCATGGAGAATATTTACTTCTGAACAGCTCCAGTAATGCAATGGCCTACATGCGCAGGTGGGATCAGAGTGAGCGCTACATAGTTGCTTTGAACTGGCACCCTAGTGAGTCCGTCACTCTACAGCTGTCTCACAGTGAGCTTCCTGAGAAAGCCACCGTCGTCATCACTACTGCTGCAAAACAGCTGGCCCTTGACACCACTCTTAACCTGGCACAGCTGGAGGTGGGGCCACAAGAGGCTGTTGTGCTTAAATTCCCTTACACTGCATAAAAAGAGGGTCCTCACTTTGATGTGAGGTAGAAAAATGTTGCTTGTTGGGCATTCTGTTACTGTTTTTCCCCTTGATGGATGTGGTCCAAATGTACTGAAACATGCACAGTTGATTTTATCAATTTATCAGTTTGATTTTGAAACACGCAAGTAAAGTGTATGCAAATGTGTACTTAAAAAAAAAAAAAAGAAAGTAGGTCAATGTCCTTTTCTTATTGTATTGCTGTGACTAGAAACACATTCCATTGAAAGCATTTTTTGTGATTTATGCAAAAGTTTGGAAAAGTATTGCATGAAAGTAGTCCCTCAACACAAGCCCTGGTCAAAAGAAACATGGGCGGGGGGCATAAAATAAACACGAAAGAGAATTCAGGAGTGCTGTCTTGTGTCGTTTCTTTGGCTGTTGTTCAAATGGGGTTTCCTCTTGTATAATATGTAACTGAGACATGGAAGAATCATTAAAGGCTCTTTCAAGCAAGACAGTGATCTTCCATGCAGGTATACCGGATGGCTATACAGTGTCACTGGGGATCTTTATTTAGAACAATTCATTATGCATTGGGAGTGCTCGGTCTCACCTGGCTATTTTAATACTTATAAAATATTAATCCAGCACAGACGTGCGGCACTGCAAACCTACAAGTAGCTGCCTGGGTAGATTGGCAGAAAAGGAACATGCTGAACGATGACTTGCACCTAAAGATCATTCAAACCTGCATAAGTTCATTTAATTAAGGGCTTGGCCTTGTGTGGCTGAAGAGCATTCTGCCCCATATAGAAGGGATACTATACCTATAAAGTGCACTTGTGATGTATGGCTGGTGATCAAGAGTGTGCAATACTCATCCCATACCAGCACCTAATACTCATGAAAGTAACTTCCACTTGGGAAGTATCTGTGTCTGAACTGGTGCAGATCACATTTAAGGTCCAATCTGTCCTCACACAGCAGTGACTATGGGGCAGTAAAGGGAGATTGCGGAGCTGAATTTGATGCAAGAAAATCCTAAAACCTGACCCCACAAAAACCACACTTAACACCTTTATTAAAAGCAACGATTTCTATAAGGGACAGTCTCTGCAGTCCAGTAAACACACACCTCAACATGTTGTACAACGCCACAGAACAAGATCGGGGTCTATTTTTCCACCAGTACCACTTGGATAATGGCTGGACCTGCCTAACACACGTATTATGAGTATTAAAGGATTCAGACACAACCCTTCGACGTCGCCCCTCTCGGCTCCTACCTGTCTCTTTAAGAGTCCGCCGCGCTCCCTCCTCCCTGTGAGGACTCCCTGACGCATTGCAGGTGGATGAAAACCAATCCCGTAATCCCGTTCAGGTCAGCTGACTCGCGCCATCGCTCTGCTACAAACCCCCTGACCGATCCATTCAAACTTGGAGGCACACCTCGCAAGCACAGGCTGTGGAGTTAGAGCAGTTTGACACAAACAGAAAGAGCGAAGGACCATAGCTGCGTTTTACGCAAAAAGAGGCAGCGGGTCGACCTCGGTCTGTTTGGGATTTGCTTCGTTGTCGTAAGGCTTCGGCGCAAGGAGACCGTGGAGACGGCTTGGTTGTTAGGGAGTGCGACGTCCCGCTTTTGACCGAAGAACCTTCGCGTAGTGATCTGGAAATTTGGGCGCACAGCCGCTTAGCTGCGGGAAGAGCGAGGTGACAAACGGACGACTGGAGACGAAGACAGTAGCGATCTGCCTAATTTATCTACGTAGAAATACAGCAAACCCCTTAACCTCCAATAATAACGATGGTAAGTCTGTTATTAAAGGTTTAACCGTAACTTTGTAACCATTATATGCCGCTGAAAATATGACGATGCGCGGTGAATGAGTTAGCCAGATAGCTAGCACTAGCTAGCTAACAATTGAATTGACTGGTGCGTCTACAGCTAGTTAGCCAAGTGGCTAAGTAACGTCAGTGAGATGCCTAGTGCTACCTAGCTAGCTACCTACTAACACGGCTCCTTAATATACGCTATGCAGCTAAAACTCTATGTAGCCGTTTAATTGTATGCTTTTCGATGGAAAGTCGATGGATGTTCACTTGTTGGGTGAAATCACGCTGGTTAGATTGTGGATGACTTGCAGGCCTAACGCAGTACGGCCGATGCAGCAGTTAACCTGCAGTTGATCAGGAGTGACTGACAGCTGCATCTAATTTGATCGAGCAGACCGATCACAAATGAGCCACAATGAATGTAGCAGTCATCTGTCACTGGGATGTAGCTGTCGTTAGCTACTTATTAGTACAGTACATCACCTCACCTCACCAATAGAGCCCAGTGGAGCACTCAGGATTTCCCCATCCATTTCTGAGGCTGGTGACACAGTGAATCTAACTTGGGCTTCTCAAAGGAAAGCAGTTAAAGTACTGCAAAATAGTCAGGTGCAACTTGGGGAATTAGCTAGCTACAGTTTCCTATACATTTCTTAAAGCATGAACTGAAGACATTTAACATTTATTTTCTGTCAACAGGCTGATCAGCTAACCGAGGAGCAAATTGCTGGTAATTAAACATGTTGAAGCGAGATTTTGATCGTTTGTTATTCCACCGTTTCATCATACGTGATTGATTTACCAAATCTTCCTGTCTGTATTTTTAGAATTCAAGGAGGCATTCTCGCTTTTCGATAAAGATGGCGATGGCACCATTACCACCAAAGAGTTGGGGACAGTTATGCGGTCTTTGGGGCAGAACCCTACAGAGGCAGAGCTTCAGGACATGATCAATGAAGTTGACGCTGATGGTGAGGGAAGGTTTATGTACGCAAATGAGCTCAATTGCTTGAGCCATTAGGAGTGTGCTAATGCGCATTGGAATTAATTGTTTTAATTTGTCCCAAGGTAATGGGACGATTGATTTCCCTGAGTTTCTCACCATGATGGCAAGGAAGATGAAGGACACGGACAGCGAGGAGGAAATTAGAGAAGCCTTCAGAGTTTTTGACAAGGTAAAGAAGAGTTTTTGGGTTCATGGTCATGTTGTATGTATTCATTTTTGTGTTTCAGTACAATAATAAGTATTTGCGCTTTGTGATGATCAGGATGTATTTGCCTTAGCCAGTGATTGACTGACTTATTAATGTACAGGATGGTAATGGCTACATAAGTGCTGCTGAGCTGCGTCATGTCATGACAAACCTTGGCGAAAAGCTGACTGATGAGGAGGTCGATGAGATGATCCGAGAGGCAGATATCGATGGTGATGGCCAGGTCAACTATGAAGGTTAGTTTTTGGATGTGTCCGTGTAGATTTTGTAGTTTTCCAATTAAAGGATGGCCACAGGATATCCTTTATATTAAGTAACTTGCGATCTGAGTTCTGACAACTGTCTCGGCCATATATGGACTAAGGGCAGTGCTTTATCATGTCAGGCCTGAACACAGCAGAACAGAAGTTGACTCATTCATTTCTCTTGTTTTCAGAGTTCGTCCAAATGATGACTGCAAAGTAAACTTGGAAATCCAAAGGACTACAGCAGACCAAACAGTGGGCAGCACTCTCACTGTCAGTGTTCAACAAGCATTCTCAACCATTCTCCTACTGCTTACCATTAGTTAGGTCTCTTCTTCCCTTTCCTCTTTCCTTCATTTGAGCTTTCTTCTGCTTTGCCTGTTTTTTTTTGTTTTGTTTTTTTTTAATTTTTTTTTATATAAAACCTTAAATTGTCAACTCATTTTCCTTGTCTTCACACCCATTTTATTATGATTATTATTATTATTGATTTTCAAGGGAAAAAATATTAACATATACACTAAGTTATGAAGCGTACATATGGTGATGACAATGTTATACATGTATCAATATTTTAAAGATTATATAACATACTATATGGCAAAGAGCAATGCATGCTTTATTTCATTTGGCATGTTTCTGTGCTTCTCTGCTTGCCTCTTTTTCTAACTTGCTAGCTCTTCCTTTAATTGCATGTTTCTCATGCAACCTCTGCTCAGTGGTCTTAGAACTGTATGGTGAACAACCATTCATGGATATCAGGGGCTTTTAACGACAAAAAAAGAAGGTCCAAAAATGTCCACGTACTGTTAGTCTAATAGCTGCGGTTTAGTGTGGGTGTGGGTCTGTAGTAACTACCCAGAACAGACGCTGAGGAAGTTATGGAAATGTGAGGTAGAGGATGGTTTGGCAGTGGGTAGTTGAGGAAAAAAAAAATAGGGGACCAATGTTTGCTAGGAACTGTACTACTTATTTAATTGTCCCTTTCTTAAGGTGGAGGGAGGCGGACGTTAACGATGGGGTTTTAGTTCTGAACACAGGCCTGTATTTCCACGTTTCTTTTAAAAGCCCTGTTAGTCCTGTCCCAAGCATACGCCATCCATCTGTTCTAGACTAGAGAGGTTTAATGGGTCTTTTCAGAGAGGACTTCCCAGCTGTCCAGCTGTTTTTCTACAGACCGAATTTAGTAGTTCGGAGCGCTTGCGGTGTGAAGTTTCGTACTGAAGATGTAGAATAATTTTCATGTCAACGTATGGTCTTACATTTTGATGCTGCACTGTGTCCACCCATGCCATGTAGCTTATTCAGTGTACCATTTTCTGGATTTATGTTCATGGTTCTTCCTGCAGGATATTACAGGAGTATGTTAAGCTGGAAACATGGATCCTGTCTCTGGATGCTTAGGAATGGTGCAGTATTGTGTCTGCAGATAGGACTGTTCATTCTCTATGTTCCACGATGATTGTTTAAGAGCTCATTAAAGTGGCCAGGTTTTCAACACCTAGAGTAAGCTCAAATCTGGCCTCTCAGGGGTTCCTGAGGGCTGCTTTAAGGATCTTTACCATGCTAGCGGTGTAATGGAATTGGGTGACTTTTAAAGATTGACGCATTCAGACCAAATTTGCATGCGCAGATGTTTGCGCAGTGTACATATGTCCACTATCTGGTATATCTACTAACGGCTGACTGAAAAAACAACAGGTTGGTAGGCTTAATTTAACCTGTAGTAACATGCGATTAAACTTCCGCATGGAGTCAGCTTTCTTTTTCAGCGTCAGCTTTTAGCCTTTAAAAGTGTGCCGTTTACCTTCATGTCAGCCTTTTGACAGCATCACCTATTGTCATTGCACCAGGTTAAAAACTGTAGCACTTGCTCACTGTTCTTAGCAGTAAACTTAGGACAGAAATAAGGAAATGTGATCTTGGTGGTAGATGTTAAGTACACATCGGAGAAGCTTACAAGGACCGCACCTGCAGGAAGAATCATACAACGCTTGTAATGTTGCATCCACTATACCAACTTTTTTTTTTTCTACTGTTATGAATGTATTTTTTTTACGTCATTTTAACGTCTTAAGGGCTGATTTACCAGAGAGCAAATAAGCCTAACATTGGACTGAACATGAATTCCACTAAAGAATCTCCGGTTTAGTCCAACTTTAGGCTAAATCTCTGGAAAGGCACCCCTCCTTTTTTTTCTCTGCTCATAATGTCATTTAGGGAAGGTTAAGTTATGCGTTTCATTGCAGAACTGTTATTCTTGCTAAATAAACTTCTGGGACTTGTGTTTCTATATCAAGGCTCTTGTGTTTTATTTATGTATTTATTTGTTCATATTCTTTCATTTTGAATATTGCAAATTTAGTTTGTTATTGCATTTATGTTAATTTTCAGTCATGCAAATGACCAGTGAGGAACAGGCACTGAAAGTCTCTGCATACGGTGTTCATAGGAGTCCTCATACATAAGGATTGTTCCATTCTGGATAGAATTATTTATTTTTTTTTTTTACCAATTTTCTTCAATTCCAGACTGTTTTATGTGTTTAAAAATGATAATTGATGACTTGAATGTATTACTTCTCTTGATATACAGGACTGTTTTTGCATAGAACCAAAATGACTCCTCTAAGCATGATGGCCTAATGGTGAGCATGGTTCTTGATTAGTGTATTTTTAATACTTAAAAACATCTGAACTCTGGATTTTAGACATCCTAGGAGGCTTAATCTCTTAAATATGCTGTGCCTTGATTTATAATGTGTGTATATGAATCTATATAGCTACATATATAAACTATCGTAGTTACCCTGCTGTAGTATAGCTAGTTAACCCATAAATTAGCTAGCTGTAGCACAATCAGCTAATCCTATACATGTACTCCTAAACCAAGTACACTTTCGTTTAAAGCCATTAGCCTAGTTTGAAACCTCCGTAGTGCACTATAAAGGGAATAGGGAGCCATTTCAGGTTTAGCATAGCATGTAGCTAGCGACATTTAATCTAGCATGGCTCGTCCCGCCCTCCCAGTAGGACGTGCAGAGCGTACGGCGCAGTGACGTTTAATATGAAGAGCTCGTTTGAGTGACAGACGAGAGGACCAATAGCGTCGCTCTAATCTCGAACTCAACCAATTAGGTCAATGACAAGCGTGTTAAAGGGTGGGTGGGACTTTTGGGCGCTGTCACTGACCAATAGATAGGTGGCACAGAGACGGGTGGATTACTAATTCAAGAAAAGTAGCTAGCTAGTTGTGTGTGGTTGTGTTGCCTCTAACGTGTCAGTGTATAAAGACAGTCAACAGAGGGTGATTTTAGCCTGTTTGCTGCAGTTCGGCCCATTCCGTGTACTGTTTTATACCTTGGATCAACATCGACAATAAATATCCTGGCATCCTGTGGGAGACTGGGCCGTGCCGTCGCACGCACGCTGCCTTGAATTGTAAACAGTCATATGAGGTGTAGAGGACCGGAGCGCAGGCTTTACTGATTATACAGTGGCGTGTCAGCCCCCTTTTAGCGTACATTTGCTATTCACAGAAAGTTGCGCACAGGGGCCGGGTCTGTGCTGCTTAGGTCGGACGGTTATTGAGACTCTGCATACGACTCCAGGCACGTAATTTTCGCGAGAGGAGAAAAAAAGGTAAGCCTTCTGTCATCGGTGTACATTTAATATAGCTACAGCTGAAACGTGTGTGTATTTTAGGCAAAGCTAGCTAAGCAGGTTGTGCTGTAGCACACTGTTCCCATCACACGAGGTTGAACGGTGCAGACTGGCTGTTAGAAGAGCTGCTAGCTGGTTTACTCTTACCTCTGAGTTGTCATCATAGTGCCTAGTGCTACTTCCTAAGATTGTCCAAACTTGACAGTGCGTGCAGTTGCCTGGCTAGCACTAGCATTTTCTGTGGGGGTGTAAACAACGTGTGTAGTCCTTAGACCACATTTCACCTAGACCTCAGGGCAGAAGAACCTCTGTAGGGGTCTGTAGGGGGTTTCTTTAGCTGATTGAATCGAGAGCTGACCGTGTAATGCACGTGTTCATGTTACAAGTACATGCTGCTCTTACAGCCATACTACAGAAAGTTATGGCCACCGGCTAGCCAACGTCGTGGGTTAGAAGGGTGCTTATATATTTGTCTGAACACGAAATAACACGTAGACTTACTCTGACCCCTGTGAGGCAGCTGAGCAGATTTAGTTGACTGCATTACTATGTTTGCTTTTATTAGATATCATTGTTTGCGGTGTGATCATAAGATATTAGGCTTTTAGGTTAAAGTTCAGAGCACCTTCTAGCTAAATGTTACTGGTGCTTGTGGTGATCTGGCATTGGTGGTGTTTCATCACAGGCTTTTATCACCACACATCATGTCATCATGTTGGTAATCATATGGAGCTATTACTGTTTACAGATGCATCAGCCCATATTTACCTGTCAGCCAAAATTGCTACAGTCCTCCTAAAGCATACCTGTGTGCTGTAAACCAGCCTCATGCAGTCCCTGTCCCTTCAGTTCCCCTGATTTTCCTCCATATTTCTGAATGATTCATGCAGAAGTTTACAGAGTCCGATTTCTTAACAGTGGCTGTGATTTCAACCAGGGGTCACAATGTCAACAATACAAATATATGCATTTAATTTAAAATCCAAAACCACCAGTGGACCTACGAGTGCCTTAGGTTTTTATATGTATGTTGATAAAATTAAAACACTGATACATTTTGAGGAAATAGTTTTCTTAGGGCACTATTTTACGTTGGAGCACCCTGCATGTACCTCTAAGGCTAGGAAGGAATAATAATAATAATAATAATAATAATAATATTAATAATAACAACAGTTTAAGCTAAAGACATCTCTGAAAACTGTGGTAAAACTTTGCCCCAGACATCAGGCAGCGTTATTGTCGTACCTCTTTCAGGTAAGAAGTTTCAGTGAGGTAGTTTTTGGGACGTTAAATGCTTTGGATGTCTGGGTCGATCCCCACCACTGTTAAGAAATCTGACTCTGTGACTCTGCACAGTTTCTTTACACTGGAGCATTTCACACCAACCACTTTAAATGAGTTCCCCTGTAGGTTCAAGCCCTTATATCTATATGTTGTAGCTTTTGATACAAGTGTAACGCTGTTAAAATAGGTATTGCTGATTGTGCCAAACTACACTATGACCTTCCTGTGCATTTGCGGCAGCTGGCATGCTGTTAACTCCCTCCCTGATCTACCTGAGATTTCTGCGTGTTCTGCAGGACCTCTTGTATTTTGTTGTTGTTTTTTTCTGTTCTCTGGTACTAAAGCGTGTGTGTGTTCTAACCTATTTGGTTGTATTGCCGTAATTCACGGTGTTATGTGGTAAATAAATGTTCAAAAGCTCGTTCTCCAGTAAGGACAGGGACCGCTGCTTTATGTGCACTCAGTGCACCCTGACAGCAGTGGAAATCGGGTCAGTGTGTTGGTGAGTACTGGCTCTGCGTTCTTCAGTACAGAGGGGGAAGTTTTTTTATAGGTTGTGAGAGCACATCTGTTTGCCTCAGAAAGTGGTTTCCTGGAAGTTGAGAGAAGCAAATGCCTTAAGCTAACATGCTTAGATGCCATGCTGTAATGATGAAACGTAAGAGGGGGGGTTAAATCTATCTGCACTCTTGATTTGGTCTTGAAAAAGCGACAGCTTAGTCAGTGCTTTACCTCTTGACTGATTGCTTATGAAGGCCAGCAGGTGTCAGATAATATGATACTATGCAGACTATCTGGCTATGCAAGTCATGGACAGATGTGGCATTTCTAGGGATACTCATACTGATCTGGACTCTAGACCTGGAATACTACCAACTGTGCTATCACACGTATTTAGTCTTGGCACATGCAAATTGTGAAGTTGGCAAACTACTGCACACACAAAGGCCGCTGTGTCCAAAAGCTGCTTCTGTTTCTGCTCTGTTGTTAAACAGTTTCTCTTGTAAATTTCGTCCAGGAGCATAATGGGACATAATCTCAATAGTAATCTAGTGGCAGTGTTGCAGACCGTGACCCTGCAAGATTCTCAGTCTTTGCAAAATCATTTGTGAGTAAGGACAATTGGTCTATAGACGTGAGAGAGTGTCATGTGAGTCTTTTAAAAAATATTTCCAGAGTCGTTCATTAAATGGTTAGCATTCAAACAGCTGTTTAACGCTACGAACAAACACTGCCGTTGAGGTTGTTGAAAACAGGTTTTTGCTCTTTATGGTGGAGATTTCTGAAAAGCAAGTTTTCAGTGTCTTGAGTCTGGTTGTTGCAGTCTAATGACAGGGTTTACTGTTTCGTTACACAAAGGTGAGCTGGCCTGCTCATGTGAATGTTTTCGGGTCTTTTAAATTTTCCGAAATGGTGAAGACATTTTCAAAAATGTCTAGATTCATGAGGGTGGAGCCTTAAACTGCAGAAAAACAAACATTCCCCTGATAAACAACATGCAGTACTTGCACCAAACCTCTGATCACTTAGACTTTCTGCATCTCTACAGCTCTGTTGTTGTTATGTTACTGAAGACACACCCTTTAATTTGTCTATGAAGAGAGTTATAATCTTGTGTTTCACACGTCTTTAAATTGTTTGCCAAGAACAAGAGGACTAGCACTGAAATTACAGAAGGCTTTGTGAAACCGTCTAAGCCACTGGAGGCGCCTCCCAGTTCCAGAGGGGCGTTCTTATTTCCACCAACACAACACTCCGGCCGCATGGCCATCCCTCATTGTTTTGGTGAGCCTGATTAAACTGATGGAATGTCGTCAAAAATCCTGTTTTCTCTCCAGACCGACCTCAGCAACCAATAAACTGCCATATAACTTCATAACTCTGCGTCTCTGACATGCCAGTCCAATTTTCAGCTTTCACTCAGCCTGTGAGCTCTGTTCATCCTCGGCTCTCTTCTTTTACATGTTGGTACAGAACAGTCAGTGTATTGTTGACCTGCCTGCGGAATGCGGCCCTTAGAAAGAGCGAGAGAGAAGAGAATAAAGAACTGGGCCATTCAGAGAGAGACTGGCAGAAGTACAGGCCGAATGAAACAGGACACCTTAACTGCACTCCTGTGGTTAAACTGAGTACACTAATGGAAGGAAGGAAGGAACGAACAAGGACCTTGATTTTGTTGCAATGCCAATTTCTGCCTTTTTGTTTGTTTTGTTTGTTTGATTATCATTTTTTTGATTTTGACATTTCACCTCCATGGCTCATGTTTCTTCATGAACATAACGAAAAGCAGTGCCTGCTTTAGGCCTTGTTTGGTCTAATATATATTTTGATGCTTCATACATATAACTGTTGGGCTTTCAGTGATGTCTTGGAACTGTGGCTGAGGCTGCCGTCCAAGAAAGAAGCCCCCGCTCCATAATGAACACCTTCAAGCCTATAGAGTACAGCTGACCACATCGACAAAGAAAGAGTTTTATTGTCAGATGAGAGCGACTAATGTAGAAATACTCAAACCAGCCTGTCTAGCACCTATACTGATGCCCTGAGATGACGTTCTCTTCCCTGATCTGGTGATTGATGTGAACGTCATGTATCTGCTACATGACGTTCACGTTAGCTGATTCAATAAATGCATGAATAAGTAGATGTACAGGCCTTTCTAATATAATGCTGTATATCCTGTAAACATTGAATTTAGGTTAAATGTAATAATTGATCAGTCTGAATCTTGCTGTCATTCAAACATACTTAAAAAATATATAATATTGGCACATAAGTCACATGATTAAGAGTAAGTGGCATATTTTGAGTCCAAAAGCTGGTATGTTGCCCTTTTTGTTGTTTTCTCCATCCTTGAGAAGATCCCTCAAGCCTGTCCAAACTGCTACACAAACTAGGCAAAAAAACCCAAACAAACACAATTACAATTGTGTTTTTCCACTGCATAAGAGATCTCAGCACCTTTCCAACACCGTTTCAGCTTCAGATTGTTCGGCCTGGTTGTGTGGTTCAGGCTTGTATACAGCTTTTTGATCAGACATGCGGTTTCCACGTAGCAGTGGATTTTTCACGGAAGCTGTTCCCATAGGAAAGAATGGAGTAAACAAATAATTGTTTACTCCAACCTCTTGTGCCACAACGATACAAATTCACTAGTAGCACCCAGCCTACCACAGAGGGTGCCACACCACTTTGCAACACCCTAGCAACACCTGGGGTACTATAGCAACTGCCTGCTAATGCTGTAACAAACCGCAAAGCAACACTTTCCTAGCATCCAGTTGGCAACCACTTGGCAACAACACAGTGACCACCTAGCATCATAGCAACACCATAGCAACCGTCTTGCTACATTATATCAGCCACTTACAACAACAGCATAGCAACAACCTGGGATACCATAACAAACATTATGCCACCCACCATAACAATTCCCATTGCAGCCACCTGTGATACCAAAACTATCACCTCACTGTAAGTGATCAGCTGTCAACTAGCAACCACTTTGTAACACCATAGAAACCACCCTAGCAGCTACGTATCAAAACAGTGTCACCGTAGTGATCATTAGCAAGTGCCAGGTAATTGCCTGGAAGTCTCTTCTTTTAGGAAATGAAGAAGTTCCCAGTTCTGTTGTTATTGTGCCTGAATGTCTATGAATGTTTTTGGCAATGTGAAACTGAAGCTATGGAGGACAGAAAAACCTGATGTAAAGTAAATGTAAAAAAGTCGTCCGTTTGGCAACGTTTTCGTGGAATGAAGTCCTTCCCATGAAGGAGCGCTCACTTTCAGTTCTTCTCCGTATTCTCTTCATCATCACCCCCCCCCCTCTGAGTTTAATATCTGTTGTTTATTCAGGTGCTCTGCTCTGTTCCTCTCTAAGTCTCCCCAGCATGGTCGTGTAGCAGCAGCACAGCAGTGTACGGTGTACAGTTCCTCTCCCTCTGAAAGGCAGAAGTGTGATTGTGTTGGTGAGGTTTTGAGGTCGATGAGTGAACGCAGAGCGTCTGAATTTAGGTGACAGACTCATCAGATTTTTGATGTGTGTGTGTCTGTGTGTCTGTGTGTCTGTGTGTCTGTGTGTCTGTGTGTCTGTGTGTCTGTGTGTCTGTGTGTGTGTGTGTGTATGCTGTGTTCTCTGCCTCAAGTCTTTATGGCTCAGTTTTCTGTTCACTTCTCTCAGCCCCTCAAGTCCACTGCAGTTGTATCTTATCAGGTGTTCTACAGTAGCTCGGCCTGAGCAGCTAATCTCACCTCACTTATCTAAAGGTCTGATGTTGTGTAGACTTCCATCACAATCTTATCTGAACAACCTTTTTTCTTTCCCTGTTTCGCTCCACCTTTCTGTCTGTCTGTTCTGAATATGTCGGAACAATGACTTACTTTCTTGCTTTTGACATCAAAATTCGTCCATATGCTAGAGCTGGGCGGTATGACAGTAAATGCGTATCATTGGTATTTTGAGGTTGTATTTTAATGTATTCATATATGAACTATTTTTGCCAGTAAAACTGACTGTTAAATTGCCTTCTTTTTAAACTCCAGTCCTTTTAGAAACAGTAGGCCTGTCTTTATAGGTTGACAGTGGCTTACTTTACTACTGATCCACATATTTATTAACAGTGTATATTAAATATTTTTACTGAGCAAAATAAATAATATATAGATGGATAAACCTGTGATTACCGCATTCTTTAAAACGGATCTTTAGAAAGTTTAGGAGCTCTACTTAGGGAAGTTCAGTTTCACCTCAGAAAGCCTTTGGCCTCTTAACATTACTGTAGCATGTTCAGACAGTGCTTGGCAGTGTCTGACACACTGGTAGGTGTGTGTGTGTGTGTGTGTGTGTGTGTGTGTGTGTGTGTGTGTGTTGTGGAGAGAGTGTAAAAGAGAGAGAGAGAGAGAGAGGTGGTTAATTATTTTTTTTATTTTTTTTAATTTATTGCGTGATTGTAGCTGAGGTGTCTCACAGACCACTCCCAAAGATCTTTTAGGATTTCTGATGTCTGTCTCTCCTCTGTTATCGCGGGTTCGCCAGCAGAAGCAAGCGGGTTTACTTGTACGTGAAATCAGCCCCGGAGATCAGCCAGGAGTGTTTCCGTGGTAGCCTAATGTTGCTAGCAACACAGTGCTAAGCATTTGAGCTGTTTGTGATTAGTCCAGATTACACAACACTAACTGTTGTTCTGCACTTTTTTTGTTGCATAATAGTATTACGGTATGTAAGAACGTAGGATGAATTTTAAATGGTATACTGAAAGGACTGCCCAGCTTCACCATATGTCATATGAAATTATTACATTTAGTATAGTTTTGTATATTATATAATATAGTTTTATTTTATTTAAATTAATTTTGATTCTCCTCCAACTTTAAGAGTTTAAGTTTTTTGAAGAGTTCAGGGTCAAGGTGGAGTTTTATGTGAATTCAATGAAGGTTTAATTTTTAATTTTAATATGAATTCTAAATATAATGTAAAATGTTATTCTTTGCATTTCTGTCTTTAGGCTTGTTTAGTTTAGTCTATTGTACTAAGGTTTGTCTTTGTGTACAGATGTTGCTGAAGTTGGGAGGGATGCGTGCTGCTCTGGGTGCGCTGGCAGTCCGGAGGGCATGCTGCCAGTCTCGCTCCGCTCACACTTCACCTCAGACACTGGAGTACAAGCCCATTAAAAAGGTCATGGTGGCCAACAGAGGTGAGTTGGGGTGTAGCAGTTGCAGCAATGCGTTAAGACACATTACACTGCGCCTGTGTAAAACTCCCCCATCTATATAAAACCTCTGTTTGCAGGAGAGATTGCTATCCGAGTGTTCCGGGCATGTACGGAGCTGGGGATCCGGACGGTGGCTGTGTATTCAGAGCAGGACACAGGCCAGATGCACCGGCAGAAAGCAGACGAGGCCTACCTCATAGGCAGGGGCCTGTCACCCGTCGCTGCATACCTCCACATACCTGACATCATCAAAGTGGCCAAGGTTCGGTTTGTCTGGTTTACTTCAGAAATTTTGTGACTGGACTGAACATAACTGTTATAAGTTGGAAACAGTGCAATCACCTGATTGGTCAAAGCAAAAGTTCAACACAAAAATGTATGCATTATAATTATAATGAATTATAATTATAGTTTTTTATATATATTTTTATATAAATATATATTTGCAATAGCTGCAAGCCTAAAACATCGCAAACCTCATTAGGGCTCTCCCGATTTGATCTCGATATTTTGAACTGAGGCATTGTTTTAACTTTACTTACATTTTTCTATTTTTAAGAACTTTTATTCGTTATTACTACGGAACTGCTGCACGAGTTCAGTCGTTTCAGGCTCAGGTCCAGTTGGCTACATTTAAAGCTACAGTTCTAAACAACAATCGTGACTGCAGTGGAGTTGTAAAAGTTTTCAAAGACCCAAGGCATTGAAAAAAATAAAAGAACCTGAAATTAGCACAAAACAAAAAGGTGGTTTGTAAACTAGGGGAATTTTGAAAGGTATTATACAACAGCACAATATACAAGCACCTGAAGAGAAAACACACCGGCCGTGGCCGTGACTGTGCAGTTTCAATTGAAAGTTTTTGCATTCTCGCGCACGGCAGTTTCGTCCCCAGTTACGTCTTTTTGGCCTCGGGTCCAGCTTTTATTAAGCACTGGTAAATCTTTATTAAGCTTTGTAAATTCGTTGTTCATGTAGCCACTAAATGCACTCATTATTAAATCGATATATTGATCTGCCAGCTACCTTTTCGGTGAATACGTGATCAGGGAAAAAAGGTTAAGGCCAGAATCTGGGCTTTTATATTGATTGACTGTGCCAGTGGGTGTGTTTGTGCACTTTGGGCTTGACTGGATATAAACCATATCTAATTATTCAGACATCATTTTAAGCACATTTCTTTGTGTAGGGAATGGCATCAATACAATAGCTTACATACACTTATATGTTACTATTTTGTGCTCAATTGAACTTAGTTGGAAGAAAATGGATCATTCTGATTAATCGACTAATCAACAAAAATAATAGATAGATGAATCCATAGCAAAATATTCCTTGGTGGCAGCCGTGAACCTCTCAATGAGTTGTTAAGTCATCTCAAATAGAGCAGTTTATGTGGTTTGACCCTGTATGATGTACTGTTATCTATAGACGATACTGTAGCATGACTAACCGCAGGAAAGCCACAATTTCATCTGTACTTTGGCCTTTTTATAAGTAAGTGCAGATCTGTAGATAGCCACAGAGATTGCTTAACCGTTAAGCAGTGCTGATTGGTGGGGTGTTCGTGTTCATTATTTGAACCACCTGTGCAAAACTAAGAGAGAAAATGGAAAAGGTTTGGAAAAGGAGTTTGAATGTTTATGTTAAAGTTTTACTAAATGATTACATTTAAGATTGCTGATTAATGGAAAATGTCATTCCACTAACATGCAAGTTTAACTCTCATATGAGTGTAAATCTTTGTTGTCAGACTGTGAAGTGTTATAAGCCTTAACAAAGTCTCGCCTGGAGTTTGAGTGTGAAGACTTCACTCTGGGTGAAAGTGTAAGATAGCAGCTGGAGTGCTCATGACCCCTATAGCACTCACATGATGTTCAGATTGAGTAGTACGAACTTTTTAAAGTCTGCACAGCCAGTTGGCATGATGGTGACGTTACTTGTGAATGTTTGAGATAAAGGAATGCTAATAAATTCTGAAGGGAGGGGAAAGGGCGTGCACACACACACACACACACACACACACACACACACACACACACACACACACACACACACACACACACACACACACACTAGGTATGAGCTGGGACTGTTTTTTCAGCACAAATTAAATGTTGTTTTGGGGCCTAAATTAGTTTGTCACTCTTGTCTAAAACTACAAGAATTAGCTTGGCTCACTTAGCCTGAGGCACAGATTAGAGTTACTGTGCTGGAATGGGAGGTGGTGAGTGTCTGGTGTCCGACCTGCTGCTGGAATCTGAGCAGTCTGCTTGGACATGGGCCACTGCTGAGATACACTTTAGTAATTTAGCCACAACTATGAGCTTTTTAGCCAAACTGTGCTGAGATGGTAGACAGCTGACTCTATGGAGAAAGTGTTGTTGTCGTCCAAGCGTTCTGTTTCTCACGTTTGTTCCCTGTCCATCTCTTTGGGTGTTTTCACTCTAGAATAGTTGCACACCCAGGACTAAGTCAGGGCTGGGTTGGGGGAAGGGCTTATTTTCACAGATCAGTTTTCAAGAAAGGAAAGTACTTCCAAATTCTAGATCGTTTGCAGGATTCCATGCTTTGTCTTGGAAATTCTCAAAAATGATAGACAACAGATCTGATGGTAGTTGCCAATAGGCCCATATCTGTTTTTCTAGATAATCTCAGTTCAGTTTGCTTACGGTTTTCTTTTTCTTCCCCCACCACCATGATGAATTTTGGAACAAGGAGTAACATGACATGATGAACCAATTACATTCTAAGCATGCATTGCCGGGAGCAGATGGCTTTCACATGCCCTGTACCAGCGTTCGCTTGAAATGAACTCCAGACCAGAAGAACCAGGGATCAGTACTCTGGACTGCCTCCCTGTGGTGTGTGAAAACAGCTTTTACACTCCAAAATTCAAAATTCAAAAAAGACCTTCAGCGCAAACGGGCCGTGGTCCGTGAAAAGGCTAAAAAACAGTGAGAAAAGGCCCTAAACTTCAGAAGCCTGGCCCACTTTCCCCCTACTCATTCATGACTTGTATAGTTCATGTTCACACTGATTGCTTTTCCTCAGTTCTTTTATTGTAAAAAGTCTTAGTATTAAAGGGCTTATATCCTACAAACAGCTTTAAAACTTACCAAACTCTCTGGACAAATGGAACAAAAGCTGTGCTCTGTTTTAGGACTGCACAGTAGATCATGTGGGACTCATTATCAAAGTATTTGCCCTCCCTGTACTAGCTAAAGTCTCTAACCAAGTACGACTTGTGAAGCTTGGGTTTCATTTGGTCCTTCAGGACAGGACAGGACAATGATCCCAAGCATACCTTAAAGTCCACCAAGGCTTGGTTTCAGAAGATGTTGAAAGGTTCTAGAGTGGTCGTCACAGTCGCCTTACTTGCCTGAATCTTTGATTGGATTTGAAGAAGACATTTGCAGACCCAAGAATATTGAGGACTTTGTCAATGAGGAGAATTGAGAGAATTGAGGACTTTGTCAATGAGGAATGGGCTAAGGTTCCTTAGGAATGCTGCCAGAAGCTGGCTATGCATCATATTTGCAGCAGGTCATAAAAGTAAAAGGGTGCTCTAGTAAGTACTAAAGATGTTCATCATGAAGGGGTTGAATAATTCGGAGATTGCAGTCATCATTGAAAGTGGTATTTTGTGTGAATTTGGCAAAAGCACTTATTAGCTGTTTTGGGCTATTTCAATTGCTTTTGTTTGATTGGTTTATAACAGCTGAAAGTTTGTAAATGTTGCTAATGAACCTAGTGAATCATTTCGATTGTTTGCTGAGCATTTAGACCAGCCTTTCATTTAAACCTCTAGAGGAATGTAAGTTATTGTGTTATTTTGAAATTACACTGCCAAATTGTCAGTGACTCTGTTTTCACTGTATTTCTGCATGTGACATATTTACTTAAAATAATGCCTGAAGGCCAATATATAACCATGTCCTGCCATTATATCACGGGTCCTCTTCTAATATAATTGCAGCATGATGTTTTATCTGTATTGTGCTTTTCTGCTGTGAACTGTGCTGTCTCTTTGGCTGGACCCTACTGCAGTAGCATGAATTGGTAACATTTCTGTTAACATTCCCCTCCCCCCACCCCAGGAGAACGATGTGGATGCCATCCACCCCGGCTATGGGTTCCTGTCCGAGCGGGCTGATTTTGCCCAGGCCTGTGCTGATGCTGGCGTTCGTTTCATTGGCCCTGCTCCTGAGGTCGTCCGCAAGATGGGGGACAAAGTGGAGGCTCGTGCCATCGCTATTCGTGCTGGTAGATTGATGCTTTATTTCTGGGTACCACTATTTGGGGGCTTTAGGCTAATAAAGTAAATATAGTATCTCAATTTCTACACTATGTATCACAGGATTTAGTCTTTTTGAGATTTTATCTGTTGGAACAGGGTTTTCATGATCATAATATCGATTTTTATACCAGTATTATAGGATCACAATTCTCAAGTCAAGTCAAGTCAAGTGGGTTTATTGTCATTTCAACTACATACAGAGTACACAGTGAAACGAAACAACGTTCCTCCAGGACCATGGTGCAACATAGACAGTGCATACAAAACACAAGTGCAACACAAACAAACAAGTGCGGACAGACAACACAGTACAGACAGAGGATAATAAATAATGACTGTAGTGTGCAAGTTGTGCAATGTGCGATAAATAGAGTCCAGTGAGGTAGTAAAGTTATTAGTGCAAATGCTTGTGCAAAAAATGCTTCCCATGTTATCTGGGGTAAATGGTTGGAAAGAGAGAGAGAGGGAGAGTGAACATGTACCAGAAAGATATCAGGTCAGAAGTTGAGTTGGGTTGAGGAGTCTGATGGCTTGGGGGAAGAAGCTATTGCAGAGTCTGGTCGTGTTGGACCGGATGCTGCGGTACCTTCTTCCTGATGGCAGGAGGGAGAATAGTCTGTGTGAAGGGTGGGTGGAGTCATCCACAATGCTGGTTGCTTTACACCACCCGCTGCATCCGCAAATGTCCATGACGGAGGGGAGAGAGGCTCCGATGATCTTCTCAGCTGTCCTCACAATGCGTTGGAGGGACTTGCGGTCAGAGGCTGTGCAGGTCCCAAACCAGGCAGTGATGCAGCTGCTTAGGATGCTCAATACGCAAATCACACTACGGTAAAATAATACCCAATAAATGACCAATATAATTCAGTGTATTCCATTTAAACTGGGAGAGCTAGTGAGTTACACCTAACCTAGCCAGCATATCCAAAAGCTAACAAGTTAGCTAGCTCATTTATCGACCCCTCTGCTGGTCTGGCATGTGTTTGAGCATTTGTCTGACTATCTGTTTGTCCATCCTTCATCCACCATACCAGCGTTCTGTGTGTATTGCCTGGATGCAGATCCAGGAACGTGAGCGTTACCTTCTTCTACCACATAAAATCTGGAGAATGTATGTAGTGAAAAATCGCTGCAGGATGTCGGCACCACCAGACGGTTCTCAGACAGGCCTGATCAGTATTTTTTATTTATTTATATATTTATTTTTTAAGCCATTTTCACAGAGAATAGAAAGTTACAGCATTAAATTGTTTGCCAAGTTTCGTTTTTGGAAGAAGTGTTAAACTTTTAGTATGTAGGGTAACTCTAGTCCTGATAGTAGAGCAGAACTTCAGACAACTACATCATGTGGGAGCCTTCCTCTAAATCTTTTGTTAATGAAATGTAAAGTTGTTGAGTGTTCAAGTACTGATGCTAACCACGTTATGTTCAGAAAAGCCTGTGACATGATTAACACAATAATAATAATAATAATAATAATAATAAGAAGAAGAATAAGAATAAGAAGAATTTGTATTGTAATTTCAGCCACTTCTAGTTGTTTGGTTCTGGTATGGTTAATCATAGTGTTTAAACCCCAGTCTCTAGCTGTTGTTTTCCTGCTACTTTTTCCAACAATAACCTTGATCTTGCCCTTGTGGGCAATGAAACTGAAAATATGTCCAGAAGGAAAAGGAAGCTAAGCTTTTCTTTTTACAGCGCTTTTCTGAACTAATTGAATTGCTTGAAATAGTGATTGGCATCAGTACAGGCTGTTTAGACTCTGGCCATACTGGTGGTAAACACCCACACTACGTTCATGGTGTATGTGTGTGTGACTGAGTGTGTCCCTGCATGTCCTCTCCCGCAGGTGTACCGGTGGTTCCTGGAACAGACGCTCCTATCTCCTCTCTGCAGGAGGCGCAGGAGTTCTCCAACACCTACGGCTTCCCCATCATCTTTAAGGCTGCATATGGGGGCGGGGGCCGCGGCATGCGGGTGGTCCGCGAGTACGAGGTAAAGCATGTCTGCTGCGGAGAGATGAGCCAGCCTCACTAAGGCCCTGGCTTCAGCCCTGGCTCTGTAGATAACCAGAGGACTTTGGTATGATTGCAGCAAAGTATAGCCAAAGTCTAGACTTGGATGCTGTTCTCATATAAAAGATACATCTGATGAACTGCATATAGACCCCATTTACAGCGGGTCACTTCTTCCGTCTTGAGTATCAGGATTATGAGTATCTGGATTAGGCAAAGTCACATAAAAATGCAGGTGTAAAAGCACCCAAGACTCGAAAAACGCGCCTAAGACCACCCAGCAGGTGGTTGGAGACGCTTTTGAGCTACGTTATATAGTAGTGTAAACACATCAGTCTCTCCAATACAAAAATCTGGATATCGGGACGAGAAAAATCCCAGACATTTCTTGCATGTATGTGCCAAGAAATATGGCAATGTCTGCCCCCCCCATATCATGCAGCCCTACTGTCCAGGCACATGAATAGAACAATAAAAGACAGAGTGTATGAAATATATAGGTTAAGGAGATATATAAAGATATACAGAGCTAATATAAATACAAAATATATATATTTCATAAAATTTACCCACTGAGCTCAACAGCAACCACCCTGTGTTCACATCGCTAAATAAAATTGCTGATATACCAGTAGGCTTTGTAAAGAGTGATCTACGGGAGGACTTTAGCAAGATTATTCATTTGCGTTTAAAAAAAGATTAACGCCTTAAAGTTTAGATTAAAAGTTGCAGATTAATCATGTGCGTTAACTTTGACACTAAAATATACAATACAGAAATATGCAGAAGTAAACAGCTGGTGTGCAATGTACAGATGAACGTTGTTAAGTGTCAAGTATGCATAACTCTGCAAGCACTGACTGTGTGTATGCAGTAAATAGATACACAATTACATATTCATACATTTACCATATACAACCATTAACACAGGGAGACAATGTAAACGCATCAGTGCAATGTTCATGGCTGTTTGTTTGTTTGTTTGTTTGTTTGTTTGTTTGTTTGATGTGTAGGAGCTGGAAGAGAACTACCAGCGGGCCTACTCCGAAGCCTTGGCTGCTTTTGGTAATGGAGCCCTGTTTGTGGAGAAGTTCATTGAGAAGCCCAGACACATTGAGGTGCAAATCCTGGGTGAGTTGGGTACATTTTAGTAGCTTATCCAGCCGTGCTCTCTTGGCTTTAAAGAGCTTAAAAAGCTCTGCTTTCAGCCCATTGTTTTACGACAGCTTTTATGGGCGTGTCCCCCGTCCTTTAATTATACCTCTGTCAGGAAATGGAGGATGTTTTTCGAGCTCTTTCTCTCTCTGAATTTTAATTTGCTTTCTGACGGCGAATGAAAATTACATGCACAGCGAATTGTCAAAGCGAGAGTTTTGCAACTTTTTATGTCGCTGTCTGACATTTGTTGTAACTGTTAATTAACACACAGCTACTCAGATGTTTGCATAGTGAGCGGTGGAGATCAGATGGTGCCTGTTCCATGATCGACAGATTAAGTCTTTTGTTAATTAGGAAGAGGCAATCATTCTCGCAAGATGCTTTGTCAAGATATTAACAGATGGTTATGACTGCAGTAACAGATTGCGTTATAATGGTTCTTGTGATGAGCAGTCGGCCCCGGTCTTTGACTCATCTGTCTGTCTGCAATGTGTCGTGTTTCGCAGGAGACAAGTATGGTAACGTGATTCACCTGTATGAGAGGGACTGCTCTATCCAGAGGCGACACCAGAAGGTGGTGGAGATTGCCCCAGCAACACAGCTAGACCCTCATCTACGAGACAGGCTAACCGCAGACTCGGTCAACCTGGCCAAACTGGTAATACTCAGTGCTCATTTTGTTCAGACTTGTTTGGATCCTTGTGAAATTGGATACAAATAGTATTTAATTTCTCACATGTGAGAACCACATTCAGCTCATACATTCTTTGGAATGCGCATTAATGGTCCTTAAAATTGGCATTGGATTCTTTACAACTATGTGGACATTTTTCCCAACTTCTGGACACTTTTACTTACTTTTTTAAACTAAAACTAGTACATTTAATCTAAGACACACATTTTATTTCTCGCTCTAGTTACAAT
The DNA here is from genome assembly GCF_030463535.1 of Salminus brasiliensis. Classification (NCBI taxonomy): domain Eukaryota; kingdom Metazoa; phylum Chordata; class Actinopteri; order Characiformes; family Bryconidae; genus Salminus; species Salminus brasiliensis. The sequence continues at coordinate 21,218,228 of NC_132895.1, forward strand.
ACAAATACAAATGTATTTTTTAAAGCAATTTTGCCTCATATTTCCATTAAGTCAAAAGCAAACTCACCATAGACAGAACTTGTTGATGGGGGAAAAAATCAATTTATTTTGCTTTTATTGTAATTTTTCAGAATTTTTGGTACTTTCAGAAATAATTTTCCATTGTATGAAAACCTGGTACTTAAGGACAACAAAATGAATTAATTTAATGCATCATTTAACATTTTTTCCGTCAACATGGGTTCTATTTAGCACAAAAACAATGAACCAATTTTCTTAAGAACCAAATGTAAGGGATTTTCCTTATATTTGAAGAAGCATTCAACCAGACAAAGAACCATTTAAGCACCCAAATGTTTCTTTATTTTAATGTAGTTCAGTATATGGGCTTTAAAGCACTCAGCTTCTTACTTCCTCTGCACTTTGGAACTGAACTCCACACCTGCACGCCAGCTAAGGTCTCAGGCTCTTGACATGCCCTTCTCTAAAAACCCAAGCATGCTCATAAGGCTGCATGTTTCTGCTTTAGTGCCTTTGCCTCTGCCTCTTAGTGCTGGAACAAGCTTGACATATAGACTCAGCCCTTCAGGCAGTACTCCGGCAGTCTTTCAGTATCTCCCGCTATAGTTTGGCCTTCAGTGTTTGCCTTCTAGCTCTGCATCATCACAGCCATGACATGACCTTTCTCAAAAGTCTAGTACTGGAGGTCATGCAGTGTAAATAAATCGAACTGCATTATTTCTGAAGAGTAGTTACAAAGCAGTACGTTTACTACATCTAACAATTTAAAACTTAGAAGTCTGGGTGAAGCAGAGCTCTGAGCGGGGAAATTACTAAACTGTGCTTGATTGTCCTTATCTATAATGGCATCTGTGAAAGAGTGGGATGTATATTAGGCAGCAAGTGAACAGTCAGTTCTTGAAGCTAGTCAAAATGGTCACATGTAAGAATCTCCGGTAAAAGGCACGATAACTAGTTCAGAGAATCTTCAAAACATCAGGCAATGATCCAAGAAACAAACCACCTGTAAATCAGTGATCTTCCAGGACTTACAAGATCTGCTGCTAACGTCTTGGTGCCAGATACCACAGGACTCCTGCAGAGGTCTTGTGCAGTCCATGCCTCGAATGCTTAGATGTGCAGCACAAGGGGGCCTACTCAGTATTAGGCAGGTGGTGTTCATGTTATGGCTATGGGTTCTTCAGTGAAGGCTTCACATAGAATCATAACATCTCCACCGTTGGTGGATCTACCTTCTGTGGATGTTTGCAGATATAGAAGCAATCTTAAAAGGTTCCGTACAGTCCCATAAAAAGATAACTTATTTTTGGTGCTATATAGAACCCTTTTCGCTTAGAATGCAGGTATTATCGAACACGCTTGCACGGACGGCACTCTGCTGCCTAGCTTTTGTGAAGGCCGTTGGGTGGAAATCCGCAAATCCACTGGCTGTGTGCCTAGTTCTGAGTGATTTCATATCTGTAAGTGCGCACCCACGCAGCCACTCATAGGCTATTCTGCAGCAACTCTTTCAGCACTGTGCCTTGCCTTGTTTTGGATAATATTCAACCCTTGCACATTCCTACGAACATTTTATTTTATTTATTATTAATTTTTTACATCCATAACCTTCATCTTCCTTTTTGCAGTGTCAAAGAAACAGTGACTCACTTTCTTAACTGCAAGGTCTGGCACAGTTTCTACTCGCCCTATTGAAAATATTTCCCCATTTACGCAGTATACTCACTCTCGCTCTCTCTCCCTCGCTCTCTCACACTCCCTCTCTCTGTCCTTTTCTCCCCCTCTCTCTCTCTCCCTCTCTCTCTCTCTTTCTGTGGTCAGTGCTGTATTCTAAAGAATTTTTGTTCTCCTGCTTTCAAACAGTAGAAGATACATGAAAGGGCTCCTCAAAGCATTCACACTTTTGAAGTCTGTTGTGTTCGCGTTCCTCAGAAGTTTCTGCTTGTTAACGCTTCTTTATTTATTTAATTTTTGGAGGCAGCAAGTGACACACACTGTGATCATGGTAGGAGTGTGCATGGAGAATGTACAGTAGGGGAAAAAAGCAAATGCACTTCGAGGAATTATAGTAAGCCTGTAGGGTCAGAACGGTGCTTGGACCCCTGTCCACTGATCACAGGTTACAGTACATGCTTGTCGACACCAGATGGCACTGGTGGTGCTGTAACCATGAGGCCTAGGAATTACAGCGTCCCATT